>NC_092862.1:82512652-82736930 GCF_032062135.1 Pyxicephalus adspersus | reverse complement strand
GGGGGGAGTTGGGGACAAAGCAAAAGGTGAGGTGTATGTTTTCTTTGAGGGCCGGTTAGGGGCTCACCGCAAGCAGCAGGTTTAAAAGGAACAGATTTGAAAGGGTGAGTATATAGATATTTTTCCCTGTTGCCGTTGAAGCAGTTTAATCTGGAACAGATGCCAGGTGAGTGGAAGAAGGGAGAGGAGGAGGCCAACAAGTATCATTTGATCCCGCGGACGTTTGCAATATGGCTGCAGGTGCTTGCGATTTGTGCCAGTGTTTTGGGTGAAAAAGTACCCGAGCGTTGTTCAGCGTTATTTTGGTACCTGCACACTATCGGGGAAGCTTACAGTCTACAGGGAGTCAGCGTGGTTGCGTTATGACGAGCAGTTTCATCAGAGCAAAGCGTTTAGGCTGTCCCTTCATTGGGAATACAAAGAGATAGACCTGTGGATGAAGTAGATGATGCCAGTGTGGGCTGGCAGGCAGTCCTTTCTTGGCGGGGGCGAGGGATTGTTGTCTTTCGGGTCCGCGGCATTTAATAAGAAAGGCCTGTGTTGGCAGTACAATGAGGGAGTGTGCAAGTTTGGCAGCTCCTGTTGTTTCAGGCATGAGTGCGCCAGATGTGGGGGTGCGCATAGTGCGGCCAGATGCTTTAGGTTTGGGAGGGGCCTTGGAGGGGATAGTACTGGTAAGAGGGAGGACCCCATTGATGGTAGGGCCCATGCAGCGTATCCGGAAGGCAGCAAGGCTGATTGAGGAGGGGTACACGGTGGGCTTTAGAATTCCGTGTTCATTGGTGGAGCGACCACCAGTGGCACGAAACTTGAAGTTGGCTAGGATGGACCCTAAAGTGATATCAGCAAAGCAGCAGAAAGAGGTAGAGATGGGACACATGAAGGGCCCCTTTAAGCAGGCGCAGGTTAAATAATAAATACATTTCGGCTTATACAGCATCTGTCTTTTCCAGCAGGGGGCTCGGTGAATGAAGCCATTGATCCAATGTTGTGTTCTGTATCCTATACATCCTTTGATTGAAATTACATTGAAATGGGTTCGCAGATACGGAAGAGGGGCTCCGCTGGCAAAGACAGACATTGAGTCGGCGTTCAGGTTGCTGCCAGTCCACTCTGAGAGCCAGAGGATTTTGGGATGCCAGTGGGATGGGTCCATATTTGTGGACAGATGCTTGCCGATGGGGTGCTCATTGTCGTGCGCCTTGTTCGAGACATTTAGCAGTTTTTTGGAATGGGCAGTTAAGGAGGTGGCCAGGGTTTCCTCGGTGATACATTACCTGGATGATTTTATGTTCATCAGGCCACTGGGGGGGACAACGTGTCAGGTATCGTCAGCTACGTTTCAGTTTCTGGCGAAGCGATTTGGGTTCCCTTAGCTAGGGATAAGACGGAAGGGCCATCAACTGAATTATTGTTTCTGGGTAATTCTTTTGGCACAGTGGCCATGGAGTGCAGGTTGACGGCGGACAAGTTGAAGGTGCTGCGGGAGGAGGTGACATAAGCGCTGGAGAGGAAGATCACCTTGCGCTGCAATGGAGCTGCAATCTTTGTTAGATAAGTTAAACTTTGCATGCAGGATCATGCCAATGGGAGGATCTTTGCGAGGTGTTTGCCGATGGCTACCGGTGGGGTGTGTTGCCCATCCAATTTCATTCGACTAAACAAGGAGGTGCAGGCAGACCTGCAGGTGTGGGCATGTTTTTGGGCAGAGTACAATGGGAAGTCGGTGTGGAAGGACAGTGTTATAGCTAATGCGGAGATTGAGTTGTTCACCGATGCAGCAGGTGCTGCTGGTTATGAGGCGTATTGGAAGGGGGCGTGGAGTGCAGAATCCTGGCCTGAGGAATGGAGGGAGGCGGGATTGCTGACCAATATGGCTGTATTGGAATTGTTTCCTGTTTGTCAGACAAACGGATTCGTTTTTGCTGCCATAACCTGGGGGTGGAGCAAGCAGTTAAAACATTTTCTGCCTCTCCCCCCCCCCCCCATTATTAGGTTGTTGAGGCGCTTGGTATTGCAGTGCTTGACTTGGAATATTGCTGTGTGTGCGGTACATATTCCTGGAGTGGTGAATACAATTGCGGATTCCTTATCTCCCTTTCAGTGGGAGCGTTTCCAGCAATTGGCCCCGGGAGCAGATAAGCGAGGCATTCCATGCCCCAAGGTCTTATGGAAGATAGCTTTGGAATCGTAACAGGTATGGTCCATTGGTCACTGAGTCATGCAACGTGGAAAGCGTATGCAGCAGTTTGGGGAATGTTGGAAGCTTTGTGCAGTGTGAAGGGTCTCAAGAGGAAAAGGGATTTCTTAGTTTATGGGTTATTAGTTTATTTTCTTTTTAAAAGCTTTGAGGCGGGCGTGTTTGTGTCGGCCTTGATCATTGGGCATTCGTTTGTGAGTCAAGAGGCTTAAAGTGCGGCTTTGCGGCCTAATATTTTGGTTCTGCATGGGAGTGGGAATAATTTAGGGAGGAGGCTGGTGAGGGCATTAATGGGGGACATAAAATGGGACTTTATCAGACTGCGCACAGCCTTTCCTCAACTCGTGGTAGAGTGGTCTGATATGGTGGCCAGGGCTTATTGGAGGGAGGCAAAATCTGTGGAAAGATTGAATAAGGCCAGAATTAAATTGAATAAGAATGTGGGACGGTTTATGGCAAGGAATGGTGGTGTGGTAGTGCGGCACAGAGAGTTGGAGTTGGATAGCAGATTGTATCTGGATAGGGATGGAGTGCATCTCAATGATGTTGGTATGGATCTCTGGTGCCTGGGGATTCAAGAGAGAATTCAGGCAGTTCGGGTTTGGAGGGGCGCACAAGCGTGAGGGGTTCTAGCTTGTGGTTGCTATGGTGGTGAGGTCCTTGAGGGGGGGGGAAATTGGTTTCTAGTAGTGGTATCTGTGGTGGTGGAAGATCCATCTTTGGTGGTAATAATAATTGTGGTTTGATTTTGGGGGTGAGGACTGAGGAATTTTGGGGATATTGTTCCTGAGCTGGGATTTTTTTTTTTTTACGGGTATTTTATTACATATCTTAATGGCACAGTTCCTAAACTGAGGGATTGAGGGGGCCCTCGAGGACCAGTAACATAGGTTTTAATTTTAGCCCCTTAAACTTATTACCTATTCAATTATATTTTTCAGTTTTCTTTTGTAGAACAGACTTGAAACATTCCCATACCGATGTTGTTAGGGGATGAGAAGGTTTAATGTTGATGTTGATATTTGTTGATTTTATGGTAATGTATGTTATTGTTTGTTTATATATGTATTTATATTTGTAATAAAAGGCATGCAGGCCATTGTCACGCTTGGAGAGACAGGGCCAATAGGGGGCGCTATGGCTTGCACGGAGGGGGTTTGAGCCCTGAGAGGGGCCAAGGCGCAGAGTGTAAGCAGTAACCAGGTTTTCTCCAGAGCCTCTGATGGTGAGGATGTTGCGCTGCTGGTTACTGCCAGGTTGCGGTCATTGGGCACACCAAGGTGGGCAAAGCACGGTACCAAATCACTAAGCAGAAGGATAGTCAAGGGAAGCCGGGATCTAGACAAGCAGCAAGCAAGGGAGGTCAGGTCACACGCCAGGGGTCAATAGCCAGGAATCCAGGAGAAATACAACAAAGACAGAGGCCACTGCAGGCACAGGGAAGACAGGAGACACTGGAAACAGCAGGAGGTACAGATGATGCAGGGATATCCACAGGCTGACAGGAACAGCACAGGGAATTTGGCTGGGGACCAACAAACTGGACAACGATGGATTAACACAGGAGCTGGACACAGGAAACACTGAATTAAGCAGCAAGTGAAGCTGGCGAAGCACAGGGATTTGGGTAGCTTCCTGGGTGTGAGGCCTCTGGGAGAGTAACTGGTTGGGGCCTGCTGAAGTCTGGGAGTGTGTAGTCATGGTTCGTGCAAACTGTCACGCTCGGAGAGACAGGACCACTAAGGGGCGCTATGGTTTGCATGGAGGTGGTGTGAGGCCTGAGAAGGGCCAAGGCACAGAGTCTAAGCAGTAACCAGGTTTTCTCCAGGGCCTCTGATGGTGAGGATGTTGCGACGCGGGTTACTGCCAGGTTGCAGTCCTTGGGCACACCAAATTGGGCAAAGCACGGTATCAAATCACTAAGCAGAAGGATAGTCAGGGGAAGCCGGGGTCGGGACAGGCAGCAAGCAAGAGAGGTCAAGTCACATGCCAGGGGTCAATAGTCAGGGATCCAGGAGACAGACAGCAATGACACAGAGGGCACTGCGGGCACAGGGAACACAGGAGACACTGGAAACAGCAAGAGGTACAGGTGATGCAGGGATATCCACAGGCTGACAGGAACACAGGAACAGCACAGGGAAGTTGGCTGGGAACCAACAAACTAGACAACGAAGGGTTAACACAAGAGCTGGACACACAAAACACTGGATTAAGCAGCAGGTGTACAGGAACTAGTTCACAGAACTGGGGAGCTTGGCACTAGTAAGCCTTGTTGCACGAACACAAAATGGAGTCTGAGAGTAGCTAAATAGCCAGGGCTGGCTGGGAGGCTATTTTTTGATTGGCCAGCGGCATGGACGGAGTTGATAAAGCTTGGAAAAAGAGGCACTCCCAGCATTAGAACTGCCCACAAGCGCAGGGGAGAGATGCCTGTGCTTTATTGAAGAACAGGTAAGTGTGACAGCAATTTAACCAACCTTGTGTCTTAGCTCTTTTTTGGTTGGTAAGGGGTGCGTGAAGGAGGTAGGGGGGAAATGGGGGGCTATTGCTCTGCCGCCCCTTAGTCATGTACTAACTAGTCACAAACAGGAGTTTGTGCAAGTAAGGGGCCCTCACACAACACAGCACTACATGCACACACACCACACCACACAGATGCCAGCCCGCTCCAAACTTCAACTTGCTGCAGAAGGTCAAACGTCCTCCTCTCCCTCCCCCTCTACTTATCTTCAAAGTATTTGGCTGACATGGAATTCCCAAAGCCACAGCAGGCCCGACCTAAAGGCAACTGTGACTGCCATTTTAAATCAAGTTTTAGATTTCCCACCAACATCTAACCTGGATGTGGATTGGGTGCATAGGGTAATGAGCCGTGTTCCATTGTAGGCAGACACATTTTTGTTATGTGGAGTTCACTTCTATAATTGCAAAGAAGAAATTCTTGATCTGGGTTGGCTACTAGATCCTGTAGATTTCAATGGGGTCTCAATACATCTAAAACCAGATTAAACTGTGTCTCTGGAGAATTGTCCATTCCCTTCTTCAAGCTATCAGACACTCAGGAGCTACTTACCATTTGGGTCACTATTTTTGCATTCAGGTGCAAAAAGCATAAAACTCATTCCATCAATATAATTTGGACCATCTTCCTGATCTCTGGATTTTTAAAGACCGATCTGATCTGGCTGCACTTACCTGAACAACTCTACTTTTCCAGCGTGAGACAGATACCTCCTCAGCGAGTAAGATGCTGATTTAAGGGACCCTGCCATTGTTCCGCCCCTGCATCCCAGTTTGAAGTATCAGAGGCCTGATTATGCACCTTTTAGCTGGTCCTCATCCTTATAGTGGACTTATTAAATAGGCACAGCAGAGTTTTGCCTCAATTTTCCTCTCCAGTTGGTATTGGTTTTGATCCTGCTGCTGTGCTACATGGGCATTTTGATTAGAGACGGATATATTTTGTGCAGATTGTGAATTATATATCCAATACATATGCTTCTGTGTAATCATGTAAAATACCAAAATCATTTTTCCGTTTGCCCTTGTAGCTTTAGGATAGAGAAAGACAGAAAAAAGCAGGGGATATTTTGCAGAAGAAAATATTTGTATCTTCCAGAAGGACAGACTCTCTATGAAGTATTGTTGTACACATTTCTATATTCTTGAAAGTCATGAACGTTCCACCATAAGGCCCAAGTGGTATTATATTTTGTTATAGCATCCCGGGATGCATGAATCATTTCCTCCATTTCTGAAATACGATCAATTTGAGCAAACCATGCACGTAAGGTTAGCCTGGACATTGATTTCCATAGTCTCGTAATCAACAATTTGGCGGCATTCAAAACATGGAATAGAAGTGTTTTTTTATATTGTTGTGGTGTGTTGTGAGTGTGGTGTAGCAGAATTTGCACTGGGGTTGTAATATCATGTTCCCCTGTAATTTTTGGTAACAAATTGATAACTTCATCCCAAAAAGGTTGAATACATGGGCAGCTCCACCACATGTAAAAAAGAGCCTTCAGCAGATTTACATCTCCAGCATTTTGAGGGTATATTTTATGTAAGTCTAGAGGCACTCTGTACCATCTTGAGCGTATTTTAAAGTTACTTTCTTGTATGTTCACATTTTGTGAACCTATGCTCGTAATTATGTTGATATTTTACCATTCTTCATCTGAAAATTCCATCCATCTAACTCCTATTGCAAACGAAAACGATCCGCCGGGTTGTCTGGGGAACTGAAAGTAGATTGTATATCAGTGATATTGTATGCCTTAATGGACCAGTGGATTGGCACAGCTTTTTAAACATAGTTGTCTGTCTGGAGCATAATCTATGCTTGTCTAAAGTGTTGAGGAAAAGTATTAATTGGAAATAGGACCACCACGATATTAATTTGCCTTCATTCTCGGCTTGCAGTGCTTGTTTGTCTTTGAACCTGCCTCTGATAAAAAAAATGGCCCGCCAGTAGTTTTCGATCCTCTCCCCATGATGTAAGAAACTCATTCGAGAGGCCTGGTGGGACTGCAGAGTCATTAGCATAAACACCCTTAACACAGCTCCAATAAAAGGATGGGTCAGGAGCTCTGGGTCTAAATTCTTTCTCTGAATCCATGGAATGGAGTTAAGTGGTATCGTGGAGTATATCCGTTCTAAATATACCCAGTCCTTAGAATTGGAGTTTGCACACCAGTCAACAATTCTGGCAAGGTGACAAGCCCAGTAGTATTTCCTGATATCTGGTAAGCCTATACCTCCCATGTTCTTTGGTGTTGCAAGAAGGCGAAATGCTATCCTAGGTGGTTTCTGTCCCAGGAGGAATGTTCTAAAACATGAAAATATAGACTTGAAAAAGGAGTCTGGCAGAAAGATTGGGATTGTTTGCATCAGATACAAAATTCTCGGTAGGACGTTCATTTTCAAAATTGCTGCTCTTCCAAACCAGGAAAAGGCTGATTTGTCCCAGTTTTTCAGATCTGTTGACAATTTTGAAAGGAGTGGTACAAAATTTAAATTGTACAGTTCTGAAACTGATGAGGCCAGCTGTATGCCTAGATAAGTAAATAATTTTTGTGCCACGTGAATAGGAACTTGACATTGCTTGACATTCTCTCGCTTCTTGTGAAGACAGCGAAATATTAAGTGCGGAGGATTTTGAGTAATTGATTTGAAAATAGAAGATGTATTGGAATGATTTTAGTGTATTAAGTAGTGCAGGAATGGAGGACATAGGATGAGTAATTGTAAGAAGAATATCATCTGCGAATGCACTTAGTTTATATTCTTTGTTACCTTTGCATAAGCCTGAGATCTCATTATTCTCTCTAATTTGATTCACAAGGGGTTCCAACGCTAAGACAAGAATCAAGGGCGACAGTGGGCAACCCTGTTTGGTGCCGTTGTTTATTGAAACAGGTGTCGAAAGAAGGCCATTTATTCTTACCTTTGCTGAAGGTTAAGAGTATAATGAAAGTATTCAGCACGCATTTTGGGGAGAATTCCTATGAAGTCCATGACAGCCGCCATATAATCCCATGCCAAGCTATCAAATGCTTTTTCAGCATCTGTAGATAAGAAAAAGCATTGATGGTTTGATTTCTGAGCCCATTGTGCCAGATTAAGAGCTTTGGTGTTATTGTCTCTAGACTCCCTACTGGGGATGAATCCAACTTGATCTAAATTTATCAGAGATAGAATGAATGTAATAAGTCGGTTAGCCAGAATCTTCACAAAAATCTTTAAGTCAACATTCAGCAATGATATTGGCCTATAGTTACTACAGGAAGACGCATCTTTGCCTTCTTTATGTATTACTGTAATGTAGGCTTCCAGAAATTCTGGGAGTGGTGTTTTGTCATTCTCGAATAAATTAAATACAGCTAGAAAATGGGGAGCTAGAATGGGGGCAAAGGCTTTATAATATTGAGTGGTCAAAAAATCTGGACCTGGGCTTTTGCCTGGTTTCAACTGCTTTAAGGTCTGTTGAAATTCCAGGTGTGATATCCAGGTGTCTCTAGTAACTCTAGTGCATTTTCAGCTGATATTTTGTTTAAGCTATACTTAGCTAGAAAGGTACGTATGGCTATCTGCCTGTCAATCAGTTCCCCTTGAGGTTGTTAGGGAGGTTTTATGTTGTAGAGTTGTGTGTAAAATGCTTAGAATTGTTTGGCTATCTCATCCGATTTTAGGTATACTTCACCATGTTTATCTCTAATTTGCACTATATTGTTCCTGGCCTTTCAGAGCTCAAGCTCTGAAGTATCTACCACTTTTATTAGAATGTTCGTAAAAGAACTTTAAGGATAGGGCGTTTGCACGTTTAACTAGTTTAATGAGTAACTCTTTCAGCTTCTGTTAGAGTTTTTTTTGCCTGTGTACGTTTATGAACTAACCCTGGATTTTGTTCATCAGTGAAGAAATTTCTTGTTGTTTCATTTTTTAAAATTTCGGTGTCCATTTCAGAAAAATACCTCTAATTACACTTTTGTGGGCTGCCCATGTAATGGTGGGGTCAGTGTTAAGATTAGCACTAAGTGCAAAGTATTCTTCTAGTTTTGCCTTAACATCATAATAATTCAAGCATGAGTATCCATTATGGGAATGGGAGAAGAATGTATAATCTTCAGTGTTTGGATAGAGTGTACGCCATGTGTCGTGTAACATGAGGGCAGAAAGGGAAGATTTGAAGGAACAGAGTGCTTTAAAAGTTAAAGTGGCACTACCTGTAGAAGAATCCAGCAGTGGGTTAAGGGGGACATTACAATTGCCACCTAGTATAAGCATGCCTTTAGCAAAGCCTTGTAAAATTCTTGAAAATTTTTGGAAAAATCGTGCTTGAGATACGTTAGGGCTATAGATGTTAGCAAGAGTAAGAGGCCTATGATCAAGATTACCCCTAAGAATAAGATAGCGGCCCTCACGGTCCGGGATCTGTTTTTCCAACACAAAATGCACTTGCTTGGAGAATAAAATGTAAACACCTTTGGACTTTGAAATAGGGCTGGTTGCATGGTATGCTGTTGGGTAGTTGTTAGGAGTTAATTTCTGAATACTTTGGTTTCTAAAGTGACTCTCTTGGAGGAATACTATCTGAGACTTGTAACTACTAACCATACGCTAAATTGAAGATCTTTTTTCAGGTGTATTAAGGCCTTTGGCATTTAGGGAAAGAAACTTCCATGGCCTGGTTGTGTTTGTTGGGTAAGTGTAATTGGTGAGAGGGAGCATTGTGAAAGCCACAAACACAAGAGTTAGATCTCCTTCAAAAAAGAACAAGAGACTGTACACTGCTAATAATGAAATAAAATTTAATTTCTATCATAGATAGGTTGACAAGTCAGTGTTTAACCAATGCTCTATAGGAATCAGGAAATAAAGAAGAAAGAGAAATCTGTTGTGGGTGTGTATAAACACTCACTTACCTAGACAAAACTGAATGGGGTCAGTTGAACAAATAAATGTCGAACTGTGGGGGTTGAATATGAGTGTTACAACTTTCAATGGGGATAAGAACGACATCCCAGAGGGAACTAAAAAAGATGGGTAATTTTAACAATGTCGGGACCAAGCGTATATTTTGTTTGTGGATCAAATTAGTATGTGTTTAAGAATAAACATGCATATATGGATGGTATATGCTTTTTCAGGTTAGGTTTTAAGGATTAGTGTGGATATGGTACCAATGACAGGTCAACCATCAATTCAATATCCTAAACTGCTCATAATAATTATCTGGTAAAACCTTCAGCGTCATCATATGAATGTAAAAAACAAAAGCAATTTAAAAACCTGTAATGCTTATACCAGTTCTTTGACAGAAAATTTAGTGTTCAATGTCAGTCAATACTCAATCAAAACAAGGGTAGCATTATACCTTATCCATGCATCTTCATTTCAATCAAACCTCAGCAAAAAAGCTGTTGAATGGTGAGAGTCTGGAGACAAATCAATATTATTCAACAGTGTAAACAATGGTCAGGAGAAATGTGGTACATCCCAATAATACAACAAGCTAAAACGATCAGATTAGGATGTGTTTGAGAATAGACGTGCATATGTGGATGAAATATGCTTTCTCTGCTCAAGTTTTAAAGTTTGGTGTGGATATGGTACCAGTGCAATATCAACTATCAATTCCAAAACCTGAACAGCTCATATTAATTATGTGGTAAAATCATCAGTGTCCTCATGTGAACAAATTTAAACATGAGCATCTTTAAAACCTATATTACTTGTACTAATAGTCTGACAGAACATTTAGTGCCCAGTGTCAGTCAATGCTCAGGAAAAACAAGGGTAGCTTTATACCTTATCTATGTATCTCCTTTTCAATCAAACCTCAGCAAAAGGCTGTTGAAAACTAGTATTATCAGAGTATGGTGAATATCAAATAGTAATATTTGTCAGGGTAAGTATTGATCAGGAGATGCCATCTTACATGGTGTCACTGGTGAGGCTTGTTTAGATAAGGTTCATCCTATATACATCAAACTAAACCAAATATATGAAATGCAAGAACAATTGAATTTTGCATCAATGGTCCCTTCTGGAAACATTACTACTTATCAGGAAAACAGGATTATCTTCTAGGACCTCTTCTGGGACTCCGACTCAGATCTTGACCATATCTTCTGGGCTCTGGTTCTTCTTCTTGTGGTGGGTGACCTTGAGTAGGAATAGAGAACTCTGAAAACCATTCAGGTAAATGGACATCCAGTAAACGCAGTTGTTGAAGAAATCTCGGCAAGTCCTCTGGAGAAGGAAGGTGGTAGGATTTGCCATCCATAGTGATGGAAAGACAAAATGGAAACCTCCAGCGATAGGGTATGTAAACGTTCTCTCAAGACATGAAGTAGAGGTCGGAGTGCCCTTCGTTGTTGGAGTGTAATAGAGGAAAGGTCTTGTTCTATTGCTTTTGGCAGGCCTCTAATGCGGATATTTTGCATCTGCCTCTGTTATCAAGATCCTCTATATGACAACGCATTGCAAAATATTGTGTTGAGTGATGGCTCATAACAGTTAGTCATATAACAGTTAGTCATACAATAGTCATAACTATTTCTTGGATATCAGAGTCCCTGTTGGCACAGGCTTGTTCCACATTCAAGAGTCTGGCAGCAATTGAACAGACATCTTCTTTTAAATCAGAGATAGCTGATGTTAGGGTGTTTTTGGTATCAGAGGCCAATGTCTGGAGGTCAGTGCATTGAGGAAGTTGACTCATGTAGGTCAACATTGGTTCAGTAGATAGGGAGGCAGATAATAGTGCTTGGGCTCCTTCGACATCACGATCTTAGGATGGGGGAGATCTTGTGATGAAGACCTAAACATGTCAGGTAGATCTTGTGGCGAAGACCTAAACATGTCAGGTAGGTTGCTTTCCGCTTGAGAAGGTGGATTGTTTCCAGAAGATCTGTATCGGACAATTTTTTGGAAATATATATATATAAATATATATATATATATATATATATATATATATATATATAAGCAGAGTTCTCTTGGGTTGTTTTAAAATGCCATCATGATGATTTTTAAGCCGGTATAAAAATGCCCAGGAAAAAGTATGGAAGCTCTACTGCAAGATAAAGTATCTTGGTAGATCTTATGTTTCCCCTTAGAAGTAATTATTAAAAAATTGTATTCTTAAATGGTAGAGAGATAGTAGGAAATCTAGACTTCTTCTTGAATGTCATAAATAAACTGTAAATCTTGAGGGTAAGCAGGAAAACAGTACTCACCAGTGCCTGTATAAAAGTGAATATTAGACTTAAATCAGCATTCTATCCAGCTGAAGTGTGTCCAGAGAGTTTACCTGTGTCCCCTGCTTTATCTTTTGCTGTCTCACCTTTGGTCAGCTACACGTCTGGTGAATACATAGTAACAACCTTGTGGTCTCAGCTTCCAGGGTGGCAACCACAGCTCTCTGCTAGCAAGCACTAGGCTGGCAGCCTGCCAAGAAGGTGTGCTGGCAGCCTTCCAAGTTTCTCTGAGCCTTCTTGGGTGTCCCAGGAAACTTGCAGTGAGTCTGTCTTGCCTGTCTCCCTGCACTGTGCCTTACTGTATTTCATGCTGCTGGAACTCTGTTAGTTCACAGCCAGTCCCCTAAATTCTATATAAACACACTACATATTGTTACACAATATATATTTTTGCAAAAATCTTTGCTAACTGACTTAGTCATTGTCAGGTAAGTTGAAAAAAGACATAAACCCATCAATTACAACCACTAGGCTAATAAACATATTGCCACGCTTGGAGGACAGGGCCACTTGGGGGCGCTATGGCTTGCACAAAAGTGGTGTGAGCCCTGAGAAGGGCCAAGGCGCAGAGTCTAATCAGCAACCAGGTCTTCTCTAGAGCCTCTAGAGGTGGGGATGTTGCTCTGCTGGTTACGACCAGGTTGCGGTCCTTGGACCAGGGTGGTTAGGAAGATACACGGTACCAAATCACAAGGCAGAAGAAATGTCAAGGAAGGCCGGGGTCAAGGCAGGCAGCAAGCAAGAGAGGTAAGGTCACAAGCCAGGAGTCAAAACCAGGGATCCTGGAACTTCCAGTGACACAGGGGCCACTGCAGGCACAAGGAATACAGAAAGCAACAGGAGGCATAGATGACACAGGAATAACCACAGACAGAAAGGAACACTGGAACAGTACAAATGCATAGGCTGGAAACAACAGGCAGGGCAACAAGGGTTTACACAGGAGCTGGACAGAGGAAACACTGAATTAACCTCCCTAGTGGTTCATTTCATTCCGGTTTTATATGTCTCAAAGCGGGACATTGTTTTTCATGAAAATTTATTTTAGAGTATAATATATTAGTATGAGTATAATAAAGTTTGAAACACAAAACCATGTAAAAATAATAAATTGAATGAATTAAAAAATCTATATATTTGAAAAAAAAATTCTCATTTTTTAAAAAAAATACATATTATACTCATACTAATATATTTACTGTAAAATAAATGTTCTTGAAAACAATGTACTGCTTTTACACATATAAATCCAATGTATTGCATTCAATACAATTATTTTGTATTGAATGCAATACAAATGGATTTTGAATTTCCCGCCCCGCCCCACCGGGAACGTACACACGCACCAATGTCACCGGGAACTCCCTGGTGACTCATCAGGTACAGAAGCCGGCCGTAATAAGAGAGAAGATGACTGAGACTGCGGCGATGGACGACGCGGGACGCCAGCGGATCAGGTAAGGCTTAATTTTCTATTACCTCCCATAGTATTAACTTCCCCGAGTGTGACTCGGGGTTACCGCTTTTAGCAACTTTTTTCTACCCCGAGTCACACTCGGGGTTACCTCTAGGGAGGTTAAGCAACAGGTGTACAGGTGTACTAGCTCAACAGAACTAGGGGCTCGGCACGGCTCGGCTCAGGCTCAGTGGAGACGCGTTTCAAGAATGCTGAGTGCTGTGTCTGAGCTAGATAATTAGCCAGGGATGATTAAGAGGCTATTTTCTAAATGGCCGGTGGGTTGGGCGAAACTGATAAAGCTTTGCCGTGTAGGCGTGCCCAGAGTGAGAACTGCCCGCATGCGCAGGAGAGCGATGCCTGTGCTTTAGCGAGGAAGAGGTAAGTCTGACAATCCCTTACAGTATTCTCTTATTTATTATCTTGGATCTTCATTTCATTATCTTTCTCTTTAACAATTTCCATCACATTTAAGCAGCAATATAATAATCCCTGAACAAACTATCTTTTATGTTTTTTTTTCTTTGATTTTATTAGCAAAAGCACCATCAGTAAGAAAACATTATATTGTATCTCATGAGTTTCAAGACTTCTGTGGGATTTTTTATGGACCCCCATGTTTCTAATAATATTTACCAACGACTCACTAACCTTTTCTACTCCAGGGCTATCAATACCTGATACATTTAAAGCCATGTAAAAAATCTAACAAAAGTGCTAAATTAATAAGTTAGATTTAAATAAATTAAGTTCCTCTTGCCTGAAGTTCAGAACTCCTGGGTCCTTCCATCTTGGATATTGCCACTGTCGGTGTCAATGTACACCTGTAATTCGGTCTCCAGAGGAATAAATCAATTCACTACCGATTCTTGGTGACAGTTTTTATCTTTCAGGTATAAAACACAGCTTGTTCTTTCCCGCCCTCACGGCACCAAACTGTTGTGCATAAAACTTATCGTATAAAACACGCAGCAATTCCATTAAGAATATATATGTGTAATGTATATGTATTTGGAAGTGAAATTAAAATATTTGATGACTAAAACACATTATTTAAAAATCCTTCCTGTGGGATGTAATCACAGGTGTATAACAAGTCTATTTTGTTACTACTTAAAAGGACTATAAAATAAGCTACTTTACATTCTTTAGGCCAACTACAACAGCAGATCATATCACCTGTTCTGAAGCAAAGATCTATGAGCCAATACTTTCACAAGTTAAACAAGAACATAGAAACTTAGAAATCATTAACCTATCCCAATACCAATTACCTGAAAATGAAATTCAAGTATTGAAGAATGGCCTTTCCTTTTGCCCATCTAACAACTTTAACAAATTTAAACTTATCAAGGATATTAACCCATTTACCAGAAATTTACTTTTGAAATGAATGTATGACAAGACACCAAGTACCACTTCATCTCTAACACCCACATATTTTGGAAACTACAAAACTGAGGACTTATGAATCTTCAGGGACCTTTTCCAATTACTAATGGAAATTAAACTTACGCCATCTCCAGACACATTACCTTTTGAATCTACAGAACCTAATGATGCTTTGATTGACCCCCTATCACGAAAACCAAAATCGGCTTTTTACCCTGAACTATCCCTTAACCCCAAGGTCCAGATTTTTGTGGACCAGGTTACAGAAGAAATACTTAAGTTTGACATGAAGTATCCACACTCCTCATCAAACTTCAAAGAAGACATGAGGAAAACACTTCAATCTTAAATCCAACAAAAGCATAACCATTAAACCCTCCGAGGGGGGAAATGTGGTAATTCTGGATATGGCCCACCACAGATCCAAAAGTCTCCAAATACTTAAAACACAGAATGGTATCAAGCCATTTCACCCAACATAATGGATGGATTTAAAAATTAATTTTACTCAATAATTTGGGATGCATATACAACCAATGTCATTGACAAAAATACCAAGGATTATCTTATAAGGTATCTTCTAACCCCCAAGTTTTACATACTTCCGAGAGTTCAGTTGATACCTTCAGGCTACCCAATTGTTTCAGGCATAAACTCTACAACCTCACATGCTAAGGAATTAGTGGATTCTTATTTACAACCATTTTTCACAATATTTGTACTTGAAAGATACCTTGGAACTCTTGAAAATTATTGTTGAACAGACACTGACCACTGGCATCCAAACAGAATGATTTCATTATATCTCTTTTACCTTATTTACTGGGAAGAAATGTTTTGTCATTTGATACCACCATGTACTTGCAAGTCTAAGGGGTCACTATGGGCACAAAATCTGTTCCCTCATATGCATGCATACTTGTATCTGTGTGAATAGGAGAGAGGACTTTTTGGACAATCAATACCACTCATTTTGGCCCTGAATATTTAATCCTCTTCCTTTGAACTGGCCCACCTGACTCCATAGTTTTATAGTAGGTTATGTTGAAAAAAGTCCATCAAGTTCAACCACTAGGGAAATAAACATATCCCAGATATAAAACCCTATAAGACATAGTTGGTCCAGAGGAAGGCAAATAAAACCCTGGTACAATTTGCTTCAACAGAGGAAAAAAATTCCTTGCTGATTCCATGAGGATGTTCCCTGGATCAACAGTCTCTATTATCTTTACTTTAAAGCCTTAATACCCAGTTATATTCTGTGTTTTTAGAAAAACATCCAGCTTTTTCCTAAAGCAATCTATAGTAGTTGCTGAAACTACTTCCTGAGGGAGCCGATTCCACATTTTCACAGACCTTACAGTGAAGAGTCCCTTCCTTATCTGGAGCTTAAACTTTTTTTCCTCCAGACGCAAACAGTACCCTCTTGTTCTTTGTAATGATCTGAAAGTGAATACCTGGCAAGAGAGTTCTCTATATGGACCATTTATATATTTATACAGGGTGATCATATCCCCCCCTAAACGTCTTTTCTCAAGGGAGAATAGATTTAGTTCAGCTAATCTCTCCTCATAGTTTAGCTCCTCCATTCCTTTTATTATAGTTGCCCTTCTCTGTACTCCAATTCCACAATGTTCTTTTTGTGAACTGGTGCCCAAAACTGGACTGCATATTCCAGACGTGGTCTGACCAATGCTTTGTGCAGGATTATGTCTCTATCTCTGCAGTCTATTCCTACTTTAATACAAGAAAGTATTTTACTAGCTTTAGACATTGCAGCTTGGCATTGCATGCTGTTATTAAGTCTATGATCTGCCAGAACCCCCAGATCCTTTTCCATTTCTGACTCCCCCAAATGTATTCCCCCTAGACAGTATGAAGCATGCATGCTGTTAGCCCCCAAGTACATAACTTTACATTTATCTATACTAAATGTCATTTGCCACTTGGCTGCCCAATCAAACAGTACATCCAGGTCTGCTTGTAGATTATAGACATCCTGTATGGACTTAATTCCATTACATAGTTTGGTGTCATCTGCAAACACAGAAATGGTACTTTTAATCCCAAACGCTCTATTATTTATAAAGATGTTAAACAGTAAGGGTCCCAGCACTAAACCCTGGGGTACAATGTTCTTAACCCCAGGGTTTAGTGCTTAACCCAATGTTCTTAGACCATTCAAAGTATGAAGCATTAATTACAACTCTCTAGATGCGGTCTTTAGGCCAGTTCTCCATCCATTTACAGAATGACTTTTCTAAACCTATTAACCCTAACTTGCATATTACCTTCTGTGTATTCCCCCTAGACAGTGAACATTGAACATTATAAACGTATATACTACCAAATCTTGGACAACAAGGACTGGTACCAAGTAATCCCCCAAGATAGAATTACAGACTTTTATCATGAATATAATGACATTATTCCTAACGCCTACACCAACAATATCATTAATCTTAAAACTTAAGAATACCTGTCCAACAAGTATCCTTCAATACCTACATTCTATGCTTTGCTAAAAGTTCACAAGAACCTCTTACACCCCGCGGGACGTCCCATCCTTTCTGACATTGCCTCACTTACAGCGAATGGTAGTGAATTAATTGACATTGCCTATCTCCGTCCTCCAGTAACTGATCTTCCCTCATACCTACAGGACACCACTGATATTCTGAAATTCACACACAATATGAAAGTTCCCCCCCATACTCTCGTGAATTTACAATTACATGTTACAATTGATGTAGAAGCCCTTTACAGTAGCATCCCTCACTCTCTAGGAGTACAAACTATATCTGAATGTCTTGATGAAAGCTATCCTACTTCCCTCACTCATAACAACTTCATTACCACCCTTTTAACATATATACCCAATCACTTTATCCTCCTTTCTAATTCCCCTTTACCTACACCACTACCATACGCCAACGTTTGACATAAACAATTATATCTTATAGGTTAAATATCAACATACCTAAAAAAACCTGAACAGTATCCGTTTGCATATGTTACTTCGGGTAAGCGATTAATCCCACCCTTCTATTTATCACTGCTACCTCCATGACCCCAATAACCCCTTTAAACAAATTTTTAATGTTCTCATATATGCACTTTATCATCTAGTGACTATCCTTCAAATAGTCCATATATCGGAAATACTTGATTGGATTCATCCTGTGACTCATAACACCATACCTTGACTCCCCTGTCAGGTACATTTTTCAACATCCTAATCACACTATGATAGTATATGTTTTACATTATACTAAAGTATGTATTATCAATTACAATGTTACAGCCCACCAGCATTACTATTGGGAACCATCTGTACCAAGCATCAAATTCCAATTTGACCTTCCAATTTACTTTTGTAGAACAGACTTGAAACATTCCCATTTCTGTTCTGTGTTCTTTGAGGACAATATTGTCTCCCAGTCCAAGTCACAGGGAGCCGCCCTTAATAATTGGAAAATAATGGAAAGATTTCTTGAATATGATCCAAATCAATAATTTCAAAATGGAATATATCATAGAATGTAGTCAATCTTGCCTCCCATTTCTAGATTTACTTATCTCAATTGATAGCAATCACAAAATTTCCACCATGCTTTACAGGAAAGCCACAGAAATACTATACTACATGCTAAAAGCACTCACCCTCAATCTCTCATCAAAAGTATTCACTATTGTCAATACCTAAGACTAAGTAGAAATTGTTCAACAGATACAGCTATTTCCAAAGATGCTAAGCCATTACAAAAAAGACTGCTGATCGTGGCTACCCAAAAAACTCCTAAAACATGCTTACCAGAGAGTCAAAAGTTTATCTAGATAGAATCTTTTGTTTGAAAACTCATTTCAAAGAATGAAAAAATTTCTACCACCCAAATAATCAGGAGATGAAACGAAAAACATGATCTAATTTGCAAGATTTGCCAGAATTTCCCTATACATGCCACCCACACCACTCTCCCTATCCCTTCCTTTCACGTGGATTAGGGAAGAGCGAGAAGGCCTCTGACAGTCTCGAGAAAATGTCCTCGAACTTGGTTGGTTCGAAAAATTTTGTTGAATCGATTTAGCCAATTACATTAAAGTAAATAGGCCGACTTTAAACATTATTAGCAAAGCCCCTATACATGTTGGAACCACCAAATTTGCTAGGTAAATGTAAGAGAACAGAGGCAACAAGGAAAAAAACAAAATTTAAAAAAGACTAAGTGGTTTTCCAGAAAATGGCAGGCAAAGTGACAGCAGGCAAATAGGATTTTTGCATGATGAACAGCGTCCAGAATGCAACATAAACATTAGGACATTGAGAAAGGGTGAACTCAACCCACTAGCAACAGTCTCTGCCGTCAAAACAGCAAGAAAACGTGTTGCTATTTAATGTACGCACTACCCTATTTAATTTACATAGCTGCATAATATCCTAACGCTATATAAATCCTGTTTATTATTATTATTATTAATAATAATAATAATAATAATAATATTATTATTAATAATTGCTAGCTGGCATCATGACCTGGATGACATGTGTTAGGAATGCCACCCATAAGTTGTGGACAAGTAGAGTGGTGACATTAGGCAAAAGGATGAAGGACCAGAGACGGAGTGTTGGTCAGTGAAAACAGTAGCAGAGTGTGTCCTATGGTCAGCTATCGCCAGGGAGACTGATTTGGTGTAGTCTCAGTGTAGTGCATCGTCATTGCCAACCAGAAGTGTACAATTTTAGTGAATAGAGTACTGACAGGCTGGAGCAACAGCAGCAAGAGGAGGCCCTGGGAAGGACCGTGGACCGCATTTGTAACTGCTGATGCTACTGCTGCCGCTACAGGAAGATACGGTGGAGGCGGTGTCCGCCTGAGCTCCCTGTGTGGAGTGTGGTGCGTGGAACTCCTCACACAGCCGGTCGCATAGTAATCTGCTAAGGCGGGTCACCTTTTCTTTCCTTTGTGCAGGGTTGGGTGGAAATTGTGACATTTTGTCTTTGTAGCGATGATCCAGAAGGGTGGCCAGCCAGTGATCATCACGGTTTTTGATGCTGCAAATGCGGGGGTCCCTCCCTAGGCATCGCAACATGTGAACACACATATGAAAGAGGAGTTCCCTGGGCTCATCCTCCTCCTGTCCCTCAGTAGGTCCCAAAACATCTTCCTCCTCATCACCCACCTCCTTCTCTTCAAGCAGCAGCAGTTCCTGTTGTTCCTTACCCCGCACAATGCCTGGGGCGTGACAGCACAAATGCGGGTTGGACAGGTCCTGTCCAGCAGCCCCGACATGGTCTCCCTCATCATCATTATCATAATCATCTTCCTCCTCCTTCTCCTCTTGAACCTCCTAATGCTGGCCAGTAGAGTGAATTTCTCGGAAATTCAATTCGGTCGGTTCGCCGAATTTTCTGAAAAGATTTGCTTTAATCCGAATTTATTCGCAGCAAATCGAGCTAAAAAATGGCTATTTCCGGGCTGCAGAGAGCCTTGATAGTGGTGTAGAACACTGTGCCTTGCAGTTACATGCATAGGGAGTCTGCTGTGGTAGTGAAATAATACTGTGAGTCAGTATGACATGCAGATGACAGGCGTCACTATTAGAATCACTGCACACTTCACTTATTTGGGAAGTCACGGGGCCAAACTGACTCAAGTATGAACTCAGCCCTATAGGTCCATGTTAGCGTCAAGAAGAAGCGCACTCCTTTTACACCCTCATCAGCTGATTCCACATAGATGTCTACAGAACCTGGTCTATTAACCGCTTATACAAGTAGAGTCCCCCCGACTAGGTGGAGAGGCTGACTGAGGTGGCGGCAGCAGCAGCAGTAGCATCATCAGGCTGCGGCCACAGAGTGGCACAATGACAGAGTGTGGAGGTGGCAGCAGAATCAGGAGGCTACAGAGTGGCACAATGACCGAGTGTGGAGTTGGCAACAGCATCAGAAGCCTACAGAGTGGCACAATGACAGAGTCTGGAGGTGGCAGCAGCAGCAGCATCAGGCGGAGACCACAGAGTGGCACAATGACAGAGTCTGGAGGTGGCGGCAGCAGCACCATCAGGCGGAGACCACAGAGTGGCACCATGACAGAGTCTGGAGGTGGCCGCAGCCTCAGGAGGCTACAGAGTGGCATAATGACGAGACTGGAGGTGGCGGCAGCAGCAGTACTGAGCGGCAAGGTGACATAGTGTGGAGATGGCAGTAGGGATAACAGGCCACAGAGTGCCACAATGGCAGAGCTTGGAGGTGGCAGCAGCAGCAGGAGGCTACAGAGTGGCACAATGACATAGTGCGGAGGTGGCGACAGCATCAGGAGGCTACAGAGTGGCACAATGACATAGTGTGGAGGTGGCGACAGCATCAGGAGGCTACAGAGTGGCACAATGACATAGTGTGGAGGTGGAGGCAGCATCAGGAGACCACAGAGGGGCAAGGTGACATAGTGGGGAGATGGCAGCAGCATCATCAGGAGACCACAGAGCGGCAAGGTGACATAGTGTTAGGTAGTCATGGTCCACTCTGTCAAAGGCTTTGGCCTGATCGAGACTGACAACATATTTACCATAGCCAAATACTTTACATCTCTCAAAGATCTCCCTTAATGAGATGACAGCTCCAGAGATGTTTCGTCCTTTCACCGTACCAAAGTGACTACTCGTCAGTAGTGATGAGGAAAGACTAACCAGTCTAGAAAACAAAATTTTAGCTAGAACTTTCCTATCGACATTTAAAAGGGCTATAGGCCTCCAGTTCCTAATATCAGTTGGTTCTTTGCCCTTTGACAGTAGGACTAAGGACGACATTCTCATGGACTGGGCATCAAACACTTTCCTAGACAGCTCTTATAAACCTCCACAAGAATAGGAGCCAGAAAATCTCTAAATTTCTTATAAAATTTGGCAGTTATGCCATCAGGACCCGGTGCCTTCCTCTGGGACAACTTGTCTATGGCCTCTTTGACCTCCGCTACCGTTATGTCTGCCGTGAGGGGGGAAAAGTCTAAAGTATTTGTGTCAGGACCTGGAGTTATTTGTGTCAGGATCCGGTGCCTTCCTCTGGGACAACTTGTCGTTGGCCTCTTTGACCTCCGCTACCGTTATGTCTGCTGTGAGGGGGGAAAAGTCTAAATTATTTGTGTCAGGACCTGGAGTTGTTGCCAAAACAATGGTTGTTGTTGGAATGGATGCCTTGGTCATCCTTTCATTATCTAAATCCTTTTTCTGGAATAAGACAGCATAGTATGTTTTTACAACTTCTAGGATTCCTGCACGGGAGTCCTGTAAAACCCCATGGGAATCCATTTGACCAATTATCAGTTTCTTTTCCACTCTATCCCTGCAACTATCAAAGGGATCTGGTGTTCCTGGGGTCCCGTAATCTCTTTCAAACTTTAAGGAGTTGTATCTGCTGTACTGATATTGCTTGATTTCAGATTTTAGCTGGGTTATCTTTTCCTCTGTCACCACCCCATCTGAGTAAAGGGACTCCAACTCTTTCCGTAATCCCAGGTAATGCCTATATTTACTTTTTCCCCTATTGGCTGATAACCTCTTTAATAGAGAAGTGATATCCTCCTTGACATCTTTCCACCAATCTGCATTACATTCATAGAAGTCCTGCCTATCCATCTGTCTCTGCAGGAGACTTTCTACTTCTTCCTGTAAAAGCTGCTCCTCTAAAAGGCTGGAGTTCAGTCTCCAGAGTCCCCTACCCATGTCCGGGCGCTTATCCACCCCTAAACAAAAATAAAGGGCAACATGATCCGAATAAGGCACTAATTTCTTATTCCTATCTGTGACAGTTTCTGTACAACTCACCAGGGCTAGGTCAATTCTACTCCTCCATTCACCCGAGAAACAAGTGAAACCTGGGGTCCTTCCCCCATAGGTGAACACATCATATACCCCCGGTCTGGGAGATGATTTGGCTGAGGACCCTGGCATCTCCATGCCCTGGTCTTCCTGAGAACCTGTCACTTGTACCACATTAAAATCCCCAGCCATGCTGACTGGAATGGAAGGGAACAGATAGGGTTTTACATCATTGAATAGACTGACTCTTTTTGATATGACTTGTGCTCCATAAATATTAATAAACCGGAGTCTTCTCCCACGTATAGTTACCTCTAACATCAGACATCTACCCATTGATATTTCTGTCAATCTATGGATTATTACATCCCTTTTATTAAAAAGAATGGCAACCCCTGCATAAGGCTCAGCAGCCAGGGACCAAAATGAGGGTCCGGTCTGCCACTCAGCCGCCGCATCACGTAATGACTTCACCGAGGACAGGCGAGTCTCCTGCAGGAAAAACACATCTGCATCCAGGTATCTCAGGTGTTCATATACTGCATGCCTACTTCTTTTAATTTTTATACTGTTCACATTACTGGAAACAATACTTAAAGAGAACTCCGCCATCATAGTGCAGAGGAGCAGAACAATTACTCTAAACATGGCAAATCAGAGTCTGAATCCCCACTGCTGGTTTCCATGACTGATTCCTCCATTTCTGGCCCTGGAAAGGATCTTATCTTGGTAGGTGGATCATCGTCTGACCAGGACTCACATTCTCTTCCTATTCTTTTTAGTTCCTGTTCTATCTCTAACTCATAGGGATCAATGTTGGATCCCTCCAGCACATCATACCTGTTAGAGGCAATGACCCCCCCTACTTCTTTGGCACCTTTTACTTTCTTGTCAGAAAGCTTGTGGGTGGATTTATCTTTTTTATTTTTCCGTTTAGATTGTGTGACCTCACCCTGCACAGAAGGAGATGGCACAACAGAGGCAGAACTAATGGCAGATGGCAGTGAATCCTGGGATAAATGTTCTCCAGGTTGTTCACATGCCAGGTGTGTTCTGGCTTCCTGCACCTCTGGTTGAGGATCTTCTCCGGTCAGGATTATCTCTGACATTAAAGCTTCTTCCTCTAAGACCTCTGTGGCAGTGATCAGCTCCTCATCTGCAGGGTCATTACATAGATTGTGATAAGCCTGCGAACATTCTCTATGGAAATGTCCATGTTCACCACACAAGTTACACTGCACATTCACACAATCTGACCCTGTATGGCCAATTTCACCGCACAGATTGCACTTCATTACTGTACAAATGTTGGCCAGGTGACCGGATTTGCCACATTTATAGCACAGCCTTGGCTTACCCGGATAGAAACAAACACCTCTCTCCCAACCAATAAAAAAAGAATTTGGCAGGTGATGGGTGACATTATTAGATTGTCTCAGCTTCACTGAAACTCTCCAACCCCCTGACCAGATCCCATCGGCATCTTTATTCTTGGTCAGGTCAGAGACTAAATCGCAATGGCGTCTGAGCCAGATTACAATGTCATGGGGGGAACCGACTCATTCCAGAATAAGATATTGACATTCACTGAATCTGGCTTTGAGCCTGGGATAAAGGTAAACTTGTCCCAGCCTTCTGTATTCCTGAACCTGCTGAACTGAGCCCAGAATTTATCCAAGTTTGACATTAGCTTTAAGCTGACATCATAACCCTGAATATCTGGGAGGTTAATGACGGCCAGAATATCAGCTGGTATGGAGGTGGCGGCAGCATCAGGAGGCTACAGAGTGGCACAATGACAGAGTCTGGAGGTGGCGGCAGCATCAGGAGGCTACAGAGTGGCACAGTGACAGAGTCTGGAGGTGGCAGCAGCGTCACGAGGCTACAGAGTGGCACAATAATGGAGTCTGGAGGTGGCAGCAGCATCAGGATTTTCAGAATGAATACAGACCGTGAAAGTGGGGCCTCTTGATCCTTGCTACTTTTGGTTTAGGAGCAGGAAGTGTCAAAAAATTTACCACAGGGGTAACTGGCCACAGAGTGGCACAATGGCAGAGTCTGGAGGTGGTGGCAGCAGCAGGAGGCTACAGAGTGGCACAATAACAGAGTCTGGAGGTGGCGGCAGCAGCAGGAGGCTACAGTGGCACAATGACAGAGTCTGGAGGTGGCAGTAGCATCAAGATTTTCAGAATGATTACAGACCGTGAAATAGGGGCCTCTTGATCCTTGCTACTTTTGGGTTAGGAGCAGGAGGTGTCAGAAAATTTACCACAGGGATAACTAGCCACAGAGTTGCACAATGGCAGAGTCTGCAGGTGGCGGCAGCATCAGGAGGCTACAGAGTGGCACAATGAAAGAGTCTGGATGTGGCAACAGCATCAGGAGGCTACAGAGTGGCACAATGACATAGTGTGGAGGTGGGGGCAGCATCAGGAGACCACAGAGTGGCAAGGTGACATAGTGGGGAGATGGCAGCAACAGCATCAGGCGGAGGCCACAGAGTGGCAAGGTGACATATTGTGGAGATGGCAGCAGCAGCATCAGGATACCATAGAGCGGCAAGGTGACATAGTGTGGTGTTGGCAGCAGCATCAGGAGACCACAGAGTGGCAAGGTGACATAGTGTGGAGATGGCCGCAGCAGCATCAGGAGACCACAGAGTGGCAAGGTGACATAGTGTGGAGATGGCCGCAGCAGCATCAGGAGACCACAGAGTGGCAAGGTGACATAGTGTGGAGATGGCAGCAGCAGCATCAGAAGACCACAGAGTGGCAAGGTGACATAGTGTTAAGATGGCAGCAGCAGCATCAGGAGACCACATAGTGACCTGGTGACAGAGTGGGGCGGTGGGTGGCAATACCAGTACCCGCTGACGAAGGAGGGTGAAAAAGGAGCACTTGGCATCTGATATGTGGCATCAGGTGGGTGACAGCATCAGAGTAGTACCTGACGCAGGTAGCCAGAAGAAACCGTTCTCTTTTGTCGAGGTTTGGGTCAGGCAGAATGGATCATCTAATCAGATGCATCAGGCATTGGTGGGTGGAAATTCTGGCTGATCCACGCCTGATTCATCTTGACAAAGGTCAGTCTCTCCACATTTCTTCTTGGGGTAACTATGGCCCATGCCGCACTAAACACGCGCTCTGATGCCACACTACTGGCCGGCCAGGACAGCTTTTCCAGGGCAAACTTGGCCAGTTGCGGCCACAAATCCAGTTTGGTTGCCCAGTAGTCCAGCGGATCTTCAATGACGGCTGGCAGGATGCACTCCAAGTATGCCACCTCCTGCTGGTTCAGGTTCTGCTCTATGTCTAGCTGCTGGTCAGTAGTTTCTTCAGTATGCGGGTGCAGAAAGCTGCTCATCAGCGACTCTAGACTCAGGCTGCTGCTGATGGAGCTGGTACTGCTCCTGCCACCCCACCCCTCCCCAGCAGCTATGGCAGTGGAATGTGAGTGCAGAGGGCCCCCCTGGTCAAACCTGCAAAAGGATGGACGATGGCGCAGATAGGCAGCGGCCAACTGACTGCATAGGATGTCTCTGTAGTAGTTCAGTTCCATTTGGACCGCTAGAGAGGGTCCAACAAGGTGGAGAGCCAGAAGTCATCCCTCTGCCGAATGGTGACAATTCGGCTGTCACTGCGGAAGCAAGTTAGCATGCAGCAAGCCATTTCTGCATGCGACTCGAAGGGAATCCCTGCTTCCATCTCCACTGCATACTGCCACGGTGTTTCTGGGTCCTCTGCCTCGTCTTCCTCATCTCCCTCTTGCTCCTCTGGCTGCTCCTGCTCCTCCTCTCCTGTCACATGAGTAGAAAAACCACCCATTTCGCTATACATTACCTTTGCTCCAATGTCCTCCTCCTCCTCCAGTTCAGCCCCCACAGAGCTCATGTGGCCGTGAGATCTAGGCCCCACATCTTCAGTCCCCTGACCAGCCAGATTTACCAGCATCTGTTCCAGGACATGAAGCAGTGGAATGATGTTGTTCATCCCGTAGTCCTGGCGACTGACAAAAAACGTGGCCTCCTCAAAAGGCCTGAGCAAACGGCAGGTGTCACGCATGAGCTGCCACTGACTGACATCAAAGTTACACATGGGAGTACTCCTATCCGCTTGGATCATCAAGAATTCGTTGATGGCCTTTCTCTGTTCGTATAGTCATTCCAACATATGGAGGGTGGAATTCCAATGGTTGGAAACGTCGCATATCGGCCTATGTTGGGGGATGCCGTTCTGCCACTGCAGCTCAAGGAGGGTGTGCTTTGAGGTGGCCATTTTTATGATGTCTTGCAGATGGGTGGAAGACTTCAGGAACCACTTGGCAACCAGATTGAAGACGTGTGCCATGCAGGGTGCATGGCTCAGCCTTCCTTGAAGCAGCACATACACAATGTTCTTCCCGTTGTCGGTCATCTTTGTTCCGATTTTGAGTTGTCGCGGAGAAATCCATGATTCGATCTCTTGATGAATCACACGGAGCAGTTCCTCCCCTGTGTGACTCCGTTCCCCCAGGCAAAGCAGATGCAGAACAGCGTGACACCGCTGTGCCCTGCACATGTGATGTGCTGGAGGGGCACTGTGAGTTGTCCCTGCAGTGGAGGCTGAGGACACGGTGGAGGATGAGGAGACAGAGGCGGACAATGTCGCAGGACCAGCCGGGTGAGAACGTGGAGGCGGAAGCGGTGTCTCCTGGCCAAGTTGCTGGTGTGGCTGTGGCTGGAATCACATTCACCCAGTGGGCCGTAAAGGACATGTATTGTCCCTGACTGTAGTTACAGCTCCACACGTTCACACAGGCTCAAGGACTGGCCCATCTTCTGTTCTACTTATTTGTGCAGGTCTGGTACTGCCTTTTTCGCAAAGAAATGACGGCTTGGGACTCTCCACCTTGGCTCGGCACAAGCCATCAGTTCTCTGAAAGGTGCAGAGTCCACCACTTGGAAAGGGAGGGACTGCAGCACCAGCAACTTGGACAGGAGCACATTCAGCTTCTGCGCCGTTGGATGAGTGCACGCATACTGTTGTCTCTTGGCAATCGCTTCAGTGATCGATTGCTGACGGAATGAGTGACGAGTAGGAGGAGCAGGAGCATCTGGACCAATAGCAGATTGAAAAAACATACGGCTCCCTTCGGCTGAGGTGGTGGAGCCTTGACTGCCTGAAAGCCGGTGCGTGCCACTGGGTGATGTAGCGGTTGTTGCGGCAGGCTGGACCACCACATCGGAGCCACGGTTGTCCCAGGCCACTTTATGGTGACGCTGCATATGTTGACGCAGGGCCGTGGTGCCATTATTGGCACCCTGGCCACGCTTCACCTTCTGCCCACATATTCTACATATGGCCATGTTAACCTCCTCCGGCGGCTTAACAAAAAACTGCCACACCGCCGAGTAGGTGATTTTCTCCCCAGCACTCCGCACTGACTGACTGCTACCGCCGCTGCCTCCGTGAACCCCTGCACCACTACTTCCCGGGCAGGTAGGCTGCTGCGAAGCATGTGGTCTACCTCAGGCACGTTTGGCTCCCAACCTCCCACTGCTGCAACCCTGCTGACTACCAGCCATGCTACCACCTTGCTGGCTCAGCCGCTGCCTCACGGGCAAGCTGCCACCCTCTTCTTCTGATGATGATGAAGCCCCTTCTTCACCCGGCTCCCAAGTGCGATTGGCTTCATCATCATCGAGTACTGTATGCAGGTCACTAATGTCCTCCTCAACGATCTCTGGGTCAGGAGCGTGACCGCTCACAACACCACCTCCCACGCCACTCTCCTCATCACTACTTGCCCGCCTAACGGAGGAAGTGGCGGATGTCTCCTCCAGCGGATGTCTTGCTCGTTGTTACTAGGCCTCAGGGAGACGCTAGTTCGTTCATCTAGGAAGGAACCAGTAATCCCATACCCTGCCACTACTCCTAGGGCATTTCAGGGCTCCTAGGGTCTAGGTTCCGGTGTATGAATCCTCCCACCTTCAGGGTCTATTCATACTGACAGGAGTCAGGGCTAGATTTAGGGTTTCTGTAGGTGGTGACCATTTCCCTCTCCCTAGCTTGAAGGTCTAGTCCCTTGTCATTATCTTCCTGTTTTCATTCTGGTGTTCCTCTCCTCCCCCTTACCTTGTGACAGGCGACAGCCAAGCCTCAACCTCTCTGTGCAAAGCGGACAAGAGTTCTCTGGCGGGAGTGGTGTGACTTTTCTCCCCCAAGGACACCAGTTTCAGCAGTGCCTGGCAACGCATGTGCTTGAGCGAGCTGTAGTGGCGTGCGCGCTTAACCACAGTGTCCGCCACTGCTGGCCTGAAAGTAGCTGAGGAATTTTGCTGATTCTTGAAGTTAATTATTTTTGTACTTTTGTTATGTTTTGTAGATGATTGAACTTTGTTGAAACTAGTTGTACTCTTCTTATCAGTAAACTAGCGTCCGCTTCCCCCCTTTTTGCCTTGAAATTCTTCCTTTCCTCCCTACTGCCATATATCTGTTACTTTGACAAAAAAATCTTGTTCTAAGAGAACCACAAGGACACCTGTCATGTTTTCTAGTTGTCTGTAGTCATGTGATCATGCACTGATCATGCCTTTGAACTGTTTAATTAACTGTGTGCAAACAATAAAGTTTTGAGTGTGATCTAACCACACATTAAATTGCATGTGTTATGCACTCTTCCAGCGCTGTAAACAGAAGTGATCAGAAAGTGGGAAAATTGATCTGAGATCAATAGGAGATCGCCTTAACATGGCCTTTCAGGAGGAGTGTCCAAAAGAGAGGGTTTGCCGGTAGAAGGAATGAAGGAGGAGGGGGAGGGAGAGGACTGGCATGGCCCATGCTTTCCCACCACACCCCTCAGCGGGGGTACCAGGTGCTGCAATGCCTCTTGCAGACTACTGCCCACTGAGCTATGCAAGGCCACCCAGTGAGCGGTGAAGGACAGGTAGCATCCCACTCCGTGCCTGGTTGTCCTGCTGTCCATGGTGACATGAATTTGACTAGACACCGAGAATGCCAAGGCCCGGGAGAGGTTACCCATTACATGTGCATGTAAACTGGGATCAGCTGTGCGGGAGAAGTAATGCCTGCTTGGTATATTCCACCGACACTCGGCACAGGCCATCAGGTCACGGAAGGGAGCGGAGTCCCCAATGCTGTACGGCAGTAGCTGTGAGGCCAATAGATTGTTCCCCTGCTTGTGCCCACTCGTCTGTGTCTTCTTTTGGACTCACATGAGGCAGATTTGCGCCCCCTTCTATCCCCAATTTATTGCTGCTGCCTTTCCTCTACGTCCATTTCGGAACTGCTGCTAGCCCTTACATGCACCGTTGGTTCCCAGGTGACATCATGCTTATCATCATCATCATTTTCATCTAAGCCAACCTCTGCAAATGCAGCCACTGATGAAGAACCCTCGCCGAGCAAGTCCTGACCACACTCTCCAAGGGTCTCAAAGTCTGCCTCCTGCTCTGAAATTCGCAATGACAGATCCTCAGGCTGTTTGTCAAACAACAAGGGACAGTCATTGGGAGGTACAGGCACATTAGCCACGCTAATTCCTGTCTTTGCTCCTGTCAGGACTGTGCTGTTTGCTGCTGCTGCTGCAGAAGAGCCTGCTGCACTTGAGGCCCCTGAGACCCAGTCCACAATACTCTCAACATGACATGGCTGTATGATTGTAGTATGCCCTCTCAATAAATCTCCCAGTGTACTGGTGCTCTGCACACATCTCAGATCCGTTTGACAACTTCTGCTGCTGCCTCCCACTGTTTGCTGCTGCTGCTGCTGTCCTACAGTGGCAGACTCCCATGGAGTATGCCCCCTGCCAGATGCAGTAGGTTGCCCAACATCACGCCTTCCCATGAGTCTACCGCTCATCTTTTACTTATTCGGGAAAAAATGCACCTTTACCAAACGATTTCTTTGGTAAATAGCAAGTGGCATTACAATTTAATATTTGTAATTTTTTTGGGAGAAATACAGAAATTTTTCTGTTTTTTTTGATAGATAGCAAGTGGAATTAGAATGAAATATCTTTAATTTTTGAGAGAAATACAGACATTTTTCTGGATTTTTTGATAGATAGCAAGTGGGATCAGAATAAAATATCTGTATTTTTTGAGAGAAATACAGAATTTTTTCTGGCTTTTTTGATAGATAGCAAGTGCTATCAGATTGAAATATCTGTATTTTTTGAGAGAAATAGACATTTTCTGTCTTTTTTGATAGATAGCAAGTGGAATCAGAATAAAGTATCTGCTGTATTTTTTTGAGAGAAATACAGAATTTTTTTTCTGGCTTTTTTTGATAGCAAGTGGGATCAGAATAAAATATCTGTATTTTTTGAGAGAAATACAGATTTTTTTCTGGCTTTTTTGAGAGATAGCTATTGGGACCAGAAAAAAAAATCTTTATGTTTTTCGGGGAAATACAGACATTTTTATGGCTTTTTTGGACTCCTCTATAACCGCCAATTCAAGCATTTTTTTAACTTCTTGACATATTATCTCTCGTCTAGCTTCAGGAATTCAGCTTCAGGAATTGCTTCAGCAATTAAGGTTTTTATTCTTACCCTTTCACCTGTAGGGGTGATAATATCATGTGTAGCTATATATATATATATATATATATATATCCCCGATTATAAGGCACTCACTTATATTTTTTGAAATGCCAAAATATGCCCTGGGTCTTATTTTCAGGGGATGTCTTATTTTTCCATGAAGAAGACTACAGTACACATTTATTGTTGAAAGTCACTCATGATCACTCATGTTCCTGTGCAGGCTTTTTACTTTCAGTTTGGCTCAGGAATAGACACGCCCAGCAGCCAGCATCAGAGACACACACGCTGCAGCCAGCATAAAGGACACACATGCAGGATCAGATATCTGGAGCTGTCTTATAAACGGGTAAGTGTCTTATTTTAATTATTTTTTTAAAAATCGGGGTGGCTTACTTAATGGGGATGTCCTAAAATTGGGGAAACACGGGGTATATATATATATATATATATATATATATATATATATATATTAGCTGATTACCCGGCGTTGACTGGGTATTTATTTATTGCAATTTTTTATTATACAGGAAAATAAATCAAATAAAGCTATGGTGTTACATCAAAGAAATGTGTTGTTTTACAGGTTTTAAAAGTTTAAGTACAATATACATTATAATATAAAATCTTTGACAAATTGACTATATTATTACTTTAACACAAAATTTGATTATAAACAACATTTTTAGTTTCACCTCCAGGAGCAAGAATAAAGAAATTCTTGGGCAAACCCACCCTTGAGCAAGCAACATAAAGTTGTCTTTACAAGAAACAGGGCGATCTCAAATCCACTCCGCAGTACATAATAGTCTGTCTCTGTGACTTGTTGATTGGAATAGAGAACGCAAGTCTCACTGGAATTTGTATTCTCTTAAATTGAAAAGGGAGATCCATGGGAAGGAGTGGTATCCGTGGGATAAAAACTGTTTCATCCTCCCCCTTTCCTATTAAGATAGTGGCTTTACCTACATTGGCCAGCAGCTACTTAACACAAAGCCTTGTGCCATTGCAAATTTTTGGTGGGTCGAGGTTGCGTAGAAAAATAATTAGAGAGACAACTTTAAGTAAAAGAACATGTGGTGGTAATCCAGCCAGATTAACTGAGTTTAGGAATTCTGTTGGGAAATTGATGACCTCATCGGCATCTACTACGGTATTGATAGACTTGTATTCAGTGACTACGCCCGGTACAACGGCAAGTATTTGATTGTTTATTTTGTGGACATCATTTTTAGCAGCAAGAATGACCCTCTCTCTCAACCAGTTAAAATTGTGATAGTTTTGTAAAACTGCTGGATAGACTGCATCTATTAGCTCTGCAATGGATGACACCAGATTACAGAAATCGGATAGCAATTTTATCTTGCCAGAAGGCTCAACTGGTAACTCACCTTCCCTGATTTCAAGTAGTTTTTTAGAGAAAATTCAGGATCTCATCAGCTGCTGTTGATTTTGGGATGATGGGCAGAGATTGACGAAAGTCTCCACAGAGGAGTACCAGAGCTCCTCTAATCAGGTTGTCATTTCCTCTCAGAGTGATGCGAAGGGCCTCAAAAGCTTTCTTGTGAGCCATGGGATGAATGATCGTCTGGCTCTTTCTCTCATTTCATATAGTTGGGTCCCACGCTGTTGTAACACCCTAGAAGCTCTAGATGTAGTAGCCTTTTCTCTCATTTCCTGTACTCGGATCTCATGCTGTTGAACTGTCTCTGAAGCTCTAGATGTAGTAGCTCTATCTCTCTTATCCTGTAGTCGGGTCTCACGCTGTTGTACTGTCTCTGAAGCTCTAGATGTAGTAGCTCTATCTCTCTTATCCTGTAGTCGTGTCTCATGCTGTTGTACCGTCTCTGAAGCTCTAGATGTAGTAGCTCTTTCTCCTATTTTCTGTAGTAGGGTCTCATGCTGTTGTACTGTCTCTGAATCGCTAGATGTAGTAGCTCTCTCGCTCAGCGTGGCAAGTCTTCTATTCCTGTCCTTGGGATTTTCTTGTCCACAGTGTTATTTCGTTTTGTTTGCCTTTGATTGCACTTTGATTACCTTATGTTTTCTTGAAGGCAATGTTACAGGCATTATTACAGGCCAGAAAGAGTCCAAATAAAAGTATGAAAGCAAAAGGCACACTGTCACTGAGCATTACATACACAGATACAAGCAAATATACCTCTGACATATACTACAGCGCTGTACAAAGGTCAGCGGTTCACTCACATCAGCCTGAGTCATATGTCTAGCAAGTTTGGATTAAATGTCTTTGCGTTTCCGACTGATGGTGGAACATAGCAAGTTTGATTGAAATGTCTCCATGCGTTTCCTAGTGATCACCAAATATAGCTCTGACATATAGCACAGTGCTGCACAAAGATCAGTGGTGCACTCACATAAGTCTGAGTCATATGTCTAGCAAGTTTGGTTGAATTGTCTTCATGTGTTTACAAGTGATGATGGAACATAGCAAATTTGGTTGAAATGTCTCCATGCATTTCCTAGTGATGACATACACACATACATAAAATATAGCTCTGATATATAGCACAGCGCTGTACAAAGATGAACAGTGCACTCACATGAGTCTCAGGTATATGTATGGCAAGTTTGGTTGAAATGCGTTTTCGAGTGATGGTGGAACATACATACATACACACATACATCTAGTTTTATACATAAAGATATTGCTTAGCATTCTTCCAAATTAATTATCTTAAATGGAGCCGACCATTACTCAAAACAAACCTGTAATCAAAGAGAGGGGAGACTTGTATCAGCATTTAAACTTCAGCCTTAATATCCATCTCCATTAATGCTCCTTTATAGTAAAATTCTTACATTCATTTCCTATGCTCATCCTTGTTTGTCTTCAAATTCAAAGTTCCGTTGCCTTTTACTTCTTTTTTGATTGAATAAGTAAACTTTATTCATCACAAAACAAAAGCAATACAATCAGGGTCCATTCATACATGGGATTGCGACACGGTGCACAAAACACTACATTTCAACCCCCCCAACATACTCGCAAATAAATACATTCAATCCTGCACACTGCAGTGTGATGCCTGACGTGACATGCAAGGCAAAGGCCCATCTCCCACGTCCTGCATGACCCGCCATACCCCAAAAGATTGCCAGCATAACCTTTTAATACAATGTCTTATACCATCCTAAAGAGCTCTCATGGCCGAAGCTTTTTTTGAGCTCTTACATGTATCTAAAACATTACATCAAGATGCATCCAATAAAGACAGGCTATGAAAATAGGGAAGGGAGTGAGGCTAAGGGGGGAGACATCCTCTTCCGGTAAATCCATGAGGTGATAGTCTCTGAGTAGACTCAGGGCCAGTCTGCGGCAGTCCTCAATGTACATCCTCTCCCTCCGATGGATAAGGAGCTTCCTGGTGCACCAAATAGTGTCCTTAACACAGTTCATAATCCTCCAAGCTCCTTCGACTTCTTCTTCCGTGTATTTGCTGTGGAACAGACCATACAACATAGCGCAGTATGTGAGGGACGTGCCAGAGACAAACTGGCTCAGTTCGTATTTTAAGGTCTTCAACATGGCTTGGGCGTAGGGGCACTGCCAGAAGATGTGCAGAGCCGTCTCCTTTTCAATGATGGAGAATGGGCAGTGCCTGTACCAACATAAGTTCCTGGCGTGCATGAAAGTTGTAAGGGGTAGTCCTCCTTGAACTGCCATTCAGACCAAGTCTCTGTGCCTGTTGGTAAGTCTCTTGGACCCGATGTTTGTCCAGATTTGTTCGCAGGTGACTGCGTTCCTATCCGGAATAGGTTCCATAGAGTCCTTTCCACGGATTTGCTTGTAGATTGTCTTTGGCTTGAAAGTTTCAAAGTAGAACCAAGGGGTGTCCAGAGCTGTCCTACTTGTCCTATCCAAGGCTCCTCCATAGTGAGAGGAGGAAGAACCGTTCCCTGCAGAAGTTGAAGATCAATCCACCAATGTCCTTCTTACTGTATTGCAGGCGAAGAAGACCCAGCATAGTTGCGATGTCCGGAACTCCTTTGCCGCCCTTCTGAGTTTCTTTGAACATCACTCCTGGTGCCGCCCTGATGGATCCGTCTGCTCAATGATCAACCTTTTTTTCACAGAGGCAAAACCTTTGCCACATTTTCGACAGCCTCTCTTGCCAAGACATCAGGGCTGCTCCCTTCTTTCTAAACCAGACCCCAGGGATCTTGATGAAGTCTGGCTTGATATTGAAGGGGATGGTCACAAAAGAAGGCAGGTACCAGTTCCCGAAGAGCATGGCTTCTGACTTCCCTCAGTTGACTTTTGCCCCGGGAGCTCGGCCGAAGTCTTCGCAGATCTAGATAAGCATGTTGATGAAACGGTTGTCTGGGCAGAACACCATCATGTCGTCCATGTAGAGCGAGCACTTCACTCCCCTTCTGTCTTGGCCTGGTGTGGTGATTCCTCTGATCTCTGGATTCTGTCTGATGTACTCGGCGAAAAGCTCTATACAACAAACAAAAAGGAGAGGTGACAGTTCCTGAAGAGCATGGCTTCTGACTTCCCGCAGTTGATTTTTTCCCCAGAAGCTCAGGCAAACTCTTTGCAGATCTAGACGTGCATGTCGATGCAATGCTTGTCCGTGCAGAACACCATCATGTCGTCCATGTAGAGCAAGCGCTTCACTTCCCTTCTGTCTTGTCCTGGTGCAGTGATCCCTCTGATCTCTGGATTCTGTCTGATGTACTCGGCGAAAAGCTCTATTAAAATATATAATTAAAATAATGCATTAACTACAAAAATATTTTAATGTGTAAATCTAATTGGTTCATAAAAGTCCATAATTAAAACAATATATTTAATGTGTTTTTTTGTTAAAAAAACGTAGAATTAACATACAAAAATATCCTAAAAGGAAAACAAAATATCCAGAAATCAGCACACATAATACAAAACAAACATAAGACAAGTTATTTTGGTCATAGCAGTCCATACAATTGTCAAGTATTCTAACAGTTCGCACTATCATTTGGAAGTAAAGACAGAGAATTGAGCAGGGTTTTTGATACACACAGTGTATTCATAAGACAGATACACAAGATATATCAACATACAAATATGCAAGGGGCCACTAGACAACCTAGTGGTCAGACAAATGTGATTAGAGCATTAACATTGCTCAATACAGTACATAACAATCAAAAATTTAATTGAATCACAATGTTATTCTTGGGATTTATCATAGGTCAATAGTGAGCACTAGACATATAACAACTAGTCAACTTATAAACTGGTAACCATCCAGATTATTAAACCAGCAAAACATGTTATTTGATATATCCGATGTGTTTTGCCACAAATGGCTTCTTCAGGGGTGTCTTTGACAACATGCGTTGGTTGGTTGTATGGGTTGCATATAGTTCTGAAGGATGGTGTCCTAAGTGTTATAGTGGTGTATAGAATCAGAGGGGTATCATGTCCCTGAGGGGTACTGAAAGTCACCTACAGGTAAATCCTTTTCAATGGTGTGAGTAGTCTTATGGTATGCAAACTGGAGCCCTTCTATTCACATCAGGGGTCTGTACATGAGAATGTAGCTTTGTAGTCACAAGGAACCATGCTTAAGTAATGGGAACTGATTTCAGGTTGGCATCCTCTCCCGGTTCATCAGGCGGTTCCTGAGAGATGGCGGGAAGCTCACAAAAGATAGCGGTCTCCTCCCAGTGGCTCCCCCCCACTGGCAAGCAACTCCCCATGTCCTGAGTCTTCACACTCCTAATCGCCTTGAATATTGCAAGTGGACTCCTATATCCTTTTACTTGATGAGATTACTTGGTTTCCCTGTGACTACCAAATGTGTGCTTTTAATTTCTGTGCTTGGTCGTATTGATCTTTAGTCGTATTATATGTTGCTTTGTTTTATCTTGCCCAGTCCCGGATAATTACCTTAACTGTATGGTTTTACTTTTGCAGGCTGGGGGGGAGGGGTTTATGCTGGAAAGGTATTCTGGCTGTATTTTCTTTTTCTTATAGGGATGATATCCCTATTGATGGATGCCATTTTGGATGTCCGGCTTCCTCCTATGCCTAACATTGGGATTCCCTCCTTGTCAATACTTGTTTTTGGTCACTGGTATTTTACTTGTCTCCAGAATGACCTTTGGACAAAGATGTGATCCCTGCCGAGGTTACTTGGCTGCCCCTACCAAATGTTTTTATGTTTGTTGGGGTTTTTGTAGTTTTTTCTGTTTTTCTTTTTTAGGTTTTTCCCTATGTACTGACCCCCCCTCTCTTTTTTCTACTCTTTGCCTATGGAGGATACTCAGGTGAAGTCATGGAAAATGTATGGTACCCATTATGCACTTATTTATTTTACTATTACCCTATGGTTAAATTATTATCACTTAATGTCAAGGGGAATGAATTCTGCTACTAAACGCAAATTGGCTCTACAGGAAGTAAAACGCCAAAGGGCGGACATTGCTTTTTTTCAGGAAACACATTTTAATACCATGGGCATGTTTAATTTTGCTAATCGGCAGTATCCGACTGTGTTCTCAGCGCCAGGCAAAAATAAAAAGTCAGTGGGGGTAGCCATACTCATACCCATGCTCATACTATTTTGGACCCAGAGGGGCGATATATTATTTTACAGGGATGGTTGGATGCAAAACAGGTTGTTTAATGCATTATTTATGCACCCAACATGACAGGTGATTTATTTTTGCCTCATTTTAGATGCCTTCTCCATCGCTTTGGCTTACTAGATGCATGGTGTGTTCAGCATCCCATGTATAAACAATTTACCTTTTTCCCCAATCCCCCTCGCACACACTCTAGACTAGACTACTTTTTTGTGGAAATTTCCACATTGTGGGCTACTACTTTTTTTTATATCTGCCCCATCCCCTGGTCTGATCATTCTGTGAAAACTCCCAATCGGTAACACAAACCTCCACGTTGTGGGAGGCCCATAAGACGGTACTTTGGGGCCATTGTATTACAGAATCTGCTAAGCTTAAAAAGGACACTCTGGCTCTTCGTATACAACTTGAGACATCCTTGCAACAACTGGAACGAATACTTACTATGCTACCCCTACTATCTCATTACTTTGTAAGGTTGTGGACACTAGACATAGGCTTAAGGAGTTAGCTGTAGGTAAGGTAGAAAAGTCTCTGATGTATCTTCGCCAACGTTACTAATTCGAGATCAGACTGCTAGGGCGACCCTAAAGGCATTAAAAGATGCCATTTGTACCCTTCAATATGATCCGGAAGTTATGGCCTAGAATCTTTGGAGACTTTTACTCCTCCATGTATAGTACGGTACATGACTCACAGAGAGGAGATCAAGCTATCCTTAGATCACGCATCTCAGTTTACCTGGCACGATGTGCATTTCCGGCTTTCGAGAAGGCAGCTATTGAGAAGCTTAATGCGTCTATTTCATCTGATGAAATAGCGGCCACAATTAAGGCATGATGGACTTCCCTATCTTTATTATAACATTTTTGCTAATACCTTGGTACCATACTTAACTACACTTTTTAATGATTTTTTGGAGGGGAAGCCAATTCCCCAAACTATGCAAAACTCCTATATATCAGTGTTTCCGAAACCTGGTAAAGACCCCCAGTGTCCTACTAGTTTTCGTCCTATTGCCCTTTTGAATTCTGATTTAAAAATATTTACTAGAATTTTGGTATATGGCTCCAATGTAAAGATGAATTTGCCCTGATTACTCCTACATCGTTGCTTAACTCTTTCCTCTTTACTCCGCTCTTACCTGATAGTTTATCGCGCCCCATGGTTCAACGGTGGTGAGATACCTGCCTTTTTCATTTTCGCCATATTGTGAACCCCTGTACCAGACGCCTAATGTCATTTCAGAAGCTGAGAGACAAGTTTATGGTTCCTCATACTTGCCTCTATGGGTACCTTCAAATACGGCATTATGCCCATTCCATTGCTAGAAATATGCCATTTACTCATATGACAGAAACTGTGCGCCGGTGGACCTTCTCAGAGGGGGCTAATTTCTGCCATATACTTGATATTAAATACTGAACCAGCATGCCCCTTTGTCAAACATGGATATATGCTGAAATGGCAAAGTACCCTAGGTAGAGAACTACCTCTTGAAATCTGGAGAATCATATGGGAGAGTGCTCGTAAGAGCTCAATTTGCACTATATATAAAGAAAATGCATACAGGGTACTCATGCAGTGGTATCTTACTCCAAATAAATTACATGCGATTTTCCCGAATGTCAGCAATATGTGTTGGAGATGTGGTACAGAGATTGGCACTCTATACTATATTTTCTGGTCATGTTCGCTCATAAAGCCCTATTGGGCAAAAGTTAATTCCCTTCTTTCAGAGATACTGGAAATTCCTGTTTCGCTCGATGCAGTTACTCAGCTGCTGGGCCTACCTATGTCTAATCTCACTAAGTTGCATAGAAAACTAGCATGTCACATACTCACAGCAGCCAGGTGCCTTATTGCTAGACACTAGAAATCCACCTCACCTCCTAGCTTTCTGGACATATATGCTAGGATAAAAGAAGTTCAACTTATGGAACATCTTACAGCTAGAATATATGATCGATATGTAAAGTTCACAGCAATTTGGACCCCATGGGACTCTTTTATATATCTTAGATTTTACATATTTCTGAGATATCTTTTATCAGCTACCAATATGTTTCACCATGCGACAGCTAGTTTTCAGCTAGGCCCTTCTAATATATCTTCTCCCATAATTTTCTCGGGAATTACACCGGGGACTCCCTCCGATTAAAAACCATATATTTACCTTCTGTTCTCCATCCTCCTTGTATCCTCTCCCTTTTTCCCTATCTTTCCTTTTCTTCTCTTTCTTTTTTTTCTGATATACTGGGAAATCCTATGTTCCGTTACCTGTTTTATTGGATTTGTTTATTGCACAAAATGTGAATTAGCTTCTTAAAAGAAATTTTTTGCACTTTGACCAGAAAGACTGTATTGCATTATATTAATTTCTACTTGAAATTTGTGCTATGCTGTCATTGTTGGCAGCCATGCATGCCCAAGCCATACCACTGCCTCCGCCATGTTTTACAGATGATGTGGTATGCTTTGGATCATGAGCTGTTCCACCCGTTCTCCATACATTTAATAATGCCATAATTCTGATAAAGGTTAATCTTGGTTTCATCTGTCCAAAGAATGTTTTTTCCAGAACTGGGCTTGCTTTTTTAGATGTTTTTCAGCAAAATCCAATCTAGCCTTCCTATTCTTGAGGTGTATGAGTGGCTTGCACTTGCTCTTTATGGTATACTTGGATATCAATACGCCTGCTTCCTGGAAAGTGTTATTCACTTGGTTGGCTGTTGTGAAGGGGTTTCTCTTCACCATGGAAATGATTCTGTGATCATCCTCCACTGTTGTCTTCCGTTGACGTCCAGAACTTTTGGGGTTGCTGAGTGATGTACCAAACTGTAGATTTTGCCACTTCTAATATTGTAGCAATTTCTCTGTTTTTGCAGCTTAAGGGTGGCTTGTTTTACCTGCATGGAGAGCTCCTTTGAACAAAAGCACTCCCCTCCTCAAATCAACTCCAGGCCTTTTATCTGCCTAATTGATAATGACATAACAAAGGATTTGCCCCCACCAGCCCATGAAATAGCCTTTGACTCAATTGTCCAATTACTTTTGAGCCCCTGAAATAAAGTGATTGTGTAAAAAAAAAATGCTTTAGTTCTTCACATGTTTATGCAATATTTTTGTTCAACACACTGAATTAAAGCTGAAAGTCTGCAGCTCAACTGCATCTGAGTTGTTTCATTTAAAATTATTATGGTAATGTACAGAACCTAAATTAGAAAAAAGTTGTCACTGTCCAAATATTTATGGACCTAACTGTAGATTACATCATGCTTGCTTACTACCATTCTCACCTAAAAGGTAATGTTATACATAACTTTACTCTACTACATGGTATTGAAAACATATGGAAGTGTCCAATCCTTACATAGATAACAATGTTAGGAATAAGTATACAGCTCTCCACTTACCCTTGCATGAGCTTGCACATACATACACTAACTATATCTTTAATGTAAAATATGTAAAATATGATTATTTCTAACAAAAGGAATTAGCATTTATTGCACATATCTCAGTTTGTTCAGCCAAATGATAAAATATATTGTAAAATATTCTAGAAATGTGCCTTCAAAACCCACCAACCTTTAAAGACAGCTAGCCAGAACTACTGTTTTGTAATCATGAATACAAAAGAAATACCCTACTAGTTTACAAAAACACCCAACACTGGAATTTAAATCACATGTTAAAACTTTTTTGTATTTGATAATTATGTTTTAATAAGTGGATTTTGTCAGGTTTCCAAAAAAAAAAAAATGTTAATATGTCATTTTTAAACAAAATAAAGTGTACAAAACAACTAAAACATAATATAAGTATTGTTGACTACCATGTCCTAGCTTGTGAAGAGCATGAAAGAATGCTATAGATGTATAAAAGCTCCAAATGATGGCATCTCCTTCTAAATGTACTGCACTGATTCAACAGCTTCAGTGCTTGCTACATCCTTGATCTGAAACAACTATCAAGATTATAATTTCTGACACCACTGGCAGTCTCCTCATTTCTTTCTATTTCTTAAAACTATTGAGCTTATGCATACATATTAAACATATATACGACTTAATTTAAATTTGCTTAAGGGTCCAGTTGAAAAAAAAAGGTACAACCAAACACTAGCTTGAAAAAAAAATGATTCATGAATTCTGTACATTATGACATTTTTAACTTGCATTGCAAATCCGCAACTGGCAGAGGGTGATTGAAATGAATAGGGAGTATTTAAAAAAACAGAAGAAAAAACAAAAGTGCTTTGTTACATTACTTGTCATCTCCAATATTAAAAAGCAGTAATGACTTGATAGGATACTGAAGGTTGCCCACATTTATTAGTAGGCATGTTGTGCTGTGCAGTAGTACTTCTAAGTAAAAGAGAGTGCAGATACGGGATTCAGCCGTCCGTTATATTGAAGCCCCTTAGTTTGTCTGAACGATGACTTTTTCAGAGATAAGTGTCTCTAAGGCCTAACAGTTGATATACATTGTGCTCTAACTCCCAAGTAACCCTGACACAATTAAACATAGACCCTTGTAGCTGCATACATTTATTTGGTAGGGCTTTATGCTTAACTAGACCTTCAAAGATGGGTATCACCAAAAAGTCTGTCAGTGAGCACAGCAGCAACTGACCTTTAACCTTGAGACCTAAAACAATCCTATGATAAAGTTGGTTAGGCAAATATAAATCTTATTAAATATAAATTATTAATAAATATAAATTAATAAATATAAATAATATTTAGAAAAGTCTGTTTGTTTATGCTTATTAACCAGTATTACTAATGTTCTAATTCTGTCCATTTTTCCATGCAAAAAGTTTTACATTTTTTTTGCATGGAAATGTAATTTACTTTGTAGGCTATAATTCTTAGGCATAACTCACCGAAATATGTCCAAAATTTAATAAATTTATTAAATTTCATAATAAACTTGAATTAAAAAAAACACAAAAATCTGTTAAAAAAATAGTGAAACAAATATTATAACTGTTAGGAAACGCTCATCTGTCCGGCAACTGTGCGCCATCACAGTAGATAGCAGCAGCCCCGGTTTCCCTTTAGCCATGCAGACTGATGTATTTTTGGCATCTCCAGCACCTTTCTGTGAAGCTGTGCACACAGCTGAAGGGGATTTCGGAGGCAATTAGCTCCTGACTTAGTCCTGCACTGCCATTGGCTGCTGGGACTTTATAGCCTCTCTGCTCTCAGTCACCAGTGCCTGTTGTAGTGTATAACTGGGCTAATCTGTGCTGAAGTGTGTTTTCATCTGATTTATTGTTGCTGACTTTACCTGTTCTTGATAACCCGCCTGGACTGACCTTTGCCTGGGACCCCGACTCTGCTTTTCTTTTGGTGGACTGATCTCTTTGCTCTGTTGGAACCTTGGTTCTGCTTTATCTGTGGGCTCCTGGCTTGTTACCAGCCCATTCCTAGACACCATCCCTTGCGTAGTAAGTCCTGGGAGCAACCAAGTGCTGGGAGATATAACAGTCCCCTGAGGCTGAGCGGGGGCTGCTATAGGTGAAGACTGCGGTGTTAGATTGAGGGACTGGTGTCTGGGGATGACTGGTGTTGACCAGGGCCTTACAATAACTGTACAGAACCATGTATATTATATATATAATATAATTATTTATATGTTATATGAATTTTTTTTGTATTGGACTCAATACAGCTTTTTTGTATTGATTATTTATATATATATATATATATATATATATATATATATATATATTTATATTTATTTATGTGAATTTCCTTCCGATCCTCCTGCTGGCACTGATGCATGCACCAACGTCACTGGGAAACCCTGGAGATTGTCTCTCCAGTTCGGGGCTGGAGATCAGAGGAGGAGGATGTTTCCCCAGGACCTGCGGGGACCAGCAGGATGCCGACAGAGCACGGTAAGTATTTTTTTTTATGTTTTAAGCGACCCTGAGTGTGACTTTGCAAAAGGGTTACCGCTTTTTGCAGATAAAATCCACCCAGAGTCAACACTCGGGATTACTGCTAGTGCAGTTAAGGAAAGAACAATTTCATTTAAATATAGCACTGAGTATAGGACAGCTCTATAAATTGAAAAGGCACATGTAAAATTTTAAAGCTTTTGCATTTAGGACAAATATATAATATTCCAGAAAAAAAAAAATTCTTAGAGTTGGTGAATTACACTAGTTAGGGATCATTTCTTCAATTACCTTTGTGAAGCCAAATTGTAATTATTATCACATAAGATTACAATTTTGTGTGCATGTATTTTTTTTCTTTCCCTGTTATATTTATTAAAGTTCTGTTCCGTATAGTGCTTTTAAATCTCTACTCCTAATGTAAATTGTTTTCATGAAGAAAATAGTGTACATGATCTTTTAGAATATATAGACATGAACATTTAGGCAATAAAAAAAATACAATTGATAAAAGCATATACGAATACTATGAAATGACAAAATGAAATATAAATTAACAATTTATTTTTGCTTTTCCTTATATTTGTTTATTGCAATAACTTTGCCAAAATGCTTGCACCTACAAATGAGCTTTCAGCTGCTTACCATAAACCTATCAAAACATTTTTAGACCAAGGATATGGCAAGAAAGCATAAAAAATGTTAAAGCAAACAGAAGATCCAAAGTTAAAGGCAGTGGAGTTTTATACAGAAGGATAGAGAGAATGTGTTATGTATACATGTATCCACCTTTTTAACTTCTCTTAGGAATGTAAGTAAATGTGATTATGTCACTGTTATCACACAAAATGTAAAACAACTTTTTCACCCAAAGCACGGCTATATTTTCTTTAGGGAACCAATAATGACTTTGGATACAAAAAAAAGTAAAAAGTTTATTTTTTTTACAACACTATTCTTATTTTGCAATACAAATCTTTAATTTCCTTAAATTATTATGGTCTAGAATTAAAAATAAGACAGGTAAATAATAATAATATATTATTAGTTTTTCTTAGAAAAAACAAACAAAAAACACAACAACAGCTGAGGCTTTACAAAGGTCAATCATTACAAAAGGATAGTATTATCACCTTCCTCCACTTGTTCTAAAGAGATCCTACTGAGAACACAGATTTTGGAGAAGAATAGCTTTTGCTGGGCTCTACCTCTGAACACATGTTATTTTCTGTATTAAGTGAAAGTAAACAATAGTGCCTGAATAGTGTTAAGTAAACAATTGTGCCTGAACCCCCAATCGATTCATTTGCAGATGTTTGTGCAAGGTTATCTAATTAGACTTCTCTTATAATAAACCACATTCAAATTTCTAGGACAGAATGGAATCTGGTGGGTATCTGAGAAAGACTTGGTACTGACTTTTTAATATCAAGGTTTATCTGTGAAAGGTAGCAAGGAGCTTGCACTAGGTAGGTTTAGTGTTAGCTTTACTGATCACATTTAGGGGATTTTATGATCATCAGAAGCATGAAGAGACTAGAGAGATTAGAAGTAAACTAGAACTAAGAATGGATGAAAATCTTGATTGCAGAACAGGTCTCCCCTACACACATTTCTACTTTGCATTTTTCATTTTTTTTTGGACTGTGGTACTCTATTATATTTATGTTAAATTAATTTTGATTTTTTAAAACTTCTTATTTTTTGAGCAAAACGACATTATCATTGAAACCATGCATGTAATCTAATATAATTTATACTTACTTTGCAGAAAGTCAATCTCTCTTCCATCTGAGTAGAAAAAATTGGAAAAAAAATAGTTGCAAACTTTAGATGCAAACGTTTGCTAAGCTCTACTTCTGAACACATTATTTTCTGTATTAAGTGTTTACTTAAAACGCTAAAGACAATAGAGACAATACAAGGAGCATGTAGAAGACACAGACAAGCTCTATAATATAGACAAGATGAACTTTTTTTTACATTTATCAAGAAGATATATTTTACAATAAAATGCTTCCAACTGTATATTTATAAGACCAAAAAGCAAATAAGAGCAACTCATTTTTTGCATTTACATACACTTTGTTGTAATAATTAGTATGTAATGATCTAATTTCCGTTGATTGTCTGTTAGAGTGGTTCCTTGAGCTGACACTTTGAAACGCACCACAGTGGACACAGGAGGTGGGTCTTGATTTTGGGTTATGCTAAGAGCTTTCTGCACTGCTTGATACCCCGTAAGGCATTCCATTTCCACAGAGTTCAGATACCAAACGTCACAAGCTAAAAGCAATAAATTGAATCATAATATTAAACATTACATAAAGTGATTTTAACAGTTCCTAAATGTACAAACGCAAAACCATAACTATATATTTTCAAGCATTATTTATTTCTTTTATTTTATTATCATAACAGGTGCAATGAAATTCTAGCAAAAGTCTAAACCATGCAGCTTTTTTTAGTAATCGAAATCACAAAACATTCAAAAGCCCATGTTAAATGGCAACATTAAAAAAAAAATAAAACAATCCTTTTTTTCACATTTAGTGAGAGTACAAACACAATTAAAACCCACCTCACGTTCTATGCTGTATATACAAAATTAAGTGAAAATATACACTTGTCCCAATTGGAGATTTCCCCCCTAATACTGTTCTGGTGCTAACTTAAAATGTTAGATTTTCTCATAATGATCACCAGGACAAATAAAGAGGGTTCATCTCCCTAGCAGGGATATAAACAGTGATATAAACTTGAAAAGAATTTTCTTACCACTAAATCCACAATTGAAAAAAGTTTATCTTTTAGATACACCCTATATTCCCTCAAGGCACAAATGCCAGGAAGTTAGTTACCAGAAAACCAGAAAATGTGAAAAAGTAATAAATCTAATATTAAAAAAGTAGATACACAAAATATATAAACTATGATTTAGAATTAAAATTTTACCAGTATAGCAATGTGTTAGAAAATTGTCAGATGTCACGCTGCCTATCATTTATAGTAAGATGTTTGCCTATCAACAGTCATATTTATTGTAGACACCAATCCTTACTCTACTAATATTTCTTTTGCTTTATGCTTCATAGAGGTTAAAAAATAAATTATTAAATTAAATAAATGAACAAAAAATGTAAAAGGCCTCATCCTGTTTCAATGCATATGCATAAAAATATATGCACCTACAACACACACGTTAATGGAAACAGTTAAGTTGTACATATTGGGCATTTTCCTGCATGCCAGGGCAGAAAAAAAACTTATTCTACAACCATTTAAACTAATGACCTGTAAAGATTTGTTAAAATGCTACCAACAGACCATATTGTGTATTATATTTTCATGGTCGACTCAAAATCTTTATTTTTCACAAGGAAAAGTAATTTTATTGTGTTTATTTGCACTATAGTAGTATTTAGTTTATTATTTCATCTTTATTCACGCAATCATTTGTGCACCCATCAACGAGCTGTTGAAGAACCCCAGGCTAAAGTCTAACTAAAGACCTCCTTTACACTGGCTAATTTTAGTGTTCATGAGAGTCCTCCATATGGATTAAGAAAAATGTGCATGATAGAATTGAAAGGAGGAAGCCACTACTGTCCAAAAAGGAACAATGATTTCTATCCATGGTTTGCTAAAAGTTAGGGTTGCAAAGCTAGGCTAGAAGTTTATCAGAAAAATGTTTTGTGAATGTAACTTTTTTGGCTTGAATAAAAAGTGTCATGCTGGAATGCAGTATTTGCATTTCACCAAACATAAGAACCTTATCCCATCTGTGAAAAATACGGGTGGCAAAATTTTAGGTAGGCGTGCTTTGCTACTTTTGCACCAAAATACAAGCACAATGATAAAGATAGATTATTATACTTCTGCAGCGAGACAGATGTTATTGTTAGTGGAACTACGAGGGGGTGCTGAGAAGTTCCTGGCTTTGCCCAGAAAGAAGAGAGCCAGAGTTACGAAATAACAGATTTATTCAACATATTCCCCCCTGAGACTGATGCACTTGGTACAGCATAGTTGCAGCTTTTCTAGACCGTTCAAATAAAAGTCCTTTGGTTGGTCTCCAAACCAGCTTTCAGCAGCATCTTTGACGTCAGAAATGTCCTCAAAAAGTTGCCCCTTCAGGTGTTTCTTCAAATTCAGGAACAGATAATAGTCCAAAGGGGCAAGGTCAGGTGAGTAGGGGGGATGGTGGACCAATTGGAAACACAAGGTGTTTAATTTGGCAGCCACAACATTAGACGTGTGCACAGGTGCATTGTCCTGCAAAAAAAAAGATCTCTTTGGTCAACTTTCCACAGCGTTTCCTCTTAATGGCCTCCTTCAGCTGGTCCAGGAGGTTAGCATAATACTGTCCGGTTATACTAGAGCCCTGAGGTAGGTAGTCCACCAACAGAATACCGTCTTTGTCCCAGAAAACAGACACCATGACTTTTTTGACAGATTTCTGGGTTCCGAACTTCTTCAGCAACGGGGACCTGCTGTGGCACCATTCTTTTGACTGTTCCTTGGTTTCAGGATCATAGATGTGGGGCCAGATTTCATCCTCAGTCACTAACCTAGCCAAAAAGTCCTGTGCAGCTTCAAAATGGGCCAAAATGGCTTTGGATGCTTCAATTCCTTTTTCTGATCACTGTTCAAACATTTCAGCACCCACTTTGCTGAAAGCTTGCGCATGTCTAGGATAGTGGTGATAACAAATCCAACACGCTCCTGTGAGATGTCAAGTATTTGGGCTATCTTTTTTGCAGATATTTCCCAGTCCTCAATAACCAGCTTATGGAGAGCATCGCAGGTTGCCGGGTCAGTTGAGGTTGGGGGGCGCCCACTGCGGGGCTGTCTTCAACAGTGAAATGCCCAGTCTTGAAATGAGATATATTCAGGTTTTGACAGTGCTGTAGGAAGGACACTTCTCCCCCAGTGTTTGTGACACTCAGTGTGAATGTCCTTTGCTGACTTACCCTGGAGAAACAAAGACTTCATGACGGCTCTGCCATCACAGCTTCTCACTAAAAGAAAAAACGGTTTTAATAATCGCAAAGACCTGATATTTGCACAGTTACATACTAAGATATAAGGCTGTCCATATGCTCCCACACTCATTTTTCTATTTTATCTTGAAGAGGGCAAAGCCAGGAACTTCTCAGCACCCCCTTGTATAAGACCCAAATTGCATTTGCATTGCAGGAAGATGAAGTGTATCTATCCGTTAGCCGAAGAGAAAATTCATCATTTGGCAAGAAAAAAAAAAACCCCAAACATGTCATTCTACCAAAAGAATGGTTACTGAAGTGGAAAGGTAATGTTTTGGATGAGCCATGTCAATTTAAGACCATAATCCCATAGAATGGAAGAAAGCCATGAACATCCATGACCTCAAACAGTTATATAAGGATATATTTGATATATTGATATATTAAAATTAAAAAAGTTAATGTGAAGGACTAATCAACAGTTCTGACTAGTGCCACGCAAGGCAACACTAGTCTAAAAGCAAGAAATGAAAGCAAAGGTTCACATTCTACAACCAAGAAAAAATATGTGCTGCAACTTCTGATCATTATCCTTAAAAAATAATTAACTAAGTAAACAGATTACGTTAAAGCTAATATTTATACAAAATATAAAAAAAAAAAACAATTCAAAAGAAGTTACAAATTTTAAAGGGCATCTTTACATTATCCTCAACATTTTTGTACTTTTGATTGTTTTTTCCATCATAGTGTAATTAAAAAAATAAAATATTTGAACGATCAAAAACTTTGTGTTTGATATTTGAATTCCACAGTATATATAATTTTATTCCTAAATCTGGCGGTTTATTAGTTATAATATATATATTTTATTAGTTATAACAATTTTACTAACATGCATCTAATTTCACTACATTTGAGCTGCAGAAAAAAGAAAAAGTACAGAATTGAGTGTACAGAAAAAAAGCAGGCAAACAAAATTCTTAACAAAGTTCTTAAAGTTAATATTCATTGTAATAACAGCATTTTAAGAACACTTGCATAATACTGTCTCCATCTAAAATTTCTCAAATTTAATTGAAAGAGAGAATAAAGAAGAATAGAGCAGTAAGAAGGTATAAAAAAGAAGTCAACTTGGTAGGGTAGTACATGTTAGAAAAAGAAGAAGGAGGGGGTGGCATGAGGTATCAGGGCTGTTTGTTGATTTCACTTGCAGTTGGGCTATACCATCATTGAGTGGCCAGTTCCCTTCGTCAGGGGCAGCCTGTTGTAATAGAATCGAACTGTGTTCTATGGTAGTACTGAACTGTATCCAATAAAACCATGTTTGTGTGAATTTCTCTGCGTTTCCGTTCTCTGGTCACAATCATTTCTTTCATAACATAGATGTCTGCCACACGTCGTATCCATTTTCCAACAGTCGGTGGGGTATCTGTTGTCCACTAAACTGGAATACATGCCTTTGTAGCATTTAGTAGGTGGCTTACCAGGGAACGTTTATATCGTCCTTGGGTATAGTCCTCCACGTGTAACAATACTTGTTCCGGTTTTCTGTGGCCATCAACCACAGTTTAAATATCGTGTCAGCTATTTAATTCCAGAACTTGGTAAGGACTGGGCATTCAGAAAAAATATGGAGCAATGTACCTGGTGCAGCGTGACACCGTCAACAGGTTGGGTCTGCCAGAGGAAATATTTTTGCCAGCTTTAAAGGGGTCCTATATCAACATGTGAGCACTTTATAATTGGTTTCAATTATGTAACATAAGCTCCTGTTGCGAGTCTGTAAATGTGATACCCAGATCTTTCTCCTAGCTATCCACAAAATGCAGCTTAGTGAGTTATGATGTAGTTAGAAGGGTTTGGTATGCGTAACACAATGTTCCTGTCATTGGACCATTCGCTTTACATATGGCTTCTAATGGCAGTAGGGGCGGTCAAATTGTGGCAGCAATCAAAGTAGGTAAGTAAGTTGTATGATGTGCCATACGCTTAAAGGGGATAGTTTCTCATTTAACTGCAATGTTTGGACTAGTATCAATTCCCCCGCGTGAATGAAATGGCATGGCCTAGAGATGCCCTGCTGTGACCATACTCAGAATACTGGGTTTATCTTTCCCGTGGGAAAATTCTGATGTGCAACAATAGGTGACAGAGGGGTTGGATATGACATTGTGGACAGTGAGCTAAAATATTTAGTTAATACGGACAGCTTTGGGCCTATTAATGGGTGTTTCCTTAGATGAGATTGAGCTGAGATGCGAACATCTCTATAGGCATTTCTGCTATTGTCTCTTCTAACTGCAGCAAAAGTTTTGTGTGTTAATTAGTTCACCAGTCCAGAAGTCTCGCTAAATGAATCGCCTGTTGGTATAGTAACGGGTGTGGGAAGACTATGCCACCCTTCGCTTTAGGCAGCCTCAGAGTTTTTAGACCTATCCTCGGTGTGTCTTGTCGCCAAATACATTTTGTGATTTTTGTATATATTTAGTTGTATATGTAGGTACTCTTACCAGCAGCGCTTGCAGTAGGTACAGAAGTCTGGACATCACATTCATTTTCAGAATATTGCACCTGCCGAACCATGTAAAAGCCAATTATCCCCACTTCTGTAAGTCCTTTTTGAGTAGTGGGAGAAAATTTAGTTTGATCAGTCGAGTGAGTTTCGCTAAGATTTGAGTAGCCAATTATTTTATGGATGTTCTGGCCCATTTAAGGGGGAAATTTGGTTGTAAAGTCCGTAATATTTCCTTAGCAAGGAAAACATTTTGAGCATCAAATTTTTGAAGATTTGTTTTATAGTTTGATAATTCCTTAAATCGTCCCATTTCTACCAGCAGATTTAGTAATGTCACTATGGGGCCGGTTACATAGAACAAAAGGTCATCAGCATAATCCCCCATCCTTTGTTACATGCGACCAACTGTTATACCTCCTATATCAACATTTGTACGCACTTGTCTTAGGAAAGTTTCTAACGCAAGGATAAAAAGTAATGGGAAAAGAGAGCACCCTTGTGTAGGTTCGTTTTTAATAAAAAATGGGTTGGACAGTTCGCCATTGACTCTTACGGGAGCCGTTGGTGAGGAAGGTGCCTGAATTCAGTGCCTTAGTCTATCAGGTAGACCGATGTGTCATAGAATGGCATGGAGAAATGTCCAATCTACTCTATCGAACGCCTTTTTCACATCCGTAGATAACAGCATAAATGGATTACTATGGGAGTTGGAGTACTCTAGGAGATGTAAGGTGCGCGTAGTGTTGTCTCTTGCTTCTCGTAGGGGGGGGAAACCCACTTTCATCTGTTTGGATAAGTTTGGATAGCACAGGGGTTTATCTGCTAGCCAGGATGCTTGCAAAGAGTTTTAAATGCAGTTGAGCAATGATAATAGAGGATAGTTGCCACTTGATTGAGGATCTTTGTCCTGCTTTAGGATAACTGTGACATATGCGGTCAACGGTGTCAGTGTGTGACCTTGGGCCATTTCAATATAGGTATCTACTAGGTTTGTCCATTAGTTTTCTTCATGCTGGGGATGAAATTAGCTATTTTTTTTTCACTGATAGCTTTAGCCAGGGCTCTGCCACAGTGGTTAGCATGTTCACAGTAGTATGTTTTACTCTTGTTGAATTGTGTTTTGGCCTTCTCACGATATAACGACTTAAATTGTTCCTGTACCTCAAGAAGTTTGGTTTCTAAATCTGGAGTGTGTCGCCTTCTGTGTTGTGTTTCTAAGTGGTGAAGCTCATTAAGGAGGGCATTTAGTTTCTCTTGTTTAGATTTTTTGAGCCGACTGCTCTGTTGTATGAGAACCACAAAGCAATTTATTTTACTGGTGCTCTATTGGTTTAGGTGTTTGCACAAATTTTAAGAACAGGCTTTTTTGATGCAGATATGCAAAAGAAAAAACTATCAGACAGGCTACTGATGTCTCTATAGCAGGAATGCTAGGGTTAAACACACAATCTCAGTTACCAACAGGGACATATTGTGCTGGGTAGCTAATGGATGAGAGACAAATAGGAGCTAGATTATCCAGTATGAAATTAGCAGCAGCTGGTGATCAAAAAAAATCCTAGAAAAAAATCTTGATCAAGCTGAGCTAGTGAGAAAGCACTGCCTCTTCCAGACGCTCAAAAATAACACTAAGGTTCTGTAAAGCTGAAATACCCCCATTAGTTTATCTATTTATATTTTACCAACAACTTGTGTGCTTTGGCAGGTGATCCAGGTTTCAAGGGCACATGTATCCCCACCTTGGGGTAAACAAAAGATGGTTCCCAGGGCGCATGTTTACCTACCTTGGGTTATACGAGAGACAGTTCCTAGGGTGTACGATTACCAACCTTGGGGTAAACACAAGACGGTTCCCAGGGAGAATGTTTACGCAATTTGGGGATGGGGAATTCAAGACGGTTTCCAGGATGGACCTTTACTCAACTACAAGGACACACGAGGCGTTTACAGAGGTGCACGTTTACCCACCTTGGGGTAAACACGAGTTGGTTCCCAGGGCGCACCTTCACCCACCTTCGAGTTAGCAAGAGAGGATTCCCAGGCTTCACATTTACACACCTTGGCATAAACATGAGAGGGTTCCCAGTGCGCACGTTTACCCAGCATTGGGCAAACAAGAGACGGTTCCCAGGGCAAATGTTTACCCAACTTGGGGAGGGGGATTGGAGACGGTTTCAAGGGTGGACATTCACCCTAATACAAGGAAACTCAAGGTGGTAACCGAGGCACACGTTTACCCACCTTGAGGTAAACAAGAGATATTACCCAGGACGCACGTTTACCCACCTTGGGGGTACACAAGAGACGTTTCTCAGGATGCATATTTACGCACCTTGGGGTAAGCAACAGACGGTTTCCAGGGGGCACGTTTATCCACCATGTGGTAAACACGAGACTAATTCCAGGACACAGGTTTACTTAACTTGGGGTAAACACGAGGTGGTTTCAAGGGAGCATGTATGCCCACCTTGGGGTAAACAAGAGATGGTTCCCAGGCTGCACGTTTACCTGCCTTAAAGTAAACCAGAGAAGGTTCTCAGGGCAAATGTTTACCCAACCTGGGTGCGGGGGGATTGGAGATGGTTTCCAGGGTGGACATTTACCCAACTACAGGGACACAGGAGGTGGTTTCAAGGGTGTGTGTTTATCCACCTTGGGGTAAACAAGAGTTAGTTCCCAGGTTGCACCTTTACCCACCTTGGGGTAAACACAAAACGGTCCCCAGGGCGAATGTTTAGGGGGGGAGGTTCGACATATACCCAACTACAAGGACACACAAGGCGGTTACCGAGGCGCAGGTTTACCCAACTTGAGGTAAACAAGAGATGGTTCCCAGGGCGCACGTTTAGCCAACATGGGGTAAAAAAAAGAGTCAGTTCCCAGGGCGTACGTTTACCCACCTTGGGGTAAACAAGAGATGGTTCCCAGGGCACACATTTACCAACCTTGGTGTAAACAAGTGGTGATTTCCAGGGCGCAACTTTACCCACCTTGGGGTAAACACGATACGGTTTGCAAATGTTTACCCAACGTAGGGGGGGATTTGAGACGGATTCCAGGGTGTACATTTACCCAACTACAGGGACACATAGGGCAGTTACAGAGGCGCACGTTTATCCACCTTGGGGTAAATGAGCGATGGTTCCCAGGGTGCATGTTTACCCACCTTGAGGTAAACAAGAGGTGGTTCCCAGGGCGCACGTTTGCCTACCTTGGGTTAAACAAGAGGCGGTACCCAGGGTGCATGTTTACCCCGATCCTCTACTGCCGCCGGGGTGCTTAGCAAGATCCAGCGCCAACAGGGGCTGCCACCGCATAGACTCATTTGTGACACTGTGACTAGATGGTACTCCACCCTGCACATGCATCAGCGTCTGTGTGAGCAAAAGCTAGCAATCGGTTACCATTGGTCAGCGTGGTGCATGGAGGCAGTGGGGCCCTTGGTACAGCCACACAACTGAGCTTTTTGACCAGTCACCAGTGGCTGCAGATGGAGGCGCTGTGCAAGGTACTGGCCCCCTTTGAGCAGGCCACAAACGTTGTTGAGTCGGGAGCGGTCAGGCTGGAACGATGTCATACCCATCATCTTTTTGCTTGATAATAGCCTGTGTGGCCTGATGGAAAGTGGTGATGCAGGAGGGGAAGAAATGGGGGAGGAGGATGAGGGTGACATTACACTCTATAGCGCACATCAGGAGGAGCAAGAAGTGACACTGGCCAGCATCAGGATTTTCAAGAGGAGGAGGAGAAGGAGGATGATTATGATAATGATGATGAGGGAGACCCTGTTGGGGCTGCTGGACAGGACCAATTCCACACACATTTGTGCTGTCACACCCCAGGCATTGTGCAGGCGATGGAACAACAGGAACTGCTGCAGCTTGATGAGGAGGAGGTGGGTGATGAGGAGGAAGATGTTTTGGCGCCTACTGAGGGACAGGAAGAGGATGAGCCCAGGGAACCCCTCTGTCATATGTGTGTCCATGTTACAATGCCTACGGAGGGACCCCTTAATTTGCAGCATCAAAAACCAGGATGATTACAGGTTGGCCACCTGTAATCGCTACAAAGAGAAAATTTCACAGTTTCTACCCAACCCGGCGCAAGAGACACAGAAGGAGACCCGTCTGACCAGAATACTATGCGACCGGCTGTGTGAGGAGTTCCACCCACCACATTCAGATGGACACTGCCTCCACCGTATCCTTCTGGAGCAGTAGTGGCAGCAAGCCACACACATCCAAAAGTCTAGGCCAAGGCAGGAGGGATTTTTTGGATGCCTGGCGAAACCAGATGTGGCCACCTCAAACAAGTGAAGTGCAGGGGCATAACCATCGAGAATAAATGAAGCACATGGTGCATGATTACGTTGGCTCTTTTCTGGCTGGTGGTGGTGGTTTTGACGAGAGCAGTTATGAGGAGGATGCCTGTCCTGACAGTAGTGACGCCATTAATTTTTGGGTCAACAGGCTTGAAATCTGCTCGCAGTTGGCACAGTATGCAATCAAGCTTCTATCGTGCCCAGCATCCAGTGTTCTGTCTGAAAGAACCTTCAGTGCCGCTGGCCGAGTTGTCATGGACAACTGATCACGTCTGTCGCCGGAAAATGTCAATTGCCTCACCTTTTTGAAAATGAACGAAAGGTGGGTTACTAACAACTATCATACCCCACTGCAGATGTAACTGATTGACTGACACAAGTATTCACTGGCCAACCAAGATGCCTCTGTGAACCAACACTGCTCCTGTGCTGACTCTGTGGCTGCCTATCACCAACACCCCGTCAGCTGAGCCTACCTCAGTTGAATTTTTCCGCTAGTTATCGCAACGTGCAGGAGTGGCATTCACCCCCAATGTCATGCTTGCCATTGTGCCGGCTAGCAATATACTTTACATTTCTGCCACTTCTGGGAGGCCAACAAACTGCAGATAAAAACCCCCAGTATTGCCACACCGATAGGTAACATTGCCTTTGCCTAATTTTTGTATTACACACTTCTGGGTGGCATTGACGATGGACTACACCCAGCTCTAGATGCCAGTTACCAATGCGGTCCTTGCTGCTTCTCAGGGCCCACCGACTCCTCCTACTACTACTCCATCCACTAATATTGTGTTACACACTTCTGTGTGGGTGGCATTGTCAATGCACTACACCCAGCTCTACACCAGTGAACCCAATGACCCACTTGAAAATACATCAAACACAACGATTTCTAACAGGAACCCACTTTTAAGAAATCCCAAATCAGGATTTTCCCACAACTTTCTTTAAACCCCTGGCTACAACTTTTTGTAGACAGTCACAGTCATACTCAAAAGCAATCTAGCAAGAGAACCTACTCCGCATCAATATACCCCTACTGTGATGAAAGCGGTTCCGAATCTTAAGAAAAACATAAATATTGTTATCAGACAAGGGAGGTAACATCGTAATAATGAACACTTCTCACTGCAAATCTATCTGCTTTCAAATTCTAAATACCAAAGATTGGTATCAACCAATTTCACCCAACACCTTTGAAACCTTTAAAAAGGAATTCCATAGTTTAGTTTGGGGAGCCTTCCAGAAAAACGTTAATAACAATACACAAAAGACTGTCTCCTAATTTCGCACCCTTTGATTCCTACTTTTACATACTACAAAAAATCCATAAAAACCTCCAAAATCCTACTGTAAGACCAATTGTGTCGGGAATACAATCTATTGCATCACATGCCAGTGAAATCATGGATTCTTTTCTACAACCACTAGTAGAACAAATGCCTATGTTCCTGAAGGATATCATTGAGCTACTGAAATCAAAGAACAACTTATAGGTTCCACTCAATACTACAGTCCTAACAATAGATGTGGAAGCATTATACTCCGGCATTCCTCACTTCGGGGTTCCACCACAAAATCCCTATGCCTCACACGACATCGATCACTGGCCCATGAAGAAAATCACTTCATTCTGCAATTATTGAAATACATCTTGGAAAGGAATGTTTTTACATTCGATGGCACTATGTATCTCCAAACCCAAGGCGTTGCCATGGGTACCAAATGTGCGCCCTCATACGCTAATCTCTATCTTGGCGAATGGGAGAGGGAACTATTCTCTACCCTCTCCACCACTCAATTTTGTCCACATATACTATCATGGCAATGCTATATTGATGATGTCCTTATGTTCTGGACAGGCCCTACATCTCTCATAGACCAGTTCATCCAAATGCTTCAACATAATGACTACAATTTGAAGTTTACATAAGAACACAGCAACAGGTTTACCCTTTTGGACGTTTTTCTATCTATTGATGATGACAAAAAAATCAACCCGTTTATTTAGAAAATTGAGCGCAGGAAACACGATCCTGTTTGCACAAGCCGATGGGGTGAAAACGCCGACAGAAGGAGTCCAGCATTAAGGGGAGTGGAGGGGCAGCTGATGTTTCACAGCACCGCTCTTCAATCAAAGTGATGCTGCAGCTCAGATCTGTGTCAGGCTGCCTTTCAGGCAAGATGGCACTGGCTTTTTCTCCTGCAGGCACAAAGCCACAGAGCTTCCCAAAACATAAGAGGCAATCTCTTTCCTCCAACTCCCTCAGAGAGCACCTGCGAGTGTCAGGCTGTGTAAGGAATTATGATTATCATTTGGGATAACATGCAATACAATATGAATATTATTTCTTATGCTTCAAACTCTGCCTTTTATCCTGGTTTTACAACCCGTTTGTTGTGTAATACATCCCCCCAGTGTCATGCATCCATCAACATAGACAATGAGCCCTTCTAACCTAGGCCACCGCCGTTTTGTCAATAATGATAGACATACCAAGATTCTTTCTCCTAGATATCATATTAAGATACTGGAATTCCAACTGTTCCCTCCAAAAATGGCATTACAGAAACACTGATTTATTTGGTTGCTACCTATGATGTGTTATGTCCTGTATTCAAGGAGGCGGGGTAACTTAAACCAGGTTTGTTTACAAGATTCACCAACTACATGAGTCAGTGCCCCTGATTCATCAAGCAGAATCGGATGATCGCTCGCGCATTCGTATTCGCAATCCGAAATCGTACGCCGTCGTGCTATTCAGCAACTGAAAAAGCTCGCGGCCGGAGCCGCGCATCTCCGGCAGCTTTACACTGGCGAGCTTGCATTAAAAGTCACTGTTCCCCTAAAAAATCATTCTTTCTAATTATGAAGGCAGGAATCCGGCTGGCAGTGAGGAGGCGAGTGTACGAGCACACTCGACTCCGGACCGCGGGAAACCGCGCTCGCTGGTCGCGCGTACTTTCGCGCTTCCAGCGAGCGCGGATTTTATTGATGAATCAGGGGCAGTGTCTGTAGTACATCTTCAAAGCAGAGCAGCACAGGAACCAACAAACAATACCAATATAGATTGTCTTAAGGAGTAAACAACTAGAACAGTAACATCTACAGGCTAGATGGATGAACACCACATTTCCCCTATTGTACAAAAGCTTTTTTTTAAATATGTAACAGAATGCAAGTAACAAGAATGTGAAACTATACCACAAAACAGTACTATGCACGTTAACTACATCACATAGTCTTTCGTCCACACAGGTGGTCTTCTGACTCTTTGAGTATGACTAGACAGTTCTGGTACTTGATCTCCAGTTTGATCATCATCAGTAGTAATATGAAAATATCCTTTATCAAATGAAGTATCTGAAAAGTTCTGCCTAACAGGTGCAAGTTGACTGGCATTCCATATACCTCCATCAGACAGTTCATAGGTGTAAGGTCCCCGTTGCCTTGTCACTCTAAGCGGATTAGAGAATTTGGATTGTCCCTGTTTCAGTACACCAGGTTTCTTAACTCTAACTAGAGATCCAGGCTGAAAGTGAACTTCTCTAGCACTGCGTTTCAGATCAGTATATGCCTTACTTTTATCTTGCTGCACTTTAACAGTCTTAGAAACTGATGATCTCAGTGGCACTGGACGTTGTTGAAGTTGTATGTCAGCAACATGAAGTTTAGTGCTCATATGTCTGCCATGTAGCAGTCCAGCTGGTAAAGCTTGAGTAGTTGCGTGTGCAGTTGCTCTGTAAACATGTAAGAACTCTGTAGTAAAGACTTTCCAAAATTTAGCTGTAAGATTCGGAGCGAAAAGATCTCTGCCCAGTATAGCTAAGCCTTTCTTTACAATTAAAATTCAGCTTGCACACTAGTTGATTGAAATGTAACAGTCACTGACAGGCAAACAAGCACAGGAATAGGGTCTCTTAGATATAACTCACCAGCTTTAAAGTAGGTGATGTATTTGGAAAGTACCGGAAGTAGATATCCTCAGGTAGTATAGAAACAGCAGAACCTGTATCAAGCATCGGAGTAATAGAATGGCTCTGATTATTAGTATTATTACTAAAGACAGTAACTTCTGGAGAAGCATCTTCCTGAAACTGTCTAGCAGTAGAATTAGGGCAGAATTTAGCAAATTGATTTTCTTACATTTGCGTCATTGTGCGTCCTATGCAGGGCATGCAGCATAGTTAGCCATGTGCTGTGCGGAACCACAACTGAAGCAGTACTTATTTTGTGTATGTACGACTCTGCACTACAGTTCAGGTGTATTTCTTGTTAGACCCTTGTATTCAGTGTGAATGTATGTCTCAGGAGAAGAAGATTATAAATTCACAGCCTGTACAGTACCAGTAGTCCCCTGGCAGAGGATTTTTGCCTCTGCCACAACAATTTTACTTTGACTTGAAATTGTAATAGCCTTTGCAAGGGTTAAATCGTGTTCCAAAAGTAATGTCTCTCTATTACAGGATGAATTTGTTTTTTCCACAAGTTGATCTCTTCTAATTTCCTCTGTTAAAGCACCAAAATCACAGGTACCAACCAGCTCTCTCAATGCTGCAATATGGAGTATTATGGATTCGCCAGCATGCTGTCCACATTGCTGGAATTTATATCTTTCTGCAACCACGTTTACTTTAGGCACAAAGAAGTTCTTTAGCGGAGCGAGAGCTAAATCATAGGATTCATCTGCTACAGGTAAAATGTAGAACATACGCTGTCCTTCCACTTCCAGGAAGTGAATAAGCACAGCACATTTTCTAGCATCAGGTAAGGACCCTTGATTAGCAGCAAGTATATAATTCTCAAACATCCAATCCAAGCAGTTAAATGCAGTGTAGGAAGAAAAGGTGCAGATTCCTGTAGAGACAGAAGAGACATCCTCGTCGTCAATTTTGTTGGGTCCAGTAATCAAGAAGGCAGGGTAACTTAAACCAGGTTTATCTACAAGATTAACCAACTATTTACATGAGCAGTGTCTGTAGTACATCTTCAGAGCTGAGCAGCACATTGTCTTAAGGAGTAAACAACTAGAACAGTGGCAACTACAGGCCAGATGGATGAACATCACATGATGTTTATGATGTGATGATATGAAAATGATGTTTCTGACAAGAACACTCTTGTTTGATCACTGAAACTTGTTTGTGTCTTTTGTTTATGGATCCTTTGCATCCAAACTCTGGTCAACACAATGGATACACTATTACAAGCCTGGTTACATATAATAATACAATCATATACTTTTGTAATATACCCTTTGTTTATTTGTCCATACCCTGGAAATGATTTCCTGCGCACACTCAGGGATTTAAAGGGACATTTCAGAGAGTCTTCATCACTGGGGAGAGAGCAGGTTCAGGAATACTGCCCTTCAAACTATGGATGACCCCATGGAAGTCCCCGAAGGTGTCCAACTAGTGAGCTCCTCCATTTCTGCAACCCCATTGCCGCAGCGGATTAGAAACCACCAGCCTGCACACAGATTCACTAGGGGTCACCTCTACATCACCAAATCTACATCGAAAGTGCACGAAAATGTGGGGGGCCCTGCCTTGTTGCCTCCAACTCTACCTCCTCTACCCACCTCAGCCTCCACATCTTCCTCAGTGGATGATGCCACTATTCTGCTGGATCCCCTGTGACTTGAGGTGGCTCATCATTCATCTACTCCCTCGCATGTCACGGATGGGGGTCTATTAAAATCACAGCCTTTGGGGGTTTTTTTTACATTGTAAATTGTACACCAGCTGCTCCACCTACAGCCTGCTGTACAATGTACAAGTCAGAAAAAATGGAAGCTGTTTCTTCCTGGATTACCAAAAGGGCAACAAAATATAATTTAAAAAAAAGTGTTGGGTCCACTCCATTTTTTTAAAACCAGACCCCTATCATATCTACAACAAAAGGGGATGGATGCAGAGGAGGATGTGGAGCAGCTTTAGTGAGGACTTAAGGCACTCATCTTGAATAGAATAGAATATAGCTCGTAGAATACCTTACACATTGATGGATCCTACAAAGGTAAAAATTAGGAAAGAAAAGAAAATTAAAGATATTTTTAAATGTGTGATGTGTAAATTTTTAGGGTTTTTTCTTACCCTTTCTCGAATGGATTAATGAAGACCATCTGGGTTAATGAGGCCCTCTGGGAGCAGGTGGGGTCTGGTTTTGGACAACAAGAAAGGGGATGCTCCCCCCCCCTTTTTTGGCAAACCAGATCCCAGAGAACCTTTTTATGGATTATGGATTTCCTTGACTGTGGATGGTCAGAGTTTCCCCCAGCTCCCAACCAAACCTCTCCTTTTACACAATAATCACAAATGTGCAAATAGTCTTCTTTGGCCATTTGTTTTACACCTTCCTAAAATATTCTCATATGTTAACAATACTTTAAAATAACACTTTAACATAAATATCATTACAGTAGTTCAACTTTAAAATAACAACAATATAACAGCAGTATAGCAATCCTCCAACAACATTATAACAGCCTAACTCCCCTCAGGTTGCAGGTCCTTGAAGATGCTAACACCTTCACCTCAAGTAAACCAAGGACCAGTGTTTCTGTTGATATATCCTGCTTCCAGGTGCCACTCCACTGCCTCGGTAACAATATCAACTACACCTACAATCCCTTAACCAATGCACCCCCACTTGCTGCCAAAAAAACTATTTTGGAGACCCCATACCTTAGATGGCTCTCCACACCACTCCATCACCTTCACTACACACTGCCCCCCAAGACCTTAAACTGCCATTGCGCCACAAACAAAAAGGCTTAAGATTGTGTGCCCCTCCACACCCACAATCCTTCCAGATCCCCGCCTCCTAATGCATTCAAGTGAACACCATCCCCTTGCAAACACTGTGAGAAATCTGCCTCCAATTCCCTGTGCCGCATTAGAATACCTCCATTTCTGGCAATAAACCTGCCCACTTCCTTGTTCACCAGTGGACCAGTGGGTTCTAACATTCTCCATGTATCAACCAATTGAATCACCAAATTGATTGCGATAAAGATTTAAGCTTTCTGAGTACTGTGTATGTCACTGGCGATTTGCCTTTGGAGGTGTCCTGAATTAAGTTAAGTGGTACATTAAAATTCCCTCCTAGTACAATAATCTCTTCCGCAAACTCCACTTATTTTGCTAGAACTCTTTGTAAAAAAAAGCAATAGAGCAGTATTGAGTAAGTACATATTTGTTTGCATGCATGTTTACCTACCTTTTCCCCTTTTTAAAACAGATATTCCCCGTTCTGGTCCCTTAGTTCTGCTGCTGGGGTGAACCACAAGTTGTTACTTAAAAGGATGGAAACTCCCTTGCTTTTAGGTGTAGGATTTGTGTCATGGAGGGCCTGAGTAAAATATGAGGATGTAAATTAGGGAATATGGTGCTTTTTAAAATGTGTCTCCTGAAAAAAGACAGTGTGTGCTTTGGTTTGTTTGGGATTGCGTAGTATTATGAATTATGACTTTGACTTTATTTACTAATAGATGTTTATTAAATGGGCCTAGGTAGATATTGGAATTTTTTTATATTCAGTAGAAGATAAAATATTATTACAGAAATAAAAGGATGCAACATCAATATCTATTTATTATTCCTAATTAAAATGAAAAATTTTAAATACTGGTTCTGGGATGATATAACCTATGATAATTTGGGTGAATTATTTGAATGGTTGAAAGAGGTCTATGCTTCTTGTTTAAATATTGCATTGATTATCATACATTGTAGAAGTAGTTTAAGTTGCAGAGTTTACAATGATTGACAACCGTCAGCTGTTTACTAATACAACTGCTTACAAGTATGAGGTAAAAAACTATAAAAGATCATTGCAGAGGTAATTATTACAATAAGGTATTACTCCTCAGAGTTGGTATTAATAAAATGTTTTTCTTATGCATTGTGTCAATAATATATATATATATATACAATATATAATAATAATATATATATATATATATATATATATTGTGGGAATTAGCTTGACAAATGGTAGGCAACTAGCAAGACTGGATGCCATATCAGGGTTTTATTGCAAAACAACAAAATTATCCCAAGAGGGAGGCTTAACGTCAGCCGGTTAAAAATCAAACACACAAGCACTTCTTTTCAGCTGTGTCTATAACAGTCCATTTTCAAATAGGCAGAAAAACTAGAGCCACCTTGTCTGTGAAGTCTTGTCTCTCTCTCTCTCTCTCTTTCTGTAGAGTCTTGTCTCTCTCTCTCTAAAAGGGGGGGCTGTCTTATTTGATGGCCCTGCCTTATCATCGGGGAAACACGGTATTCTCAAGTTTTGAGTAAAGAATGATTACTATCAGTAGGATAAGACCTACAGTGATGACTTGGAGAAAGACTTGTGGACAGCCATGAGTATCCAGAAAAGATTAAAAAGCCTCCTGATGATGACCAACATATTAATGGTTTGGGTTACAACCAAAAGACAAATAATGATGAAAAGACTATTCCTTTATACAAAGTATAAACACATTCCTTTATACAAATATTTGCATAAATGTAACTTTCATCTATGTTTCAAGTTGCTTAAAGGAAATGCAAATTGTGTTCTAAGGATTATTTCTTGATGAGAAGGGAAAGACTTTTTAGTGGACCAATGAGGCTGAAAGAAGAGAGATCAATGTAATAGAATAGGTATAGATAGTTACATTAATAATTATATAATCACAGTTTACCATACATTTATAACATACATTTATGATAATGCAAAAGTAAAGTGTTGATTGATTTCAATTGTATCGGTTTCATGATACAGTACAATAGTTGAGTACATCAGCCTATGAACTTTTGAGGGATCGAATAAATCTCACCCACAGGAGGAGGAATTGTTAGAAACCTATAATTTTAAATGATATCATTCTTTTGTACATAACTGAATGTGAAGTGAAGAGCAGAACATATGTTACTTGAGTTGATGCTATTTGGGAGTTTAACCACCCTAGTGCTAAACCCGACCTTGGTTCGGGTTAAAAAAAATTACAATTATCGATAAACCCGAACTTTTCTCACTGTATTTTCATACAGTGAGAAAAGTTCAGGTTTATCGATCACTTACCTGGTCCCGCTGCGATCATCCAGGGTCATCCGTGCGATCATCCGTGTTCCAGCATCGTCCTCCAGCGTCGGGTGCCTTCTCCGAGAAGAAGAAGCTGGACGGCGGAGAAGAAGAAGCCGGCCGGCTTCTTCTTCTCCGTCTGTAGCGTGTGCGTGTCCCTCGACGATGACGTCGACGCGTGTGCAGGAAATTCAAATTGAAACTCATTCAAACACATTTTGTATTGGATTGAATATAAACTCCTGTATCTAATCCAATACAAAATAATTCAAAATAAATACAAAGTATGTAATTGGTAAATTCAAACTCTCATTTTGTATTGGATTGGATACAGGAGTTTGTATTCAATCCAATACAAAATGAGAGTTTGAATTTTTGTTCTCATTTTGCTACAATTTAAAAAAAAAAATTTCATGAAAAACAGTGTACCGCTTTTGGAACAGAAATCTAGACATCAGTGTAACGCCCAGGTGGCTAAACTGGAGCAAATATTCATGAGCTGTATTTGCATATTGCTTTCGTTCTCTATTTCTGTACGTATGACCATAATTGAATGTATGGAATGGTATATATCACATTGTAACTATATTGTGGGATGTCACATCCATCGGGCGTCACCTCACACACACATACACATATTTACACTCATGTATTCTTATTGAACTGCTGTTGTAACTTTCCATTAAGATTTTTGAATAAATACACAAGATTTTTATGATACAGAAGAAGAAAATCCTGTTCTTAATGCGCCCAAACAATAATTTATAATAATATTACCTTTTTTACACAAGTAGAAATAAGGCGGGATCTGCAACAATGGGCAATTAGCCAGGGTAGACTTGGTCTTATTAAGACAGAGTATGGACATTTTTTTCACATGGGGCTTATAGTTTCCTACCCTTGGTGGGATCCCGGGTGGCATTATGGGATGTTTCTAGGGTGCTGATCTGGTTCAAGAGGTTCTCAATTTTCTGTTGGCGTTGCTCCGTACGACCACTTTATGGGCTTCCCAACCTAGTAAGGGGTCACTGTCGGGTGTGTTGTAAGTCCTGAAATGATAAGTTAAATCTGAGGGAATATCTGCCACTACCACTATGTCCTGAAGAAGGGACTCATTCAGGCTCCATTTCCACGATTTTGGTGTCGTATGAGATATTTCAATACAAAGTGAAATTGGGGCATGATCCGAGAAAGTCATGGACCCAATGGAGTCCACTGCATGCCATATTTATTCCCTTGACATGTGATATGCGATATGAGTACACCAAGTACCATGTTGAAGGCCGATTGTAGAAGTGCTAGCTTACTAGCTAGATTCTGGTTTGCCATAAAAAAGGAAAAAAAGCACTCCTTTTGACCAAAACCAGACCCCATCTGCCCCCAGAGGGCCTCTTACCCACACCATAACCCCTGTGTGGTGGAGGGCTGTGGGTGGGTTGGTGCAGACCCAACACTTTTTTTTATAAATTATATTTTGTTGGCCTTCTGCTAATCAAGGAAGGGAACAGCTCCCATTTTTTCTCAATTGAACATTGTACAGCAGTCTGCAGCTGATGTACACTATACAGTGTAAAAAATCCAGCAGAATCCAGCAGGGATCCAGCAGAATAATGACATCATCCACTGAGGAAGATGTGGAGGCTGAGGATGGTAGAGGAGGTAGAGTGGGAGACATCAAGGCTAAGCCCACCTAATTTTTGGACATTTTTGTGACCCCTAATGAATCTGTGGGCAGGCTGATGGTTTCAATCTGCTGCAGAAATGGGCCTGCTGGAATGTAGGAGCCCGAATACAGTGGAAAGGCTGTATTCCTCAGCCTGCTGTGTCCCCAGTGATGAAGACTCATGTCCCTTTAAATCCCTGGATTTGCATATGAAATCATCCTGGGAATCTGCAGGGTGGTGATTTACTGGTCGCAATCCCAGCCGTAAGATTTCCAAGGCATGGCCAAATATTATTAATATCATATACTTCTGTATGGTAGTAGTCTGGGTAGTCCGGGGGTTACATATGAGATAGGAACTGAAGGTTTGTTCTTAAGTTGAATTTGTAGGTAAATCAGAACAGGTACATTATTTTAATAAATGCAGTTAGGACAGATGTTTGTCTCAACATAATATTAGGCAGCATGGTGTAAGTTACTGTATAAAATCCTCACTGCGAGTTAATCACAAACAAAGCAAAAAAAAAACTTTATGGAGTCTAGACATTCATTAACTTCTGGAGCAAGCTGTGCTTTAATAAGCAAAAAGAAACAGCAGCAGAGTTTGTCTTGGTCAATAAAGAGTTACAAGATGCTACAGATCAGCTCCACTCTTAAGAACAGCCACAACCTCAGCTTTGTTTAGCAAAAGATTTCTTCTGCAAGTCATGCAAACTGCCCCCTCCCCCCCCCCCCCCCCCACCACCACCAAGCCTCCATCTTGCACAGAGTGAGCAGGAAAGCCCGCTTGTATCTAGGAGGCATCCGTATGGCAGATGTCCTTAACCCGGGGACTACCTGTATACTTTGCATATACTCTTTGTTTATGTGTAACTGGGCTTGTAATTGAGTATCCATTGTGTTGGCCAGAGTTTGGATGCAAAGGATTTACAAACAAGAGAAACAAACAAGCCTTTCTGTCTTTCTGCCTTTCTGTCTGGGTGATCATATCAGAAACATAATTTGATGGGTAGCAACCTAAAAGAGATTTCCCCCTATACATATGTTATATATCAGAGGTAAATCTGGAGGTAAATCCACAATCCACTAAGTCCACTAACATCTTCCGCTGTCACGGAGCACTGGAAACTCAATAGAATCATACAAATGATGTTGAGCCCAGAGACCGACAGCCAGCTCTCCTAAGTGGATGGGAATCCCGAGTAATCATACACAGATGGGAACTAACGATTGGTGTGTACGTGTTGAGGGGCGGGACCCAGCAATGGGTGGATGATGTAGGAGGAGTATCCTTTCATAGGAAACCTAATCGGCGCATGGGACGCCGACTGCATCATACGCGAGAACTGGTGTGTAAGCGGCTCCTTTTGAAGTTTGTCATTTTTGGCGTTTATTAGACCTTTTCCTTAGGACTAATGTAAAAAACCATTGAAACCAAAGAAACTATAAAAACAACTAGATGTGATTTAAAGTAAGTGGGTTGTTAACCCCAGTGAATGTGCACAAAGTGGTGAAAAATGGACAAATAGGAGGTTGGTTACCACTTTACAAACTGTGGTGGATTCTAATCACGATAGTATTAACTTTAAGGTGGCATGAATGTAAAGAGATGGGCATGTTGTATCACCGAATATGAATTAATTGGCCGGCATTACATTTAAGGTGTTTGGCTATGGGGCTTGGAGCACTGTTTTGTAACATTGATTGGAACCTCTATGAAGTGGGTAATATTGGGCTATTAGACATTATGAAAACACACACATCAGGTACATTGATGTATAATATGTTTAGTTTAATGTATTTATTTTCTGTTAATGTAGTAATAACTTGATTGATGATAACAATGTAATAATCTTTATGGTTGTAGATTCTCTCTCCTCCCTCCTGAGGAAGCCGATATGCGAAACGCTCTATGGGAAATGCATAGAGAACTAACCCAGAATGTATCCCCCACAAGGACACTCTGAAAGGAGAGGTTATTGCGTATAAAAATGGTTTTATGTATTTGAAATGAGCCTTTTAATGTAAATATTAATAAAATTTTGTTATTTTCATAATACATGCTGTTGATATTGGCTTATAAAATCCTGCTACAAAAATTGGTGTTCTTCACCATATGTTCTTCTTTTCTTGAAATATAAAATCCACTTTACTGAATATTTTGCAATATAAACAATCTTATGGTTACAGGTTCTGAAGTATTGGATGTTATAAACAAGGTGAATGCAATAGGGAAATGTAAAATACAAAGGGGATAACAGTTTCCAACAATGGACACTAGGTGGCGTCTAAGGTTTGCCTGTAACACTTGGCAAACTGCACTGAAATGAGGGTTGCATTCAAATAGCAAATTTCACTTAGGTGTATAAAGTTTTAGAAGTCTGCAATCTCCTCATGATGTGTCTCCCACGATTGGATGCACACGGTGGATTGCACAAACACTCACACAGTGGGTAATTGGCCACCCCACTGGAACTCTAGGACAGTGACAGCTGACAGAATACACCTGATCACAGTAGCGGAGTCATTCAGTAAGCACTCGTGCTATTCTGGCCCACGGCTTCCCGAACGCCACATCAACTGGAGGGGACCACACAATCTGGCTGCAGCTCACATGCTCAGCTACTGCTGCCTCATCAGATCAGGTCACACTGGTGTTCTCCCCCTTGTACTCCTTAGCATTTATCACATCTGGGCTTGTCCAACATCCCTAGGAATTCTGGGTTAAGCAATTAAAGTGGCCAGGGCCAGTCTTGTCAGTGGGGTCTGCACCCCTTGTCAGTGTTTTTTATGTTGATAGAGACATGAAGCTGGGAAGATGTATTACACAACAAAGAGGTGTTGTAAAACCAGGCATAAAAGGCAGTGTTTTGAGCTAGGAAGGGGAGGGGGGGCACAGGAGGGAGAAACAGAAGGAAGATAACAGGTGTGACCCAGGGAGGCAGGACACACAATGGTTTTTGCCAAATGAGGGTAACTATTGCTTGTAGGCCCTGTTTGTAATATTGGTATTGTTATTTGTTGTATTTATATTTGTTTTATGTAACTTTCTCCCTCCGCATAAATGCTTCTGTGAATAATATATTATATATATATGTCACAGATTCCTTCAATTCAAGTCACCTGTGCCTCCTTCTTGCTCACCTTCCTTGCAGCCCCCTGTTACCAGCACCATTTCTGCCTCTGGATCCAACACTCTGTTTACTTCCTGCTCCAAGTCAGGTGATTCTCTGTCAGCTGCTCCCTTGCCTCAGAGAACCAGAGTATTCCCCGGAGGCACTCCCTCTGCTGGCCAACATCTAAATACCACCTGAGACCATCCCAGCAACAGCACTCCCCCTGCTGGTGGGATTGATGTCAGCGGCTCACTTGATCCATGCCCATCTCCCCTTCTAAAGGAAGTGACCGGGCAATAGGAAGTTGCCTGAACAAGGAGTTCCTTTGGCTCTGCTTCCAGGTTACTGTTGTTTACCTCTATTGTTCCTGATTCTCTGTGTACCGACCCTGGCTCGTTCCTGACTACTCCTGCTTGCTGCCCGTCCTGACCTTTTGGCTTGTCTGTCTACCCTCCTGGATTTCCCTTTTGTACTACCTTTGGTAACCTGGTAGTAGCTTGCCACACAACATCCTCACCTCTAGAAGCTCCGGAGAAGACCAAGCTACTGCTTAGACCCGGAATGTCACCACCCACAGGGTGGGTGACACAGTGGGTCCACCACTTTGCCTTGTGGAGCCGTGACAATATATTTTTCAACTAATATTTTTATTTTTCCAAAGACACAAGAAAAGACAATTCTACATAGACATATCTCAATGGTACAGCATACTGATAAAAGTGTTCTTGAGTATAACAATCCAATACAATCGTAGCATCCAAAGAAAAACATTCTCACTGGTAACCATGCATTATTACAATGAAGTGAGTAGCAATAAAGGATTCCCGGACCTCAATGAAACAGTCTACTCATCACTCCTTATCCAAGTTAGCCTCTATCCAATCCATCTGAAAGATATAGTGCAATCTTTCTAAAAAGAGACCCAGTGTAGGTGGCTCATCCTGTATCCACTTGTATAAAATAGCTCTCTTGGCTACTAAGGAGATAATGGACAAAAGCCTTCTACATCCCCTAGCAATCAGGGCTCCCTGTATTTTTGCCTCTCCAAAATAGCCCAAGCTAAGATGACCAGATGACACTGAGAATACATTACAACCCCTCTCCAAATACGTTTCATTGTGGAACAATTCCAAAACATATGGTAAGTCCGCTTCCGGTGCTGCACACTTCAAACATCTTGGAGAGGGGCAAAGTCCCATATAATCGGAAGCATAAAGGAGAAAAGTAAACCCTGTAGAAAATCTTTAATGTCATCATCTTGTACATAGAAGAAGAAATCGCTTTCAATGCCCTCCTAAAGTCCCTCAGATTATGTCTAGGTGTTCTCTAAGTGAAATGCTCACGCCATCTACTCAAAAACATATGTCTAGTTGCATTGTCCAAGGTAAATTTATATGTCTAGTACACATCCACTATCGCACGTCTGTTCAGTTTGCCCAGTCTCACTCAAATTTCCAATAATGGCCAATACATAATATTGAACTTGCAGGCATGCGAAAAGTTCCATTCCTAAGAAGGGGTATAGAGCAGACTGCTGCGTGAGAAATATTTTTTTTAGTTAAACAGTTAACAAAACAGTTTATGCTCTGAAAGCAAAATTTTGGGCATTCCATCGCAGATCCTTGATGGTTTGCTGGACACAGATCACCCCCCCTCCCCTGATGGTTTGCAGGGTGTGGATAACAATCCCCTCCCCTTGATTTTTTCAATATTTTTGAGCTCTTTTAGGCCATTGGTAAAAATCCAATGAAACGTTATTTGTGGAGCCTAAATCCAAGTTGAATCAAAGGCCTGGGGCAATTCATGATTTGGATTGCAGGACAGAAGGTTAAGCAGCATGGGGAAGGAGTTTGCCTGCCAAGCTAATGTTTACCTATATCAGGAAAGGCAAGTTGGCTCACAGCGCAGACAGTTATTCTACTTGGGGAAATCTGAGTTACTTTGTAAATTTCCTTTTGCTACTGGTTTATTACCCACCTAGAGCTTTTTTAATGTAATTGCAAATTTCCTGTACCTGTTTTTCAATTTATAAATAGAGCACTGTTCACATATTGTGAATCTTTTGTGAAAAACTGGTGTCACCTTACAATTGAAATTACCATGGCCACATCCCCTTATATCAAAAAATGACGATGATGAGGAAGCAAATGACCGTCCCGGGAGATCTAATTGGGTGACGATCGTTTGCTATCTATTGTGTGTACAGTTGTTAAGTTATTCCCGTATTTTCTTTTTATACACTCAGACGTTATTGACAATAATTATCCATGAGATAAAAAATACATTCCACTCATTTATTTAGCTATCACTGCTACCACCAATATCAGAGTTTGACTTCCCCTACAAGAAAGTTTGCCCTGCTTATATCTGGATAGTCTGGGCGTCCTATGTGGTGCGCATCTGCACTATTTGATGGACGTTTCCGGTGAAAACCTGGAAACACATAGGAAGCCATACTCTATCCTGTACACGCAATGAACAGTGTACACACTATCTGCCCACCCAGAGTATGAACCGGGTGTTTAGCATTACCAACTTCCAGCGATCTTACTCCTACTTGTTCCGGGTGCCTCTGTGAATAAGGCACCTCCCCTTCCTCATAGTACGTAATATGTACTAGATTTTGTTGTCAACAAGCCCTTGTCATGTGGTATGCTTGAATACAGCACTTTAGTGTTAATCCCAACTAGTAAGTAATTTGGTAAAGAGAGACCTTCCAATACCTTTAATAGGTCTGGAGTCTTTCCAAATTGAGGGTGGACCGGAAACAAAAGGTAATAAATAATTATCAATTTATTGACTAGATTCCGATGAGATGCTCTCTATTCCTGACACAACCAGTCATCCAGGAGGATCAATCAGCTTTTTATGCACCTTTGGCAGTGTGTAGAAAGTTGGTAATTTCGGGTTCTTGTTGTTAAGATGATAAATGTTTTGTTATCAATAATTTCCTCATTTTTTGCTTTCGTAATGAATAATAATAAGTATTATAAAATTCCTCAATTTACCTACTCTCAATATCTCATTACCACTCCTGATTCTTAAGAATTTTTAGACACATCCTTTGTATTTTCTTTATCCAAAAAAAACACATTCCCACCTTTATCTGACAGTTTGATTACAATATCAGAATGTGTTTGTAAAATCCTAATCACTTTTTGTTACCATGCCATGTACTTTAGGTACTTCTAAGGCCTTGACCGCTTGAGAGACCTGTTGAAGAAAGGTGTAGTGTTACAGATCCACCCAAGTCTACGGCATCTTTCTGGCTCACCCAACTTCCACTCCCCTGCTGCCAGCACTAATTTTGCTTCTGGATCCAATACTCTGCACACCTGGTCCAGGTCATGTGACTCCCGATCAGCCGCTCCTTTTCCTCAGAGGACTAGAATGTTCCGCATTTGCGATCCATCTGAACAACATCTGGGACTGTCTCGTCACCAGCACTCCCTCTGCTAGTGAGTTTGGTGCCTGCGGCTCACATGACCCACACTCATCATATGACATCCCCTTTTTAAGGGAGTGGCTGGCAACAGGAAGTTGCCTGGACAAAGAGTTCCTTGTTGTTTTGCTCCCAGGTTTCTACTGCTCCAGTTTCTGTGTCCTGTTCCTGATCTATCTGTGTACCGATCCTGGCTTGTTTCCTAATGGCTCCTGATTGCTGCCTGCCCTGACCTTTGGCTTGTTCGACTATTCTTGGGCTCTCACTCTGGCACTATGTTTCTGTTCCTGCTAGTTAGCAGTCACCTGCCTTGGTGGGCACGGGGGCCACAACCTAGCAGCAGCTCACCGCACATCAACCTCACCTGTAGAGGCTCTGGAGAAGACCAAGTTACTGTATAGACCCTGTGCCCTGTGCACATCTTCACCCACTGGGCTGGTGACACAGAGGGTCCACCTATTTGCCCTGTGGAGCTGTGACATGTAGATTGCAGAAATTTGTCTCAGATAAATTTTTTTGTTTTTTAATCCACTTTGAACACGGAGTTATCCAAATGCTCCTCAGGTTCAAAGGCAAGACGTGTGTATTGCTCATCTAAGTCCTCAACATTCCCTGCTTCCCACAATTGCATTAAGTTTTCTAGGGTTCTGAATTCCTCTGTTATAATCCTCATAGTCTAATTGTGTCTAAACTAAGGCCTAATTTTATTATTTCAAGTTCTTTCTCAGATAATGGATATTGTGATAAGTTGATTACATTTAGTTGTTGATGTTCATAATTTTTTATACATAATTTCCCATTGGACCTGACACTTGAGAACTCTGGGTTGTGAGATTTATTGTGTTTCCTAAAAAAGGTGCAGGTGAGGGTGCAGGTGCTTGTAAAACAGGAACCCCAATTTCTGAGTATCCCTTTTCATGAGTTGTCTCAGTTTCAATCAGGTTTCTAGGAGGAACTGAAAGTGTTCCATTTGTAACTGTAAAAACCTCATTAGAACTAGGTGCCAAATGTGCTTTTTCATTGATATGTCGATTTTTGGGAGGTCTTAGTACCTGCCTCCTATGTTATATCGTCTTTTAAATTTCTGTGTGTGTTGTGGTAAAATTTCATTAGTGTATCTTTTGATCCCTTGTCTTAAACCTTTCATACTATTTGTACCTTTATTTAAAGATGGTTGTAAAGAACATGGAAAGTCACTCCCACCTGTTGTTTCATAATTACCCTGCCTTTCCGGAAGTCTGTTTTTGAAATTTGGTATATTTATCCATTTATATGCTCTTTAGGTTAAAAAAGCCTGTTGGTCTTTCAAAAATTTCTGTTCCTTATTGGAAACGATTTCAGAGTTAAATTTCGGCAAATAACTCTGATCTTTCAAATTTTTTCAACTACAAGCCTCTGAGGGAATTAGTTCAGAATGCTCAAAAAAATAAAATTTGTCCAATTCATCTATTTCTTTTAGCTCTATTGTGTGATATTTAATTAGCAACAACATCAATTGCTGTGAGCATCCTTTTTAACATCAGTAAAAATCTGAATTCGGATGCCCAAGGGGCTGGATTTTTCAACCAAATATTTTTGTAAATATTGTATATGCCAGTAAGATACAGATTTATTTTAATACATTCATTTTAAATGATTTGCAATCCCGCTGATCTTTGACTCCCTTTTAGTATGAGTAGTACAGGTTTTCTTATCCCGGAGTCAAAACCCTCCCAATAAAGACATTTTTGGCAAGAGTATTATTTACTGTCTTAGTGTGAGACGTATCAAAGTTATTCATAATAACATACCCTATTTGTATTAGGTGAACCAGAGATATAAATGGGTGTTTTCACCCTGAATGCAAACACTGGTATCACATAACAATTAAAGTTAACGAGGCCACATCCCTTTATATCAAATAAATATATACATGCAGCAACTTGTTCATGGGACTTTCAAGGCCATTACACAACAAATTCTTGTACCATTTAGCATGAATTTAAAAAAATGTTTTATTTATTAAATATGATTAAAAAGCAACATGGCTTAAAAAAAAAACATATTTTGCACATATATATGTCAATTAAGATCTCCTTAACAGAATACCCTTAAATTTGGGGTGTTCTGAATTTTTTCTACATGTTTCATGGAATTAACTACGCTTCTTCAGTAAACAACAGGAGATCTATAATCATAAAAATGTACAACATTAGCATATCATTGCAGCTTTACATTTCACTACATCACCCTAGAGTTCACATTATTTATTTTTGCAAAGACACTTAAATGGATATCTTGGTGGGAAGGGCTCGGTGTGGTTTTCAATGGATGTAGAAAACCACACCGAGCCCTTCCCACATAGAACGCTGCTAAACATACCTGCCTGTTTGCAGTTATTTAAATAAATGTACCTCTCCTAGCTCCTTATTCGGTGCTGACCTGAGGCTATTGCAGGTTGGTTCAAGACATAAAAGTTGGATAAGCCAATGTCCCTCATTCTCAAACATATTGGTCTGGGAGAAAAAATTCTGGATTCACTCAGTATATCACAAACCTTGAGCCAATGTCAGAGTAAATGGCTTCAAGTGCACATCTTTCTCTATTTTCAATTAAACAAGACAGGGCTGCCCGCTCTCTTCTCTCACCTTCACACTGACTTTGGAATGCTTCTGTGTGTTATGCGATGTATATTAAAGACATAACAGGTTGTAGCATGGGAGGCTCTCATCAAAAGGTGGCAGCATTCACTGATGATCTAATGTTTGTAATCACGAACCCAATAGTTTAACTCCCTAATCTTTTTAGGGAATTGAAAGAGTTTGGCAACTTGTCAAACTTTAAAATCAATGGCTCTGAATAGGAGGCTCTAAACCTCACACCAGCGTCACTCCTTTCAAGACTGCTCACCTATTATTTCTCCTTTTGCTGCTCCGATGTAGTCCCTAACTATTTATGGTTTATATACTGAAAAAACTTGCGTAGGTTTTTTAATTGAACTACCCCCTCTTCTCTAACAAAATCATTCTTCAAAACCACTCACTCTTCCTCCTGAAAGCAGGTTGGGGCCTAGGCATACCAGACCTCCCTTTACATTATACAGTGGCTCATCTCACTAGTATGATTGATAGCAAGCACTCCTGAAACAGACTTTTAGTACCTTACTGGTGCCTTTGTTGCCTTTGTTTCATCACCTGCCGCCACAGGCTCTGAAAACATACTACACCCTAGGATCAACTTTTCGCCCCTGCTCAAGACATCTACACAGCTCTGCTCTCTCCCAGCACCCTCACTTTACTGACAGTCATTGGCCTACCCCCTCCTTTGTACCAGATTAGGAGGACTGGGGTCTCCATACCTTTTCAACCCGTGAGCTGTGCAGGGCCCACCGATTTCTTATTTAGGGCTGATGGCTCACATTAGTGGAAATAACCTCCCCAAATTCTCCCAATCATTACCCATCTTTAGCGACTATAAAAGGAGGGAGTAGCATGGCAAACCCTTTTTGAATTATCACACCTCTTACACGCACCGCTTTCCGGCTTTACCCTGCATACCTAAGGACATGGAGGAGGAATTGGGTATTGCTCTCTCAGACTCCCAAAAGTCACACCTAATTACTCTGGCCCACAAATGTATTTACAGTAAATAAGAACTAGCCTAAAAGATATTGACATGCCGGTACAGGGTACCAGTATGTTTGCATCACATATTTCTGGGTTTGTTGGATAGGTGCTGGAGATGTGACTGATATGGGTACACTACTGCAAATTTTTTGGTCCTGTCTGAAACTCTGACTGTTCTGAGTTAAGGTTAAAGAAATTATGCAATACCTCTCTGACTTGCCCATTTTGGATAGCCTGGGCTTCTTTCCTCTCCATTGCTGTGATAGATCCTTGAAAGCATACTGGAAATCTGTGCCTAAGCATATGGTTAATGCAGCAATCTTGTGTGGCACTATTGTGGGGCCTCCACCATTGGCCTTTGATTTCAAAATATCAGTGAGATTATGTTAATGGAGGACCACACATCATGGTATGCAAGAGAACTTTAAGGATTCATCTTTTTGCAATGAAATCTTGCATTGTTGTAGCACAACATCTCCCTAACAAAACATAGAACACATGGAAGCTGAGTCATATTACAGAGGATGGATGGAAAAATTAGATATACTAACTTAACTATACTTACTTGACATCTCTGGCACAAACACCTAGGAACACTAAATTTGTCTTTTGTTGCTATACTGCATTGTCATTTTTTATGGAGCAAGATGCTGCAGGGTACCTCCTTCTTGTCCTTCCTTTTCCACTCCCCATAAAACTGAACAGCACTATACAGTGTACAGTGTGTTCTACTGTCATTAAAAATGATCACGAAAGATTGCAGCAAAAGTAAACACAGCCTAGAGAAGAGATTGCTTCTTTTTCCTTGTTCTTCTGTTTTCTTTCAAACTCAGTCATGTTGTCATTAACAAAAAATGTAAAAATAATAATCAAAAGTGAATTACTGGTTGACTCTTTTGCTCATGGTGAAGAGTGATGAAACTCCTGTGAAGTCAACTGTGGCCAGTAAACTTTGGCTGAGAAGTTAATAACTAGTGCTCGTGTTCGAATTCTCATGTGCTCGTGTTGTCCTTATATTCGACCCGAATATGGCTGTTCGAATTCGGATAGACCCGATCCAAAAAAAACGTGATTGGACGGCAAAAATTTGGATAAAAAAAAGTGTTAAAAAAATTAGAATAATGTTAAATTAATTTATTGAGTGTTTGTGTTTATTTAATTATTTTTTTACAGGTTATCCTACAATGACATGATATCTCTTAAGCTACGTACACACTTCCAATAATTATCGTTGGTAAACGAACGACGAACGATCCTGCACGATATCTGCAAACGATCGTATAGCACCGATCCTGTACATGCAGATAACCAGTTGCGCAAAAGGTGGTCTGATCTGAAGAACAGAGAGAGGGACGTGCTGCATACGCTGAGGCGACGTATTGACAGAAAACGTAAGTAAAAATTTTGTCACTTTGTGCAAGTTAAATTTTTTTTTGGATAATATTTGTTAAAAGTTATGTATTTTTAACTTTATTATTTTAAATTTATTTTAATTCTTTAAAAAAATTTTTTTTAATCTTTAAAAAAATTTTTTTTAATCTTTAAAAAAATGTATTTGTTTATGGCAACTTTTGGTTATGTTTATGCTTTTATGCATTAGGACGGCGTGCTCGGGAGGTAGAGGAGCAGGCGCAGGAGCGTCCCCAGGACCTGTAAATGGTCTGAATATAAGGGGTAAATGAGAGGGCAAAATCAAGGCTGACGCCAAGACAACGTGCCTAAGTTAGAAGTATGTCAGGTGAGATTTGGAATGTTTTTTTTTTTGGGGGGGATGATGAGCTCTGTTTTATCCAGGTTGAGTTTCAGAAATCTGTCAGACATCCATAAAAATTAGGCTGACAGGCAGCATGACACCTTATCTAGGACTAAAGTGAGACAAGTCAGGGGTGGTCAGATAGATTTAGGTGTCATCAGCATACAGATGGCACTGTAAACCAAAGAAGGATATGAGACTACCGAGTGAAGAGGTGTACAGAGAAAAGAGAACCGGTCCAAAGACTGACCCTTAGGGAGCACCAACAGAGAGCAGAGTGTGAGAGGAGGAATTACCATTGAAAGAAACAGAAAGGTCAGGTAGGAAGTAAACCAAGAGAGAGCATTGTCACTGATACCAATGGAACACCTGATTTGGGTTAGAAGGGGGTGGTCAACAGTGTCAAAAGCAGAGGAAAGATGCAGGAGAAGGAGAAGGGCACTTTATTAAGGGCTGTTTCGGTGGAATGGGCAGCTCGAAAACCAGACTGGAGGGGGTCAAGGAGAGAGTTGGTGTTCAGGTAATCGGTGAGTCTTTTACAGACAAGGTGCCCAAGAAGTTTGGAAACATAGGGGAAAAGGGGGATAGGATGGTAGCTAGAAGGTAGGGAGGGGTGGAGTGAGGGTTTCTTCAGGATAGGGAGAATAATGGCATGTTTGAAAGCGGAGGGGTGGATACCAGTAGGGAGGGAAAGATTGAATAGTTTGATTAGTGCGGGGGCTAGTGTGGAGGAATTGGCACAAAGTAGATCAGACGTAGTTGGGTCAAGCATCCCCCATTAAGATGATGAAAGCAGAGAGGACACTTTATCCACAGTAACAGGGGAGTTGTGATGATTTACAGGTGGAAGGGGTGGATTTGTTTGGTGAGCAGAGACATCATGTCCAATTTTGTCAGTTTTATCCCTCTCGGTACTAAGGCCAGATTTCCTTCACTGGCGCTCAGCTGCACGAACAGTCTTTTGTAAATGTTTGGTGTGATTGTTGTGCCAGGGTCGGGGATTGGCAGGGCAGGGGTAGCAGAAGGTGGCAGGGGCAACTTTATTCAGGGCCAAAGAAAGAGTGTAGTTTAACTGGATGGCAGCTTTATCTGGGGAGGTGATTTTGGAGATGGGTGGGGGTGAGGGACGTAAGGCTGTTTAAGAATAGGTTGTGGTCAAGGTTATGGATATCTCTCCGCCATTGGCCAGGTCTGGGATGTGGCGAAGGGGGGCAAGAGTTAGATAGGTTGAAGGTTGCAGAGTTTGGAAAATACCAGGGCTAAAGTGTGCTCGGGGATTTGTGTGGGGCCATTTATTTTCTGAGTCCAAAGGAGGAGGTAATGGAGAGCAGTTTGGCTGAGGAAGGACGGTTGGGGTCATCCACTGCAACATTAAAGTCACCAAGGATGATGGCGGGCAGGTCATGGGAATAATTATGTGGAAGGCAAAGTTGTCCACCAATTGTGAGACTGGGCCAAGGGAGCGGTAGACAACAGTGACAATGGGGGGTAGGGGGCGGAAAAGACGGATGAAATGGACTAAAAAAGGTGAAAAAAGAGGGGGCAGGGTAGGAAGTACTCTGTATGTACAGTTGGGGTAGAGAATGAGACCCACACCACCCCTTATTCTGTTGCCAGGTCTAGGGGTATGTGTGAAGTGCAGTCCTCCATAGGAAAAAGCAGCAGCAGAGGCAGAGTCTGAGGAGGGAAGCCAAGTTTCAGTGAGAGCCAGGAAGATTTAGAGAGAAGATTGTGGATGGAGGTTAGTTTATAACAGAAAGATCTGGTATTCCATAGACTGCCAGGAAAAAATGAGGTAAGATCTTTTGGGTAGTGGTAAGGGTAATGAGGTTAGGAGGAGGCTGATTCTTGGTGAAAGGGTATGGAAGAGAGAGGCTGTGGGGGGACCAGGGTTGGGTCGGATGTCACCAGCAAGTAGCAGAAGAGCAGAAAGGTGCAGAAGTACAGACAGAGAAAGCCGGAGAGTGAAGGAGCAGGCAGACAAGGTATTAACCGACTGTAGGGGGGGGGGGGGAGAGGGAATAGAGCAAGCAAAAAGAGTACATAGTAACACATAACACATCAGTCCAAAGATGTGAGGTGGGAGAAGCAGAGTGTATTGGTATGTCCAATTCTGTTTCAATTCCTGGTTCTATTCCCTGGATCAATTCTCAAAGCACTTATAATTTGGCACTTAAGATTTTGCCCTGTGACCAGAGTCCTACGTGACCTAGCCTGATGTTTAAAAAGAAGTGCTTGGGGCACTGAAAATGGATGGACTTATGGGAGTAACAAGGAATTTTGGCTAGTTGGCAGTTGAACCTGGGTAGGAGAGGGGTTAGCAAGGCAATAAAATCAATTAGCACTAAACTGGAACAAATGGATAGTGAACAGATAGTGCTATGGCCAGATTCAAATTTGTGCAATAAGTTCATCTAAAATGTACAACATAAGATGCATAAGAACATGTAAGCTACTCCCTTTCTCAGAGCTACAGCACAGCTTTGAGCCTAGAATGACCCAGTTACAAATTTAATATTTTGCACTATCCTTTGCTGAATATCTGGCATTATCTGCTTCCACCCTTTTTGAAAGGTCATGTATGGGTGGCACTGCATGACTGGGTTTGATTTTTGAAATGTATCATATTTTCATGGGGGGCATTACAAATAAACCCCCCTACATGGGGGAAGTTGGAAGCGAACCTGAGCATGGAATTATCCTTGGACCTTTGGAAATTAATTTAGAGACATGTCTATAAGAGCTTAATTTGTACTCTGTACCATGAGACTATATACAATAATAATGCTTTGGTTTTACACTCTGGACATATTGCATACAATTTATCCTGCTACTAGTAACATTTGTTTGAGATGTGGGAAGGCAATTGGCCTTCTTTGTTACGTCCTGTGGACTTCCCCAGAAATTGTTCTTTTTTGGGTGGAGGTAAATGATTTGCTTACTCAGTTGACTAATATTCCTGTATGATTAGATGCATCTACTGGGGCTTCCCATACATACATTAGATTTATCTAAAGTAGAAAATAAATGAGTTAACCATGTTTTACCAGCAGCCTTATCACTAGAAAACGACTTTTCCTATTTGATTAGCTTTATATCAGTGAGTAAGCATGTTCAATCAATAGAATATTAAATGTCTGTAGATACGCATCAAGAGATCTAGGCCCTATGAGATCAGTACTCTTCCCAAATCAATCTTTTATTAAACTTATAAAAGTTTTACCTCAATTAGGTGGCCAATGCTTAAAGTGGACCTAACACCAGAATGTTTACTTTACATAAAAAGGTAGACAACTTGTGCGCCTGTGCAGTGCGAGATCAGGTGAGGTAGGCAGAAGGCAGAAGAAGAGAAAAGAAGATGGCAGTGCCTGGCCAGGGTGAAGGAGGATTCCAGGATGGCACAGAACCTGATCAAAGAAACCTCCGGAGAGATTGATGGATCTGCCAAAGTAAAGGTGAGGGTTTTTTTTTTGTTTTTTCTTCCACCTTAAGGGGAGAGAAAAAATTAGTACTTTTCTGACTTGCCGTATTCTAGTATTGCAGTATTCTATCATTTTTTTTCTTTAACTATTTCTGTTTCTGATCTATTTACTATTTTGTTGATAGAAACTTTGGTTTTATTGATTTCCTTAGTTGTTTCAAATTTACTTACTGCTGAGATTACCACTGTGATTTATTTACTTTGGAAACTGTACTGCAATTTTTTATGATTTATATATGTTTTGATGCTACCTATGTTCAGATTTGCTTTTTGAATTTTGTTTGTTTCTTTTCTATATCTTATACATTAAAAAAAAAACATTTCATACAAAAGCAGCCTTTACACCACAGATGATCCCTGAATATTAAGCCGAGAAACTTGGTATTTAAAATGCTCATATAGTTTTGTCTGTTTTACATCAGTGATAGTAAGCAACCATATACTCCTTGGTTTCTAACAAGAAAAGTGTGAACTTGCATAATGATGGTGTGAAGTGAAACCATGAGGATGCTAATTTTCTCACATGCTTAGTGTCCTTTTTTTAAAATGCTACACACAATGATTTCTTTACAACAACGTATTTTCAGCATTCAATACCGTGTTCTGTAATATTGTTAGTGGGAAATATTAGGAATTTGTTTAGGATAAAAGTTCATTTAGCATTAACTTTTTGTTAATAACAGCATGATAAAGTAGTGATCATTTTTCCTTTACAGTATAACCACACTTTAATTATTGCTTCTGACAGTTCCCCCCAAAACGTTCATGCATTACAAACCAATGATGCCACTAGTTATATTGATGAAGATGAAGTGAAATTCACTAAGCCTTATTTACTAAAGTTCTCAAAGTCTAAAAAACGTTTTCCTTTTAGGTAGCAATTTTTTTCAGTACAGGACCAGGTCAAAGCAATTAATAGTGATATGTTTAGCTAAAATGTAACTGCAAAATTTTGCCACATAGTAGCAGACAATTTTTGTATTAGTAGCTGGCAACACTTTGAAACTCTCATCTGTCATAGAAGATGAGCTATTGTAGTTATGTGTACGTGGCTAAAATTAATTTTTATATTAAATTACAGGTTTGGTGCATGCACACTAATTCTACTGAACTTTTAGTAATTCCAAATTTTTTTTTTGCTTTGACCTGGTCCCAGGATAAAGAACACTTCTGCTCCTCTAACAATCAATTTTTAAGAAATATATTTTAGGTTTGCTGGATCACCTAGGTTTTTCCATGATGGTCTATCGTCTCCAATCTTGAGGCATTTTAGTACATCAGGGCAATGTCTCATATATTTTATGCTTCTCAGCAAATGTAGTGTTTCCTATGATCCAATCTGCTATCTATCCCACTACTACTGTTATAAGTTTTTCCTAGAATGTCTGTATTTGAATGTGCTTAACTATGGAGGTAATAATTGTGGTATTGCACATATTTGTCTGAAGGCTGAACACAGCTAAAGTATTCCTCAGAATTCTTTCTTTCAGTGCATCAATTTCTAATATTGTCTGATAATGTTCAAGGGCATGTACTGTATAGTCATAATAAATTTGTCACTGGTTGGTAAAGTCTTTTTAAAGTTTTTAAATGTAAATGATTGCCAAAACTGTAAATGATTGCCTAAAATTTGTATTTTATTCTCTTGCTTTTGTGTGGTATATGTGAGTGTCTTGACTACTGGACATCGTTTGGACTTTTTAATTCCAATCCCATGTATAGAAAATCGTTATTTTCTTTCATGAGATCTATCTATTACTAAATATCTGGCATTATCTGCCACCCTTTTTGAAAGGGCATGTATGAGTGGCCCTGTATGACTGGGTTTCATTTTTGGAACGTATCATATTTTCATGGGGGACATTAAATCCTCCTACATGGTAAAGTGGGAAGCGACCTTGAGCAAGGAATTGTCCTTGGACCTTTGGAAATTAATTTGGAGACATGTCCATAAGAGCTTACTTTGCACTCTGTACCAGATACTAGATATAAAATATTAATGCACTGATTTATTCACATTGAATATGATTTATCCTGCTACTAGTAACATTTGTTTGAGATATGGGAAGGCAGTTCCCCAGGAACCGTTGTTTTTTGGGCGGAGGTAAATGACTTGCTTACTCAGTTGTCTAATATTCCTGTACTATTAGACTCTTTGACACATCTACTATGGCTTCCCATAAGAGATTTATCTAAAGTGAAAAATTAATTTGTTACCCATATTTTACCTACCTATTTTCACTAGAAAATGGAAATTGACTACCTCCTATTCGATTTGCTTTATATCAGTGAGTAAAACATGTTCAATCAATGGAATATGTAATGTCCGTGGATACACATCAAGAGATCTAGGCTCTATGGGATCAATCCTCTTCCCAAATCAATTTTTTATAGTTTTACCTAGATTTAAGGGACCAATGCTTAAGGGGGAAAAAATTAATACTTTTGTGACATGCTGCATTCTGGTGGTGCAGTATTATAACTCAGTCATTTTTCTTTGTCTTCTTCTCTTTACTATTTGAATAGAAGCTTTGATTTTTATTGATTTCCTTAGTTGTTTCAATTTAAACTTACTGCTGACATGACCCCTGTAATTTATTTACTTTTTCAACTTGATTAAAGTCTGCTGAACTGATTTACAAAAACTGAAGCAAAGAAAACTGGTTCAAAAGTAAAACAAAAAACCAATGTTGCTAATCAGGTTACATTTTTAAATCAATGAAGGAAGCTAAATAGTTGTTGTTCTGTCCTGTGGATGAGCTCCAAGAATATTTGCTTGGTGGTTGGAACTTTAGCATTAGTGGATCTAATTTTTTAAGAAACTCATCGCAAGAATTTATTAATACAGTGTATGGTAAAAATTACTTTTACATAGTAATAATAAAAAAAAAATGGACATTATTTGCTATGACTTTTATGTTTTTTTCTAAATCTGTAGCCAGGGGAGAGGTAGAGGTTTACTAAAATTGTGCAGTGTAGAAAAAAGTTAAATACCTAAAAACGGGATAAATCTGCTATTAAAGAAAGAGAGAAAAATTTGTCTGTTTGAAATTACTCCCTTCAAATTAGAAATGAAGCTCTATTGCTAACCTGAAGTGAAAAGGGGTGGTGCAACAAGCCTTTCTAGCCCTAATCTGCATATATCCACAATGAATCCATTTCATCCATCCAATGAATGAATCCATTTCCTTTTGAAGATAGTTGCTACCTTGGTGAGCTAGAAACTCATTTCATAGTAGATCTAATGAAGGGATGGATCATTTATCACCAAAGCCCTCAGTGTATACTAGAATGGGCAGTTTACCTTTTCAGCTGCTATTCCTGCTCTGTTTAAGCCAGTATGTTGCACCAAGGAATTTATTGGAAGGTTAGTTTTTTTTTAATATACAGAATTTACTAGAATGTGTAATTCTATGTTCTTTTGTCACTATATCCTAATATATCATGCTGTAATTTTTTAGTTTTTTAATATATTGTTTATTTGTGGCCCATATATTGTCTATTTTGCAGCAGATCTAGGAAAAATAAATTAGGAGCATACATGTCTAGTTTATTAACCATGAGAGACATTTTAAATGTTGGTTGGTGTTAAAACTGTTCCAGCCTCTATAGATATGAGTGTGTTCAAACAAAACAGTAGAAATACAGTTAGTACACAGCAAAAGTATTATGGGTTCGTGATTTACAGTTCATTATAAAATTTAATAAGGCACAGATTTACTTTCACATTGCATCACTTTGGAACAAAGCTTCTTTTGTTCTACAGGTTACCTGACATTTTTAAGTGTTTTGTTTTTGAGAGCAGTTAAAAGCTAAGTCTGCTTTTGTGGATGAAGAATCTCCATAAATGTTGTGGTGTCCAATGTTTTTATGAAAGTTTTGAAGTTTAGCCTTTTTGGTTGGATAACATGCTCTGTAGTATTTGTGAAATGAGTGGGGGGCTTGTTGTTTACTTTTTCTGAGAGGGAGGGGGATCCTTATTATTTATGATTTTATTCAGTATCAGTAACACATTACTGGGCATAATAAAAGGTTCCTTGTTGCCTAACCTGCAAGTGCAATCTGATGAAGTCCTCATTGCAGTCACCCCTTCACTGTTGGTGGAATATTGTACTTTATACTATATAAATACAGATGCCCCTTTCTAGGTCAGAACACCAAGAACAGCTAGCCAAACCTAAACGGTGGTTTCTAAAAGAAGGAAAAACACGTTTGCAACACAGGGAGACATAGTGTTTAATGCCTACATTTATGGATTATTTTTGAGTTTTACTGCTCAAAAATGCTTGCATTGCAACTGCAAATGTTGCAATGCTTGGAACTGCCTATACAGTCGTTTTCAGGCGTTTTTTAATGCCTAGTGCTTTGCAGGCAAATGCCTGCAAAAAAACAGAGGTTTTGCCTGAAAATGATCCTAGATGCCTATGCATAGTATAGAAGTACAGGAGGGGTAGTGACTGCAGTTTTTTACTGTGGGTCTGAACCAGCATTTACTGGTTATGTTTAATAAGTTATGTATCCTTTCAAGACAGGGCCACTTTAAACAAATTATCCAACAAATGGCATTATTCAACGAACCTTTCTTACTAATGTACAGGGCAGCAGCTATATCACAAGCTGTACAATTTTGTTCAGTTTCATTCATTTGTATCTGTTAGTGACAAATGTCTAGAACATGTTCCTGTTCACTGAAGCCTGTCAGTTGTCATAACTGAAACAAGAGTAACAACTGCTTGTTTGTTAGTTTTTCCTCTAGAATAAGTACCTTAATTAGAGAGAGAACATCAAGCAGAACATCCAGTTAAACAATAACTTAGTGGGGGGTTCTCTTATTGCCATGGACCTTTTATCATTTTAGGAAGACAGACAAGAAATTTTCTGTTAGAATAACGAATAATTTTTCTAGCTGTGCTCTGTGATCATGTAACATTTGTTTACATTTTTAAATAAAAGTGTGTTGCAACTACTTTGCAAGATATAAAGCAAAGGTAATAACTTTGCAGATGATAATAGGTATGTATAAGTACATACACATTTGGTATACTGTTTTGCTACTAGCGCTCACCCAGAAATGGATTTAAACAATATTTCCATTGGGCTTTTCTATGTCTATAAAAATGACAGACAGTTTATTGGGTTTATTGGCTGAAAAGAGGTTTAATAAGTAACACTGTACCATTCCCTAGACCTCATATAACGTGCCACTCTTTTCTTTTCTTCAGGTTATTGTCCAGTAAAAGCCTTGTAATTTTAGCAAATGGCATACTGCAAAATACAGCATTGAAAGGACAGATATCTGGGCGTTAAAAAAGCCCATGGAAATTTTACCATGAAAATTTGCAGACATGGTAAAAGTTAGGCGTTCCTAAATTACATTACTTACATTACTGTCATGCCATCTCAGAGACACAAAAGTTAGTGATTTATACACAGGTCTGAACAGGGAGCAAGTAGCTATGTACTACCCAGCAGCTGTTACTGACTGCAAGTCCTGCTCTGATTGCTGCCTGAATAGTAAAAGTACATTCAATGAGATAAAACTGCACATTAAAATACATTGTGGGCTCTATTTATAAAACTGGGAATCTGACATTCCTTCAAACATTCCCACATTGTGGGAATCAATTACTGCCATTAAAACACATGGATCGGGAAGATTCCGACAAGCGAATGTTTGAGAGAATGTTAGATTTACTGTTTTTATAAATAGAGCCCTTTAAAGCACTGTAATACATTGGTGTTTGTAAATCACTGTAAAATGAAAAATCACATTTATGATTTGTTTCTCAGTGTGGATATTGCAAAGCAAAATCAAACAAGGTTTAGGCCAAGGGTGCCCCACCTAAAGCCTGTGGGCCACATGCAGCCGTCCCCTCCGTCCTTCTCTCCACTCCTAGCTCGTTGTCTTGGGGGGGAAGGGGCGCATGCATCTCCTATCTTTTTCTATGAGATCATGCTTTCAATGTTAGTTCCCTGAGAGTAGGCCTGTACTATAGACCTCAGCAAACAGCTTTGTCTACTCCCTGCACACCTTGCACTGTGAAATAATCTGTGTCTGTGTCCATGCTGCTGTCATTACCCCCTTGTAAAACCTTCATATCTCCTACACCAATTGCCATGGAAATGTGAAATTTTCAATGTATACAGGGGACCCTGAGAATTGTTACTAAACTTAATATCAGCCCCACAAACATAACAACATAAGTTGCCAGATTTGGGGTCACAAGCATAAATCTCTAACGACAATCAGGGATATTTTCACATTAAGGGGGGCTATTTCAAGACCAGGGTGCCCCAATTGACTTTGCATGTTGGGAACCCCCAGGGCCACTTTCATAGCAATGAGCATTAGGGTACTGTCAATTTGCTCTGTGCTGTGGTGCCCCACATATATGCCTTTAATATACTTGCTCGTTCATAAAACTTAAAAGCTGTGTTTAGAGTGGTGGTAAGGTTGGAGTGCGGTTAGCCCTTCCACATGCCGTAGAACCCTGGCCTGGGGGGAGACACTCAGTACCGGTCACTACCACCTGGAGGCAAATCTGCAGGTGTTGCAGTGTAAGGGACTGAGCGGCTGGTGTGGTGCCTGTCACACATAGCTGGCTACCTACCTTCTGTAAACCCCAATTTCTCTTTAACAGTGGAGAAAGGGAAATGTAGGATAAGTGGGGGACTCTTGTGGCTGACCCCCGCCCCTACTAAAATGTTATCAATTCTACCATGCCATGGTGCCCTGTAACATATAAATGTCCACTTACGTCCTTTAAACCCCAATTTCTCCTGAGAGGGGAGCTTTAGGTATATTAAAATATACGACTCTTGTGGCTTACAACTCCTAAAATGTTATTGCTTCGGCACCATCCCAAGATAAGAAAACTATACCTATCATACTGTGCTACCCTGTCAGACATATGTGTACAACCTTCTGAAAAATACATTTTACTTTGAATACAACTTTTCCAGCAATATTCTATGCATTTTTTCATTTTTTGTGCCTACAGAAAGAGATGCAAGTTTCCAAATATATTTTAAGCATGACAATACAACTGACTACACATCTTTTCTACTGGAGAACAAAACATCTACTTTTGTGGTAAGAACTATCTTAACAAAATCCAGGATACTAATGTGGTGTTCAATGATATGTACAAACATTATACTTATTTTATGTAATCCAGCTCTATACAACAGCATATATAATAAAATATTTATCACATTTGTATAATAGGTATTATATTTAATATACAACATATTTTTTATTCCTTTTCTGCATTTCTAGAAACCAACAAATTTATTACCCCTGAAACAAACATAAAAACTTTGTTATAACATTAAAATCATTCTCCACAACTCTTGTCATCACAGACTATGGAATTTTGATTCACAGATCATATTCATAAAGCAAATTGGTATTAATAAATATTTCTCGCAATCTAATGTGTTCCTTCTATATGAGAATCTCCTACAAACTGTACCTGGAAGATTGTGTGAATTGGTATATATGAACCACTTTTGGATGTTTTGACTATTATTCCTTGTGGGAATTTTCCAGGTCCAAGTGTTTCAATGGTTGCAATTGATTCTTACTAGGGAATCCTTCAGGTTATGTTAGATTTACAGTTTTATAAAAAGATACCTAAATTGTATAGTCCAAATATCCTTAAACACATGTAACTGTAAGTAGACATTGGTGTTAAAATATTCTGTAGGTAAATTACCACTAATAATACATATGTTCCACTCTACTTAATTTGTCCCACAAAAATCTCTAGTGATTAGCCACATAAATGAAACCTTATATATAAAGGTGGAGTATAATAAATGAGTCAAGGATTGCTTTTTTATGATTTCAAATGACCACTAAAGTACCCAGCAACAGTTCAATACATACCAATGCCACATCCCAATTACTCATCGGTACAAACAACAAGCAAAAAAACGAGTGACTTTCTAGGCATTATTGAAATATAATAATATTCATACATGGAATAAAATATTATAAACTATTTTATTCAAACACATATATACACAAATGTAAAAGGTATAAAACCATACAGTGGTTCAGTCTCAATAATCCTTCTATGGGTTTTGTAGACAACAGTCTACTTCCTCAGGAATCATTTGAGACCTAAAAAAACACAATACACAATAGGAATGATTTATTAAAGCTCCTCAAGGCTTGAGAAAATACACTTTTATCAGTAAAGCTGGGCAATCCAGCAAACCTGGAATATTTTCAATCCTGCACCAGATCCATTTCAGGTTTGCTGCATCACCCAGCAGTGTGGGATTGGGTGACTTAGGATCAACGGATCTGCAAAAGTAAAGGTGAGTGAGAGTAAATAAAGAACCAATAAACCCTGAATTATAACCAAAAAATGAATGAAACCAATAAAGCCCGATTATAATAAGTGTATATAAAACAGCAGATATTGTTGAAAACTGAAGCATATAGAATTATGTGTAAAATGAACAAATTTCATATGGTACAGTGATAATAAGTATAAGGTAATACATAGCACAGATATAGAGTATACAGCTAATAGATATCTCAATTCTAGGTGAGTGGTTAAAGGGTAAAGTATAATGGTGAAAAAGAATCATACTGATAAGTAAATATTACTATAAGAAAGTTTTAACGCTGAGAAAATCATATAAGCCTGGAAAAGAAGTTTTTTTAATTTAAAAAATCTATTTAGTCTCAAGTTGTAAGAGGAGTGTATCGATGTTCCTAGCACGGGGGTTGGGTGGGACATGGTATAGGCACAAAATCAGATGGCATTGACATGATAATTGTCTCATACCCACATGGTTTGCTACGGGGGTCACAACTCTACCATGAGTCACTGAGCAGACATGCTCATAGATACTTTTACATAGCATTCTTTTAGTTTTACCAATGTAGAAGGTGGCACCTTAAATTGGAATATCTAATATACATATAATCTATACCTGTACAATGTATTACCTTATACTGTTATCACTCTACTATTTGAAATTTCTTCGTTTTACATATAATTCTATACACAAGTTTGCAACAATATCTAATGTTTTATATACACTTATTATAATCAGGCTTCACTTGTCCTTTTTTCATCATTTTTCATGATTATTCATCATGCTTGTACTTTTGATCTGTATCACCATATACTACTACTAATGTACCTGATCAATTGCAAAATATGGAACATTCTGCATTGGTTTAGAGACTTCCTCCTTTAGAGACCTCCTCTATTTAATCTATCACTCCAGATCACATTAGGAGTCGTATGTCTAGTTGTACTGGTTTTCCTGTTCACAACACATATATGTGAACCGATACTACTTTTGTATGTAATTACCAGCTATTTTGCACCCTAAATGTACATACCATTAGCTTGTTGCAATTTGTACCTATTTTTGTTTGCACATATACTTTATGTCATTTTTTTGCTTTATTAACTTTAGATTGTCATCATGTTACTAATTTTCTTTATAAAAAGTTGTATTTTGGCCACACACAAAACCCCTTCTGTCCATTATTTTTATACATTGATTTACTCCCAAGGTGGTGGCCTTTGATCTAGTTAGTAAAAATTAAATACCTTAACCTACCCTTATCTAGCCTTGTGTTTATATGTGTTTTTTTTATATGTATCTTATATCTGTATGCATATTAGTATGTTTCAATAATGATGTGAAAGTTTCTCCTTTTTTGCTTGTTGATTGTTTTGATTTAATATTTCAAAGCTATTTCCTGCCTACCTTTCATATTTAGGTTATTCAAACCCCACTTGTCCTGTTTATTCCTCTAGGACTAGGGAAGGGGGTGCATGGAAAAACATGTGTTTAGAATTGCCACTGGGGTTTTCAATAAACATTTAGTTTTTAACATCCAAAAATGGAAAATACCAACATTTTAAAATATTTACGTAAATATTTTTTTATATTTATGTTTAGGTCATGATCATCATGTGTTGTAGTAGATAAAACTGTATCCAAGAGTTGGTACTGAGGTTTAAAGACAGCTTCATGCTCCTTTTGCATTTATATTATATTGATGCTTCAGTAAAGCATACTCTCGATGTGGGACCTTGTTCTGAATGCAGATTCATGATATTATTCATTATGTATTTGTTGGACCTTCCACTGACAGATTGGTTAAATTTATTAAAGTTCTCCACGACTGGAAAAGATGCACTTTTATCAGTGAACCAAGATAATTAACCAAACCTGAAATAGATCTGGTCCAGGATTGAAAACATTTGATAACAAATAGCAAATGAATCTATTCAAGGTTTGCTGAATCACCCAGGTTTTCCAGTCTTGGAGAGCTTTAAAAAATCAGGCCCCTTATTACCCTTATGTAAAAAGTTCATCAAAAGCAGTTTACATAATCTCTCAGTAATTTATTGTTATTTAAGTTGTTTATAATGTTTTTGCAAATAATATATTATATCAGACATTTTACCATAGCATACAGTTGTGCATTTTAGCTCAAATGGATTTGTTTCAGGCTTGTTTTTTTTTAAGTACTTAAAACAAAAAGTTTTGAATAGTTCCTTGCTGTTTCTTCTAGTCATGGGTGTGCATACACATACTTCAAGGTGAATGGGTAATAATAAACTCAGATGACAACTCAAGTCCTAAATTAAATGAAATTCATCTTAAAAATGATAGGTATGTATTGTCTATACTTTCTACAAATAGTTGTTTTCATGCAGTTTATGAGGCTTTCTACAAAATTAAAATTGAATGCCAGGCAAACCTGTAAATCAGGTATTTTCAACATGGTCCTCATGGAGTACCTAATTGTTCTCCTGGCACTGAATAATTATTCCTTTTCAAATAAGTAACCACTCCATTAATCTTTTTAGCTGTCTGTAAGGGTGAATTCTTCACTTTGATTACAAATAAATGGGACATTGTTCTCACTGAATACCAGTCTAGTGGCCCTTCTTCCCATTGACTATTACACCTTTTGCTACTGATAAAACCAGGGTGCCAAATACTCCAGGGTTTACTGTCACTTTTACAAATGTCTTCCATATTCAGCTATTTGCCCTGTACCTACATCTGAAAATAGCAGTTCATCCATTCCTCTAAAACAACCAAACCAAATCCCCTAAATGCTTTTAGAGCTGATTTTAGTTATGCATTTTGCATAGATATTCAGGGAGTGATTTACCAGTATACGAAAATATGCTCATGCTGTAGCCTCTAGGGATAAGCAAGCAAATGTTTTAAAATCGGTCTTGCAGCGAATTGGGCCATTCTCGCTTACCAAACATGGCGAGAACGGCTTTTGTAAATTCAGCCGACGAGAGTGAATTTTTGGGACCTGCAAGACCAATCAGGGGAGCGGAGCTGTCAGGAGTCCTGAGCCATGGGGCCTCCTCCTCTGATCACTGTTGCAGCCCTGTACTATGTGTGAGTCTCGCTGGTTGCTCATGAATAAATGCAGCGTGGGAAAAATCCCCTGATTTTTCCCATGGCCGTGTTCATTCATAAGAGAGGAGGAGTATAGTGGCTGCATTTATGAATGGAGCCGTGAGAATCCTCCTCTCAGTGAGAGATTCCCGGGCACTACAGATTAGAACAGGGGTGGGCAAACTTTTTTAGTCAGGGGCCACGGAGGGGCCAGGTCGATGGTAGAGTGGGCGGCGTTATGCCATCATCACGCCCCTGAACGTGACATCATGATGGCATCACCCCGCCCACTTTCCCTTTGCAGATCTGAGCCTGCAATGGGATAGTGGGTGGGTTGTTTACAGTGACACAGCCCGCCCACTCTCCCATCGCAGGCTCAGATCCAGGGACGTGTTCCACGGCTCTGGCCGGTGTGCCCCATGGCGGGGTCCTTCTCCTGACCCTGCTCAACACCCAAAGAGCCGCGGAACACCCAAGAAACATTTCCATCGGGCCGTAGTTTGCCCATGCCTGGGTGAGAATGAGTGCTTGCCCTCATTCTGACCTGTAGTGCCCGGGGATCGCTCACTGACAGGAGGATTCCCAAGGCTGTATTTATGAATGCAGCCATGATTATCCTCCTATAGTGATTTTCGATAATCGAACCTATCGGAACTTCGAGGAAATTTTCATGCATTTCAATGCCTCTGGCATTCTCGCTCATCCCTAGTAGCTTCTAAATAGTAGGGCATTTAGAGAAAGAGCAGCTGGTTCTACATCTTCCAGCAGATTTTAAAAATAGGAAAATAATTTATCATAAAGTGTTCTTTTGTACTAATTTATAGCACCTTGTTCTTATTAGAAGAATTAGTGTTTGTAATTATCCAGTTATTGAAATGTTGCCTATGTCCAGTGCTCTGGAATGAACATCCACATTACGATAACCAAAACATTTATTAAAAGTACTGTAATTTTACTGTAATTAAACAAATATTTCACAAAAGATTGAATTTTCTTGTTTTCTATGGCAAATTTCAAACATATTTCCCAATTATTAAAGGTCTTCTGAAAATTACAGCAAGTCAAATTATACTCTCCCATGGAACTTCTCATGTATTAAAAGGAGAACTGCTGAGAAAGCTAAGGTATTTTCTGTCTTTTTTATACACTAAAAATTATAAAATGCAATTGCTAATAGTACATTAACAGATTGTTTTCTTTGTATGAAACATTTTACCTGTACTTCGCTATTCACTATAAATTACTTATCTGATTTAAAGTTGCATTCATCTGTTATGACCATATTTGTGCATATTGCAGTATGTTACTAACCATTGCTCACTTGTTTTTGAAGATGCATTTTTCAAGGTTGTCATCCTTGTCCTATTTTTCTATTTGGTGAGTCATTGGAAGCAAATGTTTAGGCTTGATCTGGATTGTGGATTCATTGGGCCTGATTTATTAAAGCTCTCCAAAGCAGGAGAGGATACACTTTCATCAGTAAAGCTGGGTGATCCAGCAAATCTGGAATGGATTTGGTCCAGGTTTTTTAACATTTGCTAGCAAATAGCAAATGTCTTTGAAGAAATCCATTCCAGGTTTAATGGATCACCCAGCTTCACTGATGAAAGTGTACCCTCTCCAACCTTGGAGTTTAATAAACCAGGGCCATAAGGTTTCAAAACTAGGCAAAGGCTGACGCATCAAAGCCTGTATGTCATGTACCTGAATGGAGACCAAGAGACAGGCAACACAAGGTCATCGGGATGTTTTGAAAGCTGGTTAAAATTGCATTATTGGGGAACATGCCAAGAATATTCGGAGGCAGAAAACAGTTGCAGAGTTTGAAGTGAACTATTTTGCTGAGGAATGCACATCTAAATAACTAAATTGATTTAATTATATGTATAAGTTATTGTTGGATTGTTTATATGTTGTAGTCAAATTTACACTATGCATATTTTTATAGGCATAGGCATTAACATTTACTGATATTTATTATAACCCTTTGAGATATATAGCATGGTCATTTAAAATTGTGTGGTTTAGAGTAGAGCAGAGTAGTAGTACATATTTTTATATTCCACACTTTGAAGAGATAGCTGGCATTATTTATTTTACACTTTTTTACTGCTAGTGAAGTTATGCACCAAAAAATCAAAGTTCAACTATTGTCAGGATTTGACACCATCAGCTATAGAAAATTGAATCCATTCTCAGGCATAAACCTTACTGTATATATTTCTCCCTTAAAACACTATCCATTTGGTAGATGTAATCTGAACATTTTTTGCTTATGTTGTTTTAATAAGTAGTTATAAAACAGGAAACCATCTTGTTTTTCTTTTATTTTCTTCCATCCACAAGATATAAAATATATGATAAAACATAAGACGTTAAGAGATTGACTATTCATCACAGGGGAAACACTCTAGCTAGCTGTACCAGCTATTTTTTTAGACACCACCACTATATTAGGCTGCTCAGCTTTCCTTGGCTTTAAACAGTATTAGCTCAGAAATTTATACAAAAGAAATGTAAAAAGAACTGAAAAAACATGGATGGCTTCCACCCATTATAACCTATAGTATAGTGATAGCACCCTTCTTCTGGCACAATATGGGGAATGTAGAGTATTCAAAATCTCACAGAAGATGCACCCACCACCGTGCTGCATTGTCAGCAAAATTTATTTATGCTGACTTTTATGAAGAGGGGTGTAGTTGACTTAAACAATAGACATTGCTTTAAATCATGAAACACTTTCTAATGAGATGCATTTCCTTTCTCTTTTCAGCTGAACATAGTTCCTTGTACTCTAACTGCAAGACTTCAGGCAAAAAACATATCTAGATTCTACTGGGCAAAGATGAAAACTACTGTCCAATATTCAGTGCTCAATATTTCAGTAGCTGTGTATGAAAGTGTTTTACAACACATGACAGAATTTGTTGTCCACTTGCAGTTCACCAAACACTACATAGAAGACTTTGATTTTACAGATGAAGAACTAATCCAGATCCATTTAAAGCATTTTACAAAGGCTTGCCTCTATAACCAAAGTATTTACTGTTTTTTAAAGCATCCAAAAAAATATAATAATGGATTATACCACAAACTGTTACTAGAGGTTCATAATTATATTGGCACTTTAAGGAAAATGGCTGAAATATCTAATGGAGTAATAGAAATGGATATAAAATTCATCGCTCCTGATATAATTAAAGTTGGTGATTTAATTCATGCCACAGTATCCTTTCCATCAGATTCAATTTTTTCATGTTCATGGACAATTTATACACCAATCAACAACTACTCACTTTCTGGAAGGTAAATTTTTTTTGTATTATATTGAGTACCAAAAGTAATTTTCCCCCAGAGTAGAGTATCAATTTCTACAATGTTAGGCATGGATAAACTTTTGGATATGGAATCTTACTAGCATTTTTACAATGCACCAAATGTAGTATTTTACCAAAAATTCACCACAGTTAAATGTTTCTGGTACATGTTTTTTAAATCACAGAAAATAATCACTTACTGAAAATTATTTGGTGTATGTCACTTTGGTGCATGCCACTCTTACTAATTTATAAATATGGTAATTAAAGTATATGTATAGCTTACACTTTCTTTTTTACATGTTAGATTGAGTAGTAAAACGTTAGAAGCAATGTCAGTTTATATTTTGCTGTCCAGTTGGGGAAATTTGATTAGATGACTAAAGATGCACATCTCTATAAATTCTTTCTACTAAACCAGTGATGGACAACTTTCTTGATAAAACTATAAACATGCTTCAGTCAAAAGGTGGTCAGAGTCTCTAAATATGACACCCGAAACTGGGGGACACTTTAGAAGTGGCTGCTAGAGATTACTGCACCTTAACAAATGCTTCTATATTTGTGGTCCCCATATCCCCCATAAACATTGCTTTGCCTCATTTCTCTCAGCTAGATCCTCAGAAAAAAAGCAAGACTGCAAAAAAGGAATTAACTAAATGATTACTGCAACACAATCTAAATAATATTTTCTTTACTGGGTGCAAGTTGAGCATTAGGATCTTGGACAATTGTCACCTAAACAGGTGTGCCTCTTGGAAGATTTTTCCATCAACTATTGCTGGCGAAGTAAAACTTTGTAGTTCTCATTGGCTCCTGTCTAGATGACAGTGGTCACCAGGACAAACAGAGAAGGTGAATCTCCTCAGCAGGGATGTACAGCAATGAAAGCGTTACAGATGTTATAATACTTCATGCCACCAAAATTTCTATTAGTTCAAACACGTATTTGAGGGGTATTTAAGGTGTCTAATTGACTAATAATCAACAATATCAAAAGCACTTTTACACTAAAAAATAGCTTTTTTGATTCCCAATGTCAAAAAGAAGTTAACCATTTCAACGTGCACAGAATCAATACAGGAGCAATCATAACCACATTCCAAACACAATTTGGAAGCACTTCATATAGTACCCTCAAAAATAATTCAGATGTGGTGTTTTCATTCAGTAACCTGGGAGTGGAATAAGGGTACAACTGTACCTAAACTATAGAACTAACAAGGAAAGTTGTTTCTGGTTGTGCTATATGAGAGGACTGTGTAAAGATTGCATTAACATAAATACTTTAACAAGTAAAACAGAACTCATATTTATTTCATCTATTTTTTAACCTTTAAATTCTTTTTTTATCAGGGCAGAGGCAAGAGAGGTACATTTCTTAGCTGCCAAGCTGCAGGGGGCAGCTGTTTTTCAGTGGTCAGCCATCTTCTGTATTACATAGGGAGAGACAAGAGTTCTCCAATGTGCTTTTGCAGGTCTCCCTTTGCTGTGCCCCTCTTCCCCCATGAGCTATATATACCTCCACTACCATCTACATCTTGAGTGCCAGAGATCTTTGTTCTTGTCCCGGCACTAATATATGTTTTTTTAACTAAATTTTTTTCTCTTTTTTGTGTTTTTCAGTTCTCTGAATGTAACTGCTGATGCTCCTGGAATTCACTTACTAGGTGTTTCCCTGATTAGTCATCTTCATAATAATTCATTAATTGTTTCCATTCACAAACAAGTCAAAGTTGTTGGCCCTATTGACAATGTCACAGCTTTCTTTACATCTGGAACTAATTATGCCATTTTGTCTGTGAATGCAAATCAGTCCTATTCCACACAATTGCTTCATTTTAGAGTATTCACTATTGTTGAAGCCAATTTCTTGATTGATTTTGGTGATGGAACCCCAAATGTTTTTTTACTCAGCAATCTGCAGCCAACTGGATTTGGTGCGTCAACTTTCCATAAATACTGTGAAGGTAAGGATTCAATTTTATTTTTTTTATTTAATATTATTATTCTACATACATTTTTGTTGAGCAAATTAGATACAGGATATTAGATATGAGCAAATTAGATAAAGATACAGGTTATTATAATTATTATTATTATTAATAATAATATTAATAATAAAACAATATTGATATAGCGCCAACATATTATGCAGCGCTGTACATTAAATAGGGGTTGCAAATAACGGTCAGATACAATGACAGAGGAGAGGAGGGGACCCTCCCCAGGGGAGCTTACAATCTCTGTGGTGGGTGTGGCCAACTCTCTGTCCGCAGGGAGCAGGTGTGTCTGAGCTCCTACTCTTCTACAACACCCTGGTCTGTGTGCCTCTGCAGGCCAGGAAACATGCTCAGTCCTGGGGTCGACCTGGGACTTAAGTCTCCTGCTGGGCATGGACATGGAAGAGGGTGTAAAAGGCACAGTGAATGGGACTCAGACTTCTAAAGATATTTTCCTTTGGGGACAGTGTAAATGAGATTGTTCCCCTTTCTGCTGATGTCCCCCCTTCTGTTTCTGCCTCTTCTTCTGTGTCTGTTTCAGTTGGGCCTGAGATGCAAGAATGTGTGGAAAATTTTAGAAATCCAGTCCTTCAGCCTCGTAGGGGCAGTTGGAGAAGGCAGGAATGCGGGAGGTGGAGGATACAGGGAATTGAGAGGATTCAAAACATTAAAACTGATGTTTTGCTTTGCTTTGCCTAAAACTGATGTTTTGCTTTGCTTTGCCTAAAAATGATGTTTTGCTTTAGTCACAAATCCCTTCTGATCACTAGTAAGCTGTTATCATTTGCAGAATTGCTGGATACATTTGAATTACCCTCCTCTGCCTTTTACAGTTACCTTCAAATCAGACATTATGCCCAATCCCACAGGTGACTAATTCCTGAAATATATAACATTTTGAATACAGACTCTGCTGTGCCATCCTCCAAGCATGCATACATGCATGAGTGAGAGACCATTCTGGGTAGAGAGCTTGCTCTGGAACTCTGGCAAGTTATCTGGAAAAAAACTCATAAAAGCTGTTTGTACTTTATATCAGGAAAACACATACAAAATTGTCATGCATTGGTACACACCCCTTAAAAGCTCCATGACGTTTACCCTACCTGTAGCAATTTATACTGGAGATGTGGTTCCCAAGTAGGGACGATCTTTCACATATTTTGGACATGCCCAAGAATATTACAATGTTGTGCTGAGGTTAATAATCTTCTTTTCCTATTTCAATACATTGGAAACTACTAGTCTACCTTCTATTTTGGAGCTGGGAACTCGTGTAGATGACGTTAGGTTAATGGAACAACTTTCTGCCAGACTTTATAACCATCTGGAGAAGTTTGATGAGGTATGGGCCCTTTGAGATCAGGCGGTGTCAATGGGCTTCATATGATACCACTCTCATAATGAGGTTAATGGTTTATGAGGAGTTCAGGCCTAGGGCCTACACTTTATAACCCCTGTAAAAGGGGTCCCTGCCCCCCCCCCCTCTTTCTTTCTTTCTTTCTTTCTTTCCATTCTCTCTCTTTTTTCCTTTATTAACACTTTTTTTCCCTCTTCTTTTTTTCTACTTTACAGTACCACTTTTCCTTTTTCTTATTAACTCCTACTTCTGATATTACATGGGAAGTTTTACCGTTTATGATGGCTTTGAGTTGCACTGACATACTATAATTTGGATGCTTAATTATTACTCAAAGATGTGTGATGGGCTGGGGGTCTTTTCATATGCTTAGCTGTTCTGTAACTCTAACAAAGGCCTTGCAGAGTAAAAGCCTAAAGTATGTTTGAAGCCGTTTAATCTGCATGTGTTGGTAACACATGATGTTAGGTTGTTTTTTTTTCTCTAAATTTACAATTTTTTATTGTAACATCTGATGTAATACATCCTTTTGTTTATTGTTACTATTATGCTTCTTGAAAACCTTTAAAAATAATTTACGTTAAATTTAAAAAAGAAAAATTACTCAGATGGACATCAGGTTAGACACTTTCACATTCTGGTCTTTATGGAAATTTCACTCCTGATATTCTTAAACAAGTCTCCTAAAGTTTTTTTTTTGTTAGCTTCTGTGGCCATTCAGAACAGTGGAACACATAGGTTTTTGCACTTTAGCATCTCTTAAGGTCACAACGTTGTGGTTTTCTGCATCCTTTTGACATCCTTATGTATTATACATATCTTTTGACACCTCCACTGGAACCTATTACCATCAGCCCTATTTGGTTTTCAATGTATGTATGTGATCTCAGTCAAATACACTTTGTAATTAAAAAGTAATGAGATAAGTACATTTTTTACTTAAAGCCAAACAACAGACAAAATGTCAGCTGTAAAAGTAAGTAATAAGTGGAACCACTGGAAAGTTTTTCTTGACCTTATTTTACTATCTTTCAGGACACGTTTTGATAGAAAAAGGAGGACACAAAAAATGTTTGTAGTAATATGAGTAAGGGTTAGAACTTCTAGCATCATTATTTTCAGGGACAGGAAAGGAGGAGTTACTGACTGGAATGAGAACCCATTCTATTTTAAACTTAAAACCGTGTTTAGCAAAGGATTTTTTTAAATAGAAATATTTCATACTGCTGTGTTTTTTTATGTTTTTCAGGTATTTACATTTTCTCCTGTACTGCTTATTTGCTCTGTTGCACAAATTCATTTTTCATTTTGATTTTTTTTTTTTTGCAGTTGGTGAATATCATGTTAAAGTAACGGCTTTCAATGAGCTGTTTAATGCAACAGAAGTCTTTGGCCCTTTCTATGTACAAGTAACTCCTACTGGTCTGTCTCTGATGATGAACACTACCATTGTCTACAAAGATGATTACATTTTATTTAGTGCAACTCTCAGAACTGGCAGCAATGTTTCATACAAATGGAACATGGGTGGTAAAATGCTATATACCAGTCAAGGCAAGAAAAATATTGATGATGTAACTTGTACTGTAAATTGCATTTATTATCATTTTCAAGTCTTTAATTGGTAAATGTATATTTTTTTAATCTGTTTTCCTGCTTTTAGAGCCCACGCTTATTTACAGATTTACCACTGCAGCATATTACAACATTACTGTCACTGCTAGTAATACAGTTGGAAAACAAGAAGCCTGGAAGGTTGTGAATGTTTTGCCAAAAGTTAAATGTATGTGTTTTTTATTTTAATATTTTTTTTTATTGGAAGTAGTCTTTTTTCATGTAAAACACACTTTAATTAAAGCAGAAGAAACCACACCTCCCTTTTTTCTCTTTGCATTGCCAACATCCTCTCTAGGCCCTTTTCTAGAATTGTGAGCGTCACCTATCTTGTTTGGCCAGGCCAGAATGACAAGTGCATATGCGTTAAAGTTCATTTATTCTGGTGCAGACATATGCGGGAATGTAAACTTGTTTACTTAGGTCAGGATGCTGAAAAAAGCTAGAGATAAACTGAATGTTTTTCATTGGTGTTCTTTTACTAAAGAGGTTAGCAAGAGATAGTTCAATTAGCAAACATTTTGCAAACAATACTGAATCCCATGCATAGAAATGTAAAAAAAAAAAAAGATTTTTGCTTGTATATTATTGGATGTCTGAAGTCATTATTTAGGGTAATGCAGCCTAAATTGTTTTAGTAATACAATGCCAATGTTAGACTGAGTTGTTTTATGCTAGCAAATTCCATCTAGTAATAAGCATATTCACATTATATCTTGAGTGCCTTTTAAGGGGTAACATGATTCTCTGTTAACATAGCCTTGTAAGGTGTTATACTCTAATACTAATTACCTCTATTATATTATATGCATATGTGTGTGGTCAATCTGGTAACTTTTTATTATTTTTAATATTTTTTTATTATTTCTAATATTTTTAAGTGTTTATTTGCTACTGCTTTGTGCTTTGTGCATAAAAAGCCCTGGTAGTAAAATGCAAAGAAAATTTTAGTATAGTGCAAAACAAAATTTTATTCAAGTATACTTACCAAATATCCTCTTTTTCAGCACTTTCCATTTTAACCAATGGAACTGTGTTTTCTACCGAGATGTATATTAATTTTACTGCAGTGATGGAAGAGATTGGGCCTTTGGAATTTTTCTGGCAGTTTGGAGACCGACCACCTGAGCGTACAACCAGAAGAAGTATAATAAAAAGATTCTATCTACCTAACATGTATGTATCCAGTTGAAATCATATAATAGAAATAGCTGTTACATAAAGCGTTTGAAATACATATGAAAAAGACATGTTTATCTTGTCAACACTAATGCATTAGTGGCAGTAGCAGCAGTACAAAATGTACCTCTATTGATTGTAAGCCCACTATCCCTCTCTTTCTAACTATTTTAAGGTCAAGTACCTTTTCTGTAACAAACATTGATAGAGGAAACCAGAGGCATTAAATGATTTTGGATAGATAGACAATCTAAGGCGTATGTTTCACTGTTAGTCAGAATAGACACTGCACAGCTTCTTCAACAAAAACAACTAGTCAACTGGTTGAAGAGTGGAAGACCATGTCTGATTGCTCTTAATTCAACCAATTAGTCCAATGCTGGATATATAGAGACACTCTCTACAGTTAAAATATTTGGATAGTCAAACAAAACATGTTTTATTTCTAGAATTGCTAAACATTGAAGATGTTTGATTGCTGCTCAGCTGTGTCTGTGAACTCAACAGACCTTGGATGCCTATAGTGTTTAATATATCTGTTCAATAAATGCCCACAAAAACAGAAAAAGAAAAATTGTTGATCCTGCAAAAAAATCATTTTTTGTCCTGGGAGCTCTGTTGTATCATCTGAAAAAATGTTATCGACTTTATCCAGTTCATCTATGTGAACTACAGAGAAACACCTATTATGTTATGGAGATATGGAAATGAGCAGAGTGAGAGATGTTTCAATCTCTAACACATATAAGAACCTATTTATTAAGCAATAAATGTGACATTCACCAAGCATTCTCTGGTGATCAATCACATTTACGTTGAATTTTTGGTGAATGTTAGAGTTGTTTATTCATAAATATGCCATGTACAGTCTCAGAGTTACAATGCTACTCCTCTATTACTCCTCTAGTACAGTACTGGGAATAGGCATTATCATCCTAAGACAGAAAGTAAATATACATATATACTACATATAAAGACTGCTTAGTTGCAATATTCTACATTGTTGTTTTTACTTTAAAGTGGATCTATGGATAACTGGACAACTTAAAGCTGACCTATCACCAAAATGTTTACTTTTCATAAAAGGGTAGACAATGAGAGTGCAGAGCCTCCTGGGATACATATGCCGCACATCCCAGGAGGCTTCTAGCTGCTCCTTCTGTGTATGCCCCAGAATGGGTATGTGCAGCAGGAGTTTGTTCTTCACTGGGCAAAAAATGCCGATCTCATGCATGTGCAGTGAGTTCGGCACTCTTTTTTCCCCATTTACAGTAAGCTATGTCACCCGATATCGTACCTGGGCAGTGCGAGATTAGGTGGCGTGGACAGAAGTCAAAAGACGAATAGAAGACGAAGAAGATAGTAGAATCTGGCGCTTCCTCTGCGAAGAGACAAAGGCAGATTATAGGATGGTACAGGACCCAACTCTGGAAAGCTCTGGATTGATATAGGGACCTGTGAAAGTAAAGGTGAGTGAGTTTTTTTTTTTGAGTTTAGTTTCCCTTTCAGTGCTCCACAGTGAAATGGTTTGTGTTTTTGTATTGAAAATCTGATGCAAACTATAACTTTTACCTTTCTTAATAAATACCTAAATGTATCTTTTTTTTAATTATTTTTACAGGTATAATGTCGTAGTTAATGCTTCAAACAAAGTTCATTCTTTCACTTCTAATGTGCATACAATATTTGTGCAGAGAAAAGTTATTCCTAATCGCCTTGTTGCCAGTTCTTCAGTACTGATAAATTCAAATGTCAGTTTTTACTGTAGAATAAATTCTGGAACAAATGTTAGTTATTTTTGGAATTTTGGAGATGGAACCAAAAGACTTGGAATGTACAATGACACACATGTCTATAGACGGTAAGGACAGATTTATACTAATTATGAGTTAACCTTTTATTTATGCACAGGACATAATTAAGAAATAGAAAGCATGTGTTAATTTGTTTTGCCCAGGAATAACTTAACTTTGTAATTGTAGCTATGCTATGTGAATTAATTGCTTGTCTTATCTTGCTTCTTTAGATTTGTATATGTAACACAATTTTGGAGAATATCCTAAAACTTGCCTTGGCTAAATGAATCTGTGTTATATTATTATTATTCTGTATTTCTAGAAAGCTGGTAAAATGCATGGTGCTTTAAAAAGTCCATAGTCATGTTACTAAAGCTTCATACACAAGTGAGATGACTGTAACTTGAAGTATACAGTGATCCTCCAAAGTCTATACAGAAAAAGCACAGAAGGGTGCCGCTCATTTATACTGCCACCTCCCTTCTCCATAGAATAAAACAGTGCTGTGTGTACATTACTCATTCATGTACTCGTTCTCGTTACTGGAAAAGATTACAATAGGGGGACCTCAATTTAATGTCCCTTCTATAGTATCATTTGTTAACACATTCTAAGGGCAATTTTTGGGTGAAACCAAATTATGTACAATAATATTTTTTTATTGTGGGAGAAAAAAAAAAACCCAAACATGGGGGAAAACATATGAACTCCATGCAAAACTCCATTTACACCTGTGACTCTAGTGTGGCAAAGTCAAGAAAGCAAGCCAACTTTTTTCACTTTGTACTTTAGTTGTAGAACTTCCTTTCAAATTTCTCTAAAGTGACCTGAGTTGTGTTTCTTCACTTTTGAGAGGGCTTGGCTTTAGAATCTCTGGGAAATATGTGACCCTGTGATTAGTGACATTAAGGCCATTTTTAAGTTGTTTCAAAAATTTAAAAAGGGTTTCCTCTTTAGCAAGTGCTCTCCTCTGTCTTTGACAAGAACTACTCACAGTGGGACAGTAAATGATTCAGTTCCATACTCTTGTGGCAGGGCTCACCCAATATAGCATGTTTTTCTCTGCTATTTTCTTTAAATACTTATTGAGCCAATTAAAAATGACCTGGTTGGTCACATACTTTTTGCTGCCTTTGTGTTCTTTAAACCTTGGCCATTCACCTTGGCTTTATTTTGATGGACCTGCACCCTCTTCCTCTCTTCAGAGGAGCCTTTGCAACTTCCCCCTGAGGGGAGGACAGTCTCTCAGAAGGCTTTTGAAACTTCTGTGGACATCCACAGTCAGGGTATTCCGACATCTACTGTAGCAAGCATGAAGGGGGCACCGCAAGAAAATACATGAAGATGTTGATTTGCATGTTTCTTTACTGGGCCACCACCCTGCTTCTACCTCTGCAATCATCTTGGACTTTTGCTGGCTGCAAAAGCACTCCCAGTTTTGGTTTAGTTCTCCTCCCACATCTTGTTTGAGGCTATATTTGTGAGTCCATGTACCTTACCAGGTTTACTCCCACTCACTCCTGAGATGGTTCCCTCTATTCAAGTTTCCTACATTGATCTTTTATAATTCCTTCTCCAAATGCAAGACAGTTACTACTAGTGTTGGTGTTCAAATTCAGGTTGTTCTTATATTCAACCCAAATCTGGCTGTTCGAATGGATGGACCCGACCCGAAAAACATGGGATTCGACTTTGTGAATTCGTGTGTAAAAATATGTGTTAAAAAAAGAGTCTTTAATATTAAATTAATTTATTGAATGTGAGTGATTTGTGTAACTAACTTTTATTTTTTTACAAGCTATCCCACAATGACAGCATGATTCCCACAGATGCACAGCCGTGGGAGTCCTCCTGTCAGTGTGGGATCCCTGGGCACTGGAGGTTAAATGGGGACAAGTCTCCCCATTCATCACCTCTAGTGCTCTGTGATTGGCTGAGAAAAGGTAAACCCTGATGACAGCTCAATTTGTCTCCAAATATGCTCACTTCATGGCCCCTGGGAAAGCAGTGGCGACTCCAATTCACTGCAGTCCAGTGGTCTCAATGATGCAAAAGTTTACCTAGGATTGGGAAAATTCAATTGGCAACTCATTTACAACTATTCCATTCTTGATGTCCTTTTTTAAGCTCATTCCGTGATGCTAATGTGGATCCGTGACCTTCCTAAACTGTAGAATTCTTTCACACCTTGAAGCAGGTTTTGTCTCTAGACCTGTTTTCTCCTACTTGGAATATGTCAAAACCCATGTTTGTGCTGAAACAAACACACTGTTTGGACTGTACAGCTGTGTACTGTGTGTGTTGCACTAATCCCTGTTCCACTAAATATCACAAGACTTCAAAAGTTCCACATGAGTCAGAATTTAATATTTCTCCCACCCATGTTCTAGCTCTGACTTCTCTCCAAGTATTGACCATGTCATGGGTAAAAATGTTGTACCACCAAAGCTGAGAATAAAACTAGCTGGGCTCACAACTCCAAACTCTCTGAACATTCTGAGACCTGCTGGTCTCTTACATTCTCCTCTCCTCACTACTGGTGGTCAAATGTATAAAGGGCATGTACAGGACAACATAAAAGCTTATTAGGTTATATGGTCCTACAGATTGTCTTGTTTTCACTTCCAATTCCCTGCAAACCAAAAATTCAAATTTTTTTGGACTTCACTGTGTTGGACATCACTGACCTCCCTCTTTCTGATGACTGTGCATTCATTTGGGTGGTGATTCCAAAATCAGTCCTTTGTTGTCTATCTTGTCAGTATCAAAAACTGTTTATTCTGTCCAGTGATTACACTTGCAGCAGCAAGGAGAACTAAGAAATAGCAGCAGCCCCTGCTTTCTTTTAGCCATGCAGCCTTAGATGTACTTTATCTGAATTCTCAGCACACTCTGAGGTTGTGCAGAGCTGATGGGGATTTTAGGAGCATATTAGTTCCTGACTCAATCCTGCACTGTCATTGGATGTTGTGTGTTATACTAGGCTGACTTGCTGCTGATGTGTGATTTCAAAAGATTTATCGTTGCTTACCTTGCCAGTTTCTGATCCTGTAAGTGTATGCTGCCTGGACTGACCTTCTGTCTGTGACCCCAACTCTTTTTTGTCTTGCCCTTGTATACCTCATCTGGTGGATTACCTGTGAATTCCCTTGCTCTGTATTCTGGACTCTCTGCTGGAATCTTGGTACTGCATTATCTGTGGGCTCCTAGTCCTTTGCCAGACCTTCACCATCTCTTGTGCACAGAAGTCCTGGGGGAAACCATGTGCTGGGATGGTGCAACTAGCCCACTAAAGCTGAGCAGGGGGTTGCTTTAGTTGAAGATTGTGGCAGGGGAATGGTGTCTGGTGAGTACTGTTGCTGGACCTAGATCATACAATCTCTCTGTCTCCAGTGATCCTTGTGTGTTCAGGCAACCACTTATGTTCCTGTGACCTTAGTGGTGCTGTGATCTATGTGCTCCTGCGACCCTTTGTTCCTACCGTGATATATCCTTTGTTACCAACTCTTGTTTGTTCCTGAGTATGCCTGTTCACAACCCATCTTTGATCTTTGGCCTGTTCCCAGCTCCGAGGATTCCTGTTAATTTCCTACCTTACTTCCACAGTTACCTGCTATAGTATGAGCGATGTCCAGTTTTTTCTTTATTTTACATTACAGTGATATAATTTTCACAGAATGTAGGCAAGTATGGAACTAGAACTCACTGGGTCCAAATGCTAAACTTTGACTGACTCCCTGCCTGGGGTAAATGCCCTAGATTACACCCCTAAATACCAGTTAAATAGAGGTAGGCAGTGTATAATGCATTGATAAAAAGTTCCTGTATGTACAGTATATGTAAATTTGTTTCCCTTTTTCATGTCTTCTTGTGATTTCAGAGAAGGGGAATACACTGTGAATGTTTCCATCTTTAACAACGTCAGTTCTGCATTTTTGACCAAGCAAATCTTTGTTGTTAAGGAACCTTGTCAGCCTCCACCTGTAAAAAATATGGGACCCCTTAAATTGCAGGTATAAATCATGTGATCATTGTCTTTTGTTTAATACAGACAAACTATGATGTTATTAGCTTACTCTAATATCTGTTATTTATTTCCTTGTAGAGTAATACGGGCAAGTTTATAAGGCATAGCTAGAATTATTATGAGTCAACATGCTCACATGAGAACACATAAACAAAAATTTCTTCAAAAAAAAAAGACTATTTTAAAATTAAACCCCAGTGATTATCCTTTTGTGGACATGATTTACTAAAGCTAAACTTTCTTTGTCTGATTTTACTCATCACTATGGACATCCAGCATCATTTAGCCCATTCTAACCATATTGCCATTTTGTACTGCACTTTGTAGAAGAAAATATCATCAATAAAAACACTGTGATAAGGTAAAACAGGTACACACATACACAGTACTGGGGCAGATCTATGCAACTCAAACGTCAGAGTGAATGCACACATTGTCAGGGCAGGCAAACACAACCAGGCAGTGTTAGGGCATACCAATGTCAGAAAAATAGACATGCAAACACATTGTTCTTGCAGCATCAACACAAAGTGGGCGTGATTTATTAATGCACTTCAAGAATGGAGAAGACACATTTACATTGGTGAACCTGGATGATCCAGCAAACCTGGATCTGGTCCAGGATTGAAACATTTGGGAAACCAATTACAGGTTTGCTAGATTACCCAAGTTTACCGATGAAAGTGTATCTTTTCCAGCCTTGGATAGCTTTAATAAATCAGGCCCAATTAATCCACAATCCAGATCAAGCCTAAACATTTGCTTCCAATGACTCACCAAGTTGAAAAATAGGACAAGGATGACAACCTTGAAAAATGCATCTTCAAAAAGGCAAGTGTCAAAGCAAGCATACACAAGCAGGCAGTCACACAAGCACACCTATACATACACACATTGTTTTTGAGACACACACGCAGTGTCAGGGCAATACCTATACAGTGTATGGGAAGGTATATATACACACACTATCAAAGCAGATTACAACATGGGCCCCAATTGCAAGGTATTTATTATGCTCTAAACATTGCATTAACATCCCTGTTATATGTATAGTAAGTTGAACATGTTCTTGTATTTCTTAAAGTTGTCAATTCAGCTAATAATTGGAAATTCAATGGTGTATATGGGGTTATGCACATGGGTCTTAAAAATCGCCAGGGACAATGTAGAAGATAAACGTTCATCGGTGAACCTGGGTGATCCAGCAAACCTGAAATGGATCTGGTCCAGGATTGAAAACATTTATAAACAAATAGCAAATTACTTTTATTAAATACATTCCAGTCTTGCTGGATCACCCAGATTCACTGATGAAAGTGTATCTTCTCCAGCCTTGGAGAGCTTAAATAAATTAGTCTCAATGTAACACTGTGGCCGCTGTACTCATCTATAGACCTTTTAATTACAAAACTAATGTCGGATTCAAGCAGAATGCTCCTGAAAGAACACAGCATTTGCTCATTGACATAGGTCCTAAAAGTGCATGTGTTTATTATTGGACGCTATTCTTGTAAGACCATATGATTTTTATGTTTAATTATATAAAATAATGTGAGCATGTACTGTATTGCATTGTACTTTTTAGGTTCGAAGATATGAAGACCTATACCTTGGAGTCACATTTGAGGCTACAGTAATATGCAATATCTCACAAGGTCTGAAGTACCATTGGTCCTTTATAAAACCTGATGGGACCTATATTATCTTGCCAGGTCATGTTGATAACAGCAAACAAACAATTACTTTGCCAGGATTTTCACTTGATTATGGAAACTATACAGCTCTAGCTCGAGTAAGTAGACATCCATGTAAACCGGAAGCAAGTGTTTTTTTTTGCTGTTTCAGCTCTTTTATATTTTCTGTACATCTGAGTGTGACAAAAGTAAATATAAATGATAAAAGTAATTAAATGCTTGCTATCAGGTGCAGCTTAACCTGTTCAATGAGGTTGTTTGTTGTTTTAATGCAAAATTATATTACATATTATAATAACTTTCCCTACCTTAAATTGATTTTTTATCATGTATGTATTTATGTATGTATTTATAAAAATATATGTATGTTTTTATTCACATTTATATATATATATATATATATATGTATTTATATACATGTATGTATTTATAAATTATACTTGCTTTCATTCATATTTGGTGCATCACTGTGTTGCTCCAATCAGCTCTTTTCATTTATTTCTTCTCTATATGTACTCCTTCCTGATGGTGACAGCAATGGAACATAGTTGTGTAATGTATGTTGAAATAAACGCTTGTACTCTCCATTGTCAGTCTGAATGTCAGGGAGACAATTCAGGAGCACAAATGGAAGACAAACAGAAAGTTTTCAACCTGTAACAGAAAGTGTTAACAAATAGATGTATCACCATGTCATATTCTAATTAAAGATTAAAACCTTGTTTTAAATCATATTAAGGCTTATATACAATTAGTTATTTAGGATACTTATGCTTTACCTAAGGTCAAGTGTACATGATAAATTGGGTTCAAGTTCAACTGGTAGTCGCAGCACTACCCATGCATCACCCGTGGAAACTAGTGCATCACAGTTATTTCAGTTTAATAAATTTACTATGCACTTACACAATGTGTTTGCATGCATTCACTATTATGATAGAATAAAAGATAAACATGTAAACTGATCATTATGGCACACATGCACTGGTTTAAAAGACATGTATGTAGATATCATGTTCAGTGAGAACAAGATCTTAGTAAAATTAGAGAAATTTGTGGATGAAATGGTCCTATGTCTCTGTATGGACGTAGTGGTCTCTCTGAAGTAGTCTGACATACCTCCTGCTGAGTTAGACATATAGCTTTGCAGTTCAGCAGAGTTAATGTTTTGCTAATTGGAGAGCTCTAGCTATGGTCCAGCAAGGGTTGTGGTAAACTCAACTTCCGTACACTGAAAGAAATTGTTCCTTTCTGCAGTTTGTTTTCTCCTTCGTCTGCAGCTTCTTTCTGGACCTGGATTGTATTTGGCATGTTCAAACTGACAGTTTAGTTAGGCTTTAAAGTATCAAAAAACATTTTTTTGTTTGGGTATAGTGGTAATTGGTTAAGTCTGTCAGGATTTTAATGCTGACAGAGAGATTGAGTTTATAGGGCTTTGAGGCTTGGCTTACAAAATTCATTGAAGAGAATGAAGAATAGCTAATTGTATGTGTGTTTACCTGGCTAAAACATTTACCTTCTAGGACATTGCAGACTTTTTTGTATACTTTTTTCATATGTATGTCATTAGATTGTATTAGTGCTTATTTGTCACTTACTGGTCATACTGTCTTGTTAGTGAGTTACCTACCAGGTAGAGACTAATATGTTGATGATCCTGCTAACCAGGTTTTGATAGATCTTGTAAGTTCAGCAGTTGTCTGAAACTGGTCTCTTCTGTTCTTCTCTGTAACTGCTGCAGGGAAGTTGATCCATCAACTTCTGGATTATTATATTTTGCTATATTTATTGTTTTTTTTAATTGCACTGTGCTCTTTGCTGCACTGCCAAGGACAATGCAGGCACCAACTGACCTAATTACATGTTTTTGGGAGCTAGCACCTTGAGCCACTTTTCTGCACCAGGTTGTTTGACTGTGAGTTACATTTTACTATTAAATTGTTGAAATTTTGTTTATGCTGCTCCACTGTACTAATAGTTATCATATTGTAAAGTTTACAAAAAGTCAGTCATCAGTGGTGGTATCGCACATCTTTCTTGGACAGTGAAGTGTTTCAGATATTTCTGGTTCATTGAGTCTCTTTGTGGTTTAACTTTTTACACTTTCTTCATACAGTGAGAGCCAGGGTCTTCCCTTGTGTCTTTCAACAGGCATGATTTTTTGGCCTTGGCCTCCCTTCTAGATCTACTGGCCTCCCCTAATGTTCATTTTTGAACGAGTATCACTTTAATTCATTATAATGTAGCTTTGAGTGACTTTGTAGGACCCTATTTTAGTGCTTCAGAATTCTCAGTAACTATGGGACAATGTTCTCTTTTGCTCTAGTAGTTTCCTTATACAAAGCTGGTGTTCCCTGAATGGGGACTAAGGTTTATCATCACTTTATATACTTTATTATTTTTATATCACTTTATCACTTTATATTACTTTATTATATGTTTATGTGTACCTGTATAGGTACAAATTGCCTTTTATTGCCTGTCCATTGTTCAGGAGATTGGGGTGTGCCTGGTCACTATCCCTTCTGTTGCAGACAGATTCATCTCTTTGTGCTGGGTGGTTTTTGCAATGATAATGATATTCAACATTGCAGTTTCCTGGGAGATGTGATGTAACCATGATCACCCTGTATAAATATATAAATGGTCCATATAAAGAGCTCTCCTCCCAACTATTCAATTTAAGACCGTAACAAAGGACAAGTGGGCACTCTGCGACTGGAGGAAAAAAAAGTTTAGGCTCCGGATAAGGAAGGGATTCTTCACTGTAAGGTCTGTGAAAATGTGGAATAGGATTCCTCAGGAGGTAGTTATAGCAACTACTATAGATTGCTTTATGAAAAAGCTGAAAGCTTTTCTAGAAGCACATAATATAACTGGGTATTAAAGCTTTGAAGTAAAGATAACAGACTGTTGATCCAGGGAACATGGAATTGCCTCATGGATTTTTTTCCCTGTTGGAGTAAACTGTACCAGGGTTTTTTTTGCCTTCCTCTGGACCAACTATGTCTATAGGGTTTTATATCTGGGATATGTTTATTTTCCTAGTGGTTGAACTTGATGGACTTTTGTATTTTTTCAACCTGACTTATTTTGTAACTATATATTGGACTATGGTTCTTATCATGCTAGAACCAATGAAGTTCAACTCCTTCATTCTTAGGTACAGTACACACAGAATGTGCTTAGCATTCCTGTGTTTTCAGTCCTAAGTCTGCAGGTTAGAAGATAGCAAATGGAAGTCATATTTAACAGTTCTGTTAAGTGATGTTCTGATTTCTCTTGGAGATTAGCCCTAGCCTAGTGTTTTCATAAGCAGAAAATAGTATGTCCTTCCCTTGTTTTCCTTGAGAGGCCAATATTGGCATATTCTAAGGTTTAATGAATAATGAATTTAATGAAAAAAAAAAATATCATTTTTTTTGTACTCCTTTTCTCTGTGTTCATTGAAGGATACACCATCTGCTCCTATGTTGGTTGTGTTCTTACTGTTACCTTGGTTGGGATAATTTTATTCCCTTTTACTTCTTAAGTCCACTAGCAAAATCACCCACAATAATAATATTATTATTACACAGTATTTATATAGCGCTGACATATTTCGCAGTGCTTTACAAAGTCCATAGTTATGTCACTAGCTGTCCATCTGTCTAACTGCATGTTTTTGGATTGTGGGAGGAAACCAGAGTAATCGGAGGAAACCCACGCAAACATGGGGAGAACCTGCAAACTCCATGCAGATAGTGTCCTGGCCGAGTTTTGAACCTGGAACCTAGCGTCTATGCCTATTTTGTGTTTGTATCTAGCATCCTACTTCCGCTTTACCATCTACTTTACATCAGAAAAGATGATACTTGGTCCAGTGTAAACACTGTATTTTCTGTTGTGCTTATCATTTTTTTTTAGGTTCAAATAATTGGAACTGTGGTCTACAGTAATTACACTGTGGCAGTTGAAGTCCAACCCACTGCTCCAGTGAGTGTGATTGCAAATGGTCATCATTTTTACATAGATAAAAATATTGTGAAATATTTTATCCTGAATGGAACAGCATCATTTGACCCAGACAATCCTGGTTCTCCTTTAAGGTAAATACTTCTCAAAAACATTACGAAAAGCCTGTTTATTGAGTGATAGCACATGTTGTATACAACAGTAGTATGATGGGTCGAAAATGAAGAGTTGATATTTGTGTTGAAAATGAAGATGAATATTTTTCCCAATTAACTTGTTAATGACAGAGAAGTGTTAGCATCCATGTGAAGTAGTGTTTATAAACTATGAACTGAAATAAAAAACTATTTATTTTTTTTGTAATTTTTTACATATTTATCATTCATGGTTACAAGCAGGATTTTTTCACACTGTACCTAGATATACTTAAAATGAAAACTAATAGGAAAGGCCAATCAATCTTTTTGATAGGTACTATATTTTATTTTCTAAAAGTTTCATTCAGTTTCTTAGAGTCTCCACTGTTTCTATGCAACAAAAAAAAAATTGTAATTCCAGGTCTGTGCTTTATCTGGATATAACTCAGTTGCTTTCCTTGTCTTTTATGTGGCTTTTTGCAGCTTGCTGCAGTGTTAGTTTTGTCCACCAAAACTGTTCTGCTGAAATGTGTTCCATTTTATCTTTTAAGCTGACATAAAAAGCTCTTCTTAAGCCCTTGTTAGTTAAAAATCCTAATTTTAAAGACCCTTTTACTTACCTAAATCTGTCACATATCATGTGTTGGGTCAAGAGCCTTTTACCTTGTTCACTGGCAAGGAGGAGAATCTTTCTTCATGTGTCCACATTTCCAGCTAGCCTCTTTTTATTGGTTGTTCAGCATTAGGACCCACTCAGGTTTCAGAAGCCTGAATGCCTGACAGAATCACAATCAGGGGTCAGTTAGCAAAGTCAAAGGATGCAGTTCTAAATTACAGATATCCCTACACCTGAAGGTGTCAGTGAGGGACAGAGATGGTGTACATACAGGTTAACAATTGTCATATCACAAAATTCACAAGTATTTGAAAGAAAGAAATATCTGCATTAAAAATGACAAACAATATTTTGTAAGCAGTTATTTGGTGCATTCAAAGAATAATTTAAAAAATGCTATATTGTTTTTTATATACCATTCTAATTTCTGTGCAATTAGACTGTAAAATATTACCTGCCAAGTTTTCTTTTTTTAAGGTACATTTGGAATTGTATTCCACTGATTAAAGAGAAATCATGCTTTAATGAAGATGTGCCAAACCCACTACAGAGAAATGATGCTGTTATCACTTTTCCAACTGCTTTACTCAATGACGAGTGTGACCAATTTCAATTTAGTTTAAGTGTATCCAGTGGAGACCGCACATCTTCAAGTGCTGAAACGTTTTTATCCATCAAGAGGAACACCAAACTAAGGTCTGTGTCAGATGTGTAAATAAACTTTGTCCTTATAAAATGTATACTAAATGTTTATACTGAATGAGCCAGCAACCCTGTCCCTTTACAACTTTTTCATTATCCCTTTTTGTTGCGTAGTTATAGGTATATTTTATATCTTTCTATATTTTATAAGACTGTTTTTTGCCCCGGACAAGCCAAATATTTTTGGTTCTTTTTACCATTTACAGGCTACTTGAACTTATCTGTGTTGAATGCACGGGAAGTTCAGTGAATTGGAACAAACCATTTTCTGTACAGGCTTTTTGTACCAACTGCAGTCTATTAGGAAACATAACATTTCAGTGGAAACTCTTCTGGATTAATGCAACTGAGGAAAGCATTACTGAAGGTAAGCTATTGTCTATATAATATTAACCTCTAAAAATGGAACTTTAGTTACTAAAATACTCATTATAAATTATTATTATTATAACATTTTACCTGGAAGTAATTTTTCATGGCACTTTTTTGTTCTTGCTGCTCTAAATGTTTATGACGAACTGGTAATGTAAGACATTGTACCAAAATCATCTGCAATAAAACCAACACCATATAATCTAAACCCACACTATCAGTGTGGTCATCTGGTAAATTTAGTATGAAAAGGAGCTTAACAAGCCTTTCATATCCTCATTTCCAATCAGCTATTACAATGTCCATTATGATGAGTTACTAAAAATGGACTTGTAGCACCATGTGCTCTTTGTCTACTCTTGCCTTTTTTTTAATGCTAGATTAGATAAAACTATCACTACCTACGGATACTATAGGATACTGAAGACTGTGGTACCTTGAAAAACTTTTTAAAACAGGACTGTGTTCCATCAAAAAACTATATTTCCAGTGTAAACTCCTTTAGATATATACTAAAATTCTATATTATCTGTTAATACTAAATGTATACAGCCACAAAATTGAATCCGGTGAGGTTTACCTTTTCGTGTTTTAAACAATAGTATTATTCACGAAATGCATTTTTTTTAATTTCATCTCAAGTAAAGAACTTTCATTGCAATGATTCTATGTGAAAGAACAGGGGCCATTACAGGGCTTTTATTTACCTAAAAGATCCCTTCTCTGCCCTCTGCTCATAAAGATTGTTGACACAGAGTTTGCCTCTAAAATAGCAACTATCACCAGTTTTCTTACAGTGCTGAACCCAAGGGTGACAAGAACTGAGTGCTTTCATGCTCAAAACAGATCAGTGAATTGTAGTCCACTGATCTACTGCAGCTATACCATTAGAAATCACACCACAGCAGTCTGAGGCTTATAGAGTGACCCAATGATCATAAGTGAAAAAGGTATAAGAGGCTGCATTAACGTGCTTGGCATTAAAGGTCAAGGGGTAGCAATGAAGAGCCTGTAGCAGAAAGATTTATAGTAAGCTCCGACAAAATCAGTTGCCTTGTGCTAGAGATTGATTTAAAAGGACAAACAGGCTATTGACTATAAATTGCTACTCATCAGAGCATACAATCTCTACAAATTTATGGCTGTATTAACTCCAAAGCTACAACACCTCGGTGATCTGGAAATTCACTTCAGTGTACCATAGCATTGTCCTACAAGAGTAAACTATCGTTTGGTCAGGAAAAAAAGGAAATGTAAATTTACTGTAATGAGTATTAGAATGGCTGTTTAATATAATGGTTGCACATAATATTACTTTGTTTGCAGGAAGAACGGAAGATAATCATCAGGCGAGTAGTCATTTTATTTGTTGTATTTTACAGTTCCATTCTGCAGGATAAAAGAAAGCATGGGAGCTCCAAACTCATTGAGTGCAATTTATTCTGCTAATGAAACATCTTTTGAAGTCTCAAACTTTCAACTTGCATCAAATAAAATTCAGCCTACAACAGTCCCTGTGGAAGATCATTTTACTGATCTATCTAAAATATTTATGTTACCAGAAGGTATTTATAATAATAGTAAAAACACAGAATCACCAATTGATGGATATTTGTTGGAATCACATGAACTGCACTTCAACATGATAGAAGAAGGTTCAAGTGTAAGGCAAGGCTGGGGTCAGGTGCTAGGATTGGATGGATTAGGAGAAGATGATTCTGATTCTATAGGTAAGAGTTTACTGATTTGTAATCTGTGTTATGTAATTTTCACACGACCTAGGGATCAATATTTTCCAAACTACTTTTGTGATTTTTAGGATAATATTTATTGGCGTTCAAAAATTCACATAACACTGAATGAAGTCTTTGGGAACCAGAAAAACTTCATTAAGTAAAATTTACAGCTGATTGTAAACTTTATTCCCAATAATATAGTAAAATAATTCAGGGACATAAAAAGCAATTCTATGAAAATAGTCAAATATTTAGGCATCTGATTAAAAAAAAACAAAAAAACAACATGCCTTGTTTTCAATGCAACTCTATAGGGTGTATTTATAATTTTTTGGTTGGTGGATTTGATCCTATTTTGTTCAGTATATTTGTTTTCCCTGTTGAATTCACTTTTCCTCATTGCTCCAGTTTATTTTGCTTATGTTCTGCCCTCCGAATTCACCTAATCAAACTTCCTAAATTATTGTTCAAGATAGCTTGGATTCGCTCCAGGGGCTTTTTTACTCTCAGATGAGTTTTAAAATTGTAAACAACAGTAAAGTCAGAATTTAATTGTTTTTGGGGTTAAATTATCACTATTATCCTGGGGATGTCTGGGGGCCTGTGAAACAATGTTGCAAATAACAAGTAAAAAAGCATGACTTTTTCTACAAACATATTGTTAAAATATAGCCTGGAATTTTTAAAAGTAGTCTATTGCCTATATAGTAGTTGCATAGTTTTTATGTTAATTGCAAACCCCCTGAAAATAGTAATCTCACTAAAATTGCTGGGGAGCATTTCTCAAGTAGAAAAAAATATTTTAGGTATAGGTGCAAAATCATTTTGACATTTATATGGCAGTCAAGGGGTTAATTGGCATCACTGTCCTTTATTACCATGCCAATCCTAGTACATACAGTAGGCTTTGTCTTAAGTCAATCAGAAACATTTCTGGTAATATGAGACTTACATATTCATAAATTCTACTGCAGAGAAATCTATTGTATTTTTAATTTTTTTTTTTATACATTTTTAGCTGGTTCTTTTCTTCCAAGTTGACCTTAATGTTTTATAGTCTTCAAAATAAGGCTAGACTGAACTTTATGTAATGGCAGATATCCATATATTGACCTAAAGAAATGGAAAATATGTAACATGATCATCGATGATGGAAAGTAAATAACATTTCTATTTCTGACAGATTTTGACACGCATTTGTTCGGTGATATTAAGGAAGGTATTGGAGGCTCTGGAACAAGGACTGAAGGTAGACTACAATTATGCACACTTATTTAGATCAATAAAGTGTAAATCCTGTGCAGTAATCATATATTTGTTTTTCTTTTTAAAGGTGAAATAGACCTTGAAGAGGGTTTTTCCACTGAAGATTCTGGTAATACCCTTGTTGATTTGCCAGACACAGCACCTCAGATTTTACCTATGATACAGTGGTTAAAACTTCCCATTAGTATGGATGTATTTAACAGTTATTCTTCTTCAGGTATGTGTAAAAGAAATTTTTAACAGACTTTAATTTTTAGGATTTCTCCTTCAAAGATCAGGTAACTGTTAGACGATGTGGTCCTTGACTAATCACATTTAGGAAGCTTCCACACAGCAGTTTGTGAGCATACTTTTACTTGTGGTATACCAGAGGATAATACAATAAAACAAAATGGTGAAGTAAGAAGCAAGAGAAGAAAAACAATAGAGAGACACCAGCATAACAACAGTAACAATAATTCTATGCAGTGCCATCTTGTGGCCATTATAGACTCATACAGTTAAAGCACTAACATCCTCTTTGGTGTATCCTGAAAAGTATGGCTTGGTCAAAGTAAATGTAATGTACCATTGGTAAAATGTGAAATTTTTCTTTTTATGCTTTCTAAGAAAAAAATAGTGCATCATTGTTGTTTTTTTATTGTTATTTCTGTAATGCATCTTCATGGTTAGTTTTCAATTCGATTCAAGGTGTACCATACACCTAGTGTTCCTTCTTTTATAGGATCTGAATGATATAAGTAGATCTACTCATGCTCTGTGCTGAGGAGCCATCGTTCAACATAATGGGTTTGATTCAATAAAGCTCTCCAAGAATCAAGAAGATACACTTTCATCAGTGAGCCTAGGCGATCCAGCAAACCTGTAATAGACTTCTTCAAAGTCATTTGAAATTTGTTAGCAAATGTTTTCATAACTGGACCAGATACATCCAGGTTTGCTGGATTGCCCAGGTTCTTTGATGTGTATCTTCTCTAGTCTTGGGAGAGCTTTAATAAATCAGGCCCAATGTGTGCGTTTGCAATGCTAGCAATGACAATGTTTTTCCATGCTAAATGTTAAAAATTAAAAATTGATTCACATGGTGAAAAGAACCAGACCATGTGGGAGCGGCTCACTAACCAGCTCTATGGGTGCGTGTGGGGGAAAAAAAAGTGCCTGCCTTTTCAATGACAGTAGTCAACAACAAGTGGTCTTTACATTAGAAATCCCTTAGCGGTGGGTTAGTGGTTCTTCCTCACACTTGTGGACCTGTTGAGTCCTTGACAAACCGGGGAACTTTGTCTCAAAGTTTTTAATGGCAGCAAGCTCTGGAGTCAGTTGAGCTGACAATAGGCTGTGTTTCCCACTGTGTTTTTGGTTCACAGGTTCTTCTACTGGCTCAGGCAGCTGTGGTGCCTGCTCCTAAGTCAACTGAGTGTTCTTCTGAACCTCCTCACAAAATCCACTGTTCCATCCAAACACAAAAAGCAGCACCTGGTGTCCTGGCTCTTGAAAAGCAAAGGTGGATGCACCAATGGGTGAAAACCCATATGAAAGCCAGGAAAACTATCAACAATACCACCTATATTCAAGTTTCGCAATAATTTCACGCAATTGCTTTCTCCTTGCTGGTAAGAGTTCCATGATGTAATGGCTAGCAGTGATTCAAGTTCAGAATTCTGTGGGACCTTCTTTTTAGATTTTCAATTTCTTGATAATTCCTAGAATAAGCTGCGTGTTACTGCCACAAAGCTAATTGAGTTACAGCAGTTGTTCCTAATGTGGCACGTTATCCATAGGGTCATCATGGTTACCTAATACCTGCCAGGCACTATTGGAGCAGAGTTTCCACTAATGCAACTTACTCTGGAACTCCTTTAGATATAGGACTTGGGTTCAGATCAGGGTTCAGATGTATCATCATTCACCGGTTACTGTTGGCCACTCAACATCTTCATTCATTCAATTTGCAATGCAATTACAGAGAAGTGCCCCTTCCTACCCCAAGAAATCTAGATCACTAAAAGGGGACCTAGCGTGTGCTTGATTTTGCTTGTATCAGATGAATTTAGACCAGGGTCCAGATCTCACTGAGCATGCCGTCGCTGAAGGCAGCCCCTTTCCGTGCTTGTTGTGGCCAGAAAAGTTTTAGAGATTGTATCTTGGGTGCCTAAGAGACTTTTTATGATCTTTCTTTCCAGACAGGGCAGTTATGCACATACTGGGTCTTAGCCCGAGGGTTACACTGATCTTTCATCGAATCGGGAGACTGGGCCACCTACTTTCTTCTAGAAGATGGTCAATGAACTTACCGTATTTTTCGGACCATTAGACGCTCCGGACTATAAGACGCACCAGGTTTTCCGCACGGGAAAACAAGAAAAAAAAAATTCATTTGATTTCCCCCGAGATCCAGTGTGCGGCACTTGTGCCCGCCCATGAAGGCGGCGCCGATCGGCATTCATCAAATCAATCGGCGCTGCCTTCAATGCATTCGGACCATAAGACGCACCCTGATTTTCCCCCCACTTTAGGGGGAAAAAAAGTGCGTCTTATGGTCCGAAAAATACGGTATTTATCAGCAATACTCTCCAAGAATACCTTGGCATCTACTGTATATCTTTCATGACATGTCCTTTTATTCGTTGGGGGCTTTCAAAGAGTAGGAAGGCCTCAGTACCTCCCGGACTGTCTGCATAGCTAATCGGGCAAATGGTTAGAAATCCTTTCAGGGGTCATGCCTCATTCCTAGTATGTCCTTTTCTTGCATAGCAGCTGATCAAGTGTCCTTGGATACTTATTGTAAGGCAGCAACCTAGTCTCCGGCTCGTGTATTGGGCCTAATGTATTAAAGTTCTCCAAGGCTAGAGAAGATACTTTTTCATCAGTGAACCTGTCTAATCCAGGAAACCTGGATTTGATTTTCCTAAAGTCATTTGTTAGCAAATATTTGAAATCATGGACCAGATCCATTCCAGGTTTTCTGGATCACCTAGGTTCACTGATGAAAGAGTATCCTCTCCAGCCTTGGAGAACCTTAATAAATCAGGCCCATTGTGTCATTACTGCATTAAACTGGTAGCCTTAACTACTATTGGTTTTGCTCAAAAAAGGCTTTTCCACTGGTTACCTTGTGATCGTTATGTGTTTTTGAACTTCCCTCCCTGTAAGTGCTAGTTATTTCCCATTGAATGCTGACATGGAGCTGTCAGAAATGGCTATTACGGAATGATGTTTGGTCCGCATTGAATTTATCTATTTAGGTCCTGAGAGTGGGAGTGGAAAGGGATTAACCAATTGTATGCAGCCATGGAGCTTATCAAGAAAATAAAATTGGGGTAATACATTTTTCTTTGTTTGCATGGTTGTTATATTCTATAATATTATGCATGCTATGTCTAGTGTATGTCTATGCTATGTCTACCATGGTGATAGCACAATTTAGCCTGAGAATTTAGCAGGTATCTCCTCAGATTTTGTTTGCCAGCCAAACTACTTTGTGTCCAGGGGCCATTTGTATCAGGGGTCCAATTTTATATGAGTTGTGTACCGAACAATATGTTTACAACAACTTTGCTTACTATTTATTTCCACAATGTTTCAACAGAAAAAAAAACACCCAAAAATTATTACAAAGGCTGACACGCCATAGTATTCCACAAGGGGTATACTGTAAAAGTAGTATTTGATTTATTTTGTGTACTGTATGTGTATTTTGTGTACTGTGTACAGTATGGTATCAAACACAAACACACAGAGGGCCGATATTAAAAACTTAGACCAAGTCGGGGGCCAAACTTGAAATTTATTGAAAAAATTGAGGAAGTTTACTACTTCATCCATAACTAACAAAAACAAACCCCTCTACATACACTTTACGGTTCAAAAAACTAATTTCTATTTATCTTTGCAGGCTGTGTGTTGTTCATCCTCTCACATCAAAAGTTTGTCTGACACTAAATATTCCACTATGCAGTCTGTAATGGATTGAAACAAACACAATGCCCCTGGTAGTCGGGCACCATGTAATCATTGCCTAGGCTTTGTGTCACATAATGGGTGAACAAGAATAATGTCTATGTATTGCATGTATTAAAAATGATGATGTGAGGTGGTAGCGAGTGCAGGCGGGCGTACCAGGTGTAGTTCATTTTCGTAATTCTTTGGGGGGGGCAAAAAAAGGACCTTGAGGGCCAGATTTGTCCCCCGGGCCAAAGTTTGACACCCCTGATATTATACATCCAGATAATAAAAGACTTTAGGGCCTTTAGTTTAGAAGGTTTTTAGGGTTGCAAGTGGTTTTAGTTTATGGGGCTTAAAAGGGTCAATACCTTGATTGTAATGAAACAGGAGGTTCATGAACTTTAGTTTAGGGGGCTTTAAGGGTCCTTAGGCTGATCTATATTAAGTACGTACGCAAAAGGGGGTTTAGGGTGTTAAAACCTGAAAAAAAATTGTGAGGGTTAATAGGTAAATGGGTAAATGGGATTTATAGTTTTGTATGGTAAGCCTTATAAGCGATTATAAGAAACTTCTAGTAACATACAATATTTTAAATTGATGGGCCCACACTAACCAATATACAAACTGAATTTGATATTGCTAAAACCAGTGAATGTTGCTAGTAAAACACACATTCTGATTGGACCTAATATAATACTAAACAGTGTATGTTTTATATTAGCAAAGATGGCAATTCAAATACATACATATAAATAAATACATTGACACTAAACAGGTAGTCCCTGGTTAAGGACATCTGGCATACAGACGCCTCCTAGATACCAACAGGGCTTCCCTGCTTGCTGTGTGCAGAACTGAGGCTGGAGGGGGGCAGTTTGCATGACTTGCAGAAGAAATTTTTTGCTAAGCACAGCTGAGGTTGTGGGTGATCTTAGGGGGTGAGCTGTTTCTGCAGCCTCTTGTAACTCAATAATGGCCAAGACAAAGTCTGCAGTTGTTTCTTTTGACATATCAAAGCACAGCTTTCTTCAGAAGTTACTGAATGTCTAGGCTCCATAAAGATTTTTTTTTTTTTGCTTTGTTTGTGATTAACTCACAGCGAAGATTTTATACAGTATACTGTCCCATAATATGTTGAGACAAACATGTGTCCTAATTGCATTTATTAAAATAATGTACCTGTTGGTAAATGGTAATGGTAAATATATATTGTGAGGGGTTAAGCTCAGGATCGCCTTTCTGATTCATCCAATTCAGATCACACACTGAGGTAAAGGTGCTAAGCTGACTTGTAGTCAGGTTTATTTGAAGGTTGCGGATAACATAACAAAAATAGCAAAAGAAAACCTCGCCTGTCCGGCACTTACTATACATCCGACGTTCCCGTCTATCAGCTGGGGGGCTTCTCCCTGTCAGCTTCAAACAAAGCTTTCAGCAACCTTTTACTCAGGTTTGAGTTCGATCACACACACCAACTTTCTGTGTCCCCAGGCAGAGCTCACTCACACAGTCCACCTGGCTGTGTCTATAAACAGAGCTCCCTCACACAGTCCACCTGGCTGTGTCTCTCCAAATAGAGCTGCACTGACACAAACTCCTGTCTGTGTCTCTCCAAGCCAAGCTACTGACTGAGCTCCTGGCTCTATGTTATATACCCACCCTTAGCGCTTCTTCATTAATTATCTCACAGGTGAGAGTCTTCCACCTGCTACTTCACACAGGATAGGAATCTTGGGCAAATATACATCACATAAAAGAGGAATCCTGGGCAAATTTATCTCCCTTCCACCTCCAATCCTGCCTTGGTGTCATATATCCCCCCCTCTGCTCAGGCCCGTGGGACTGAGCAACTGAAACCAACAGACTTTGTAAGAGAAGTATCAACACCACACTTTTCTTTTTAACTTTTGGAGGCTTCCTGTTTCCACACAGGTATTCAGCCTTCCCTTTCACTGGGGTAGCAACTCCTTCCCCAGCATCCTTCTGAGTATCCTGTCCATCAGGCACAACAGTGATGGTTTCTTCCCTCTTTACTTGGCCTAATTTACGAAACTCTTCCCGCACCTTTTGGCAAATAGGGACAGCTTTTCCAATCTTTACTTTGCTTAATTTATAAACTCTTCCCGCACCTTTTGGGAAACAGAGACACTGTCATTGGCTTCTTTGGACTGTCCTATCTTCTCCGGGATGTCTGGAATAAGCCCCTTCAATTCATCCATTTCCTTCTGAATTTTCTCAGTGAATTCATTTGCAGCTTTTTCCAACTGCTCTTGAAATAGAGCCCCTCTTTTCTCTAGGACTTCAGTAGACTGTGTGAAGTGAGATATGGCACTATCATGCTTGCTACCGTACTGGTAGGCCAAGCCTCGTTGCAGAGTGCCAACTTCTTCCTCTTTCTCTTTTGTCTCTTCATTCTCTTCATCATTCGATTCAACATCTCCTTCCTCAACCACCATTGGCTCAGCTTCTTCCTCCAGCCCTTCAGGCTGTTCTTTTGTCTCAGCTGAAACAGGATCCCATCCATAAGCTTGGACTTCAATAAAAGGAAACTTTTCCCTAGCCAACACAGGCACACCTTCAGCAGCTTCCATCTCAGTTGATATAGAAGTATACTTGTCAATCACTACAGGAATACTTTCTTCAACTCCAATCTCTGTTAACACAACAATTCTTTCTATAGCCTTTACTGCACATGAGACAGGGACACTTATTTCAGCATGCACTTCTTTACCTGAGACCACTTTAATTGGGAAATCACCTTTGGATTCCTCTAGCTTCTCACAAGCTACCTCTGAAACAAGGCTGGCAATTTTCTCTTCTTTAGACTCATCACTATCTTCCTTAATTTCACTCTCTTGCTGCTTGGCCCATTTCTACTTATCATAATTTATTTCATGTGCTCCTTGAGCCTGTTCCATATGTTCCTTAACAATTGCCATGCCTGTGGATATCCTGTCCTTGTCAATACTTCTACTCCTTGCCTTTTCTCTTTCCCTACTACCTCCCCTATGCTTATGTTTACTTCCACTGGAGTTTCTTGATTTTCTAGCAGGTCTTTCCTTTACTTTCTTTTTAGGTTCAAGCACCGGTATAGCCTCAAACTTTTACCTATCACTTTCAATCTCACTGTTCTCTACCTGTGGAGCTGGGGAAGGACTGCAGCTAACTTTCAAACTAACCCTGTCCTCTTCATTCTCAGTCTCTGATGCGGACTCATCTAGGTCTCCTGCCATAACAGAAAATGGAAAAGGGGTGGAGCTATCTGCCAATACCTCCACCACATCCCCTAATGAGGAATCCTCTAATGGTTCTGGGCCTATATCAGAGGCTGTCAATATCTGCAGTGCACCTTTTTTAGTTCCAACTTGGACTCCCATAATTTCACAAAATGTGAAAAATCTCTCCCAACAATAACCGCATGCGTTAGTGCTGGGACTAATCCAACTTTGTGAAGCACTGACCCATAGGGAGTTGTAATAGAAGCAAGGGTTGTCTGGTATTCACATTTCTTCAGCTCTTCACATTCACATTATTATTCACATTGATGTGAGAACCGATATTATTCCTATTATTATTCACATAGATGTGAGAACCGATAATATTCACATTATTATTCACATTTCTTCAAGTCTTCACATTTCTCCCAGCTCCCTTAAGCCCCAGAACAGTCTTACCAGGAACTCTTGGAATCCACAAGGTTGAGGACTGAGAGTTATTTAGACAATCCTCAGCTGCAGAGTATCGCTCCACCAGGTCCACAAGCTGCACCACTTCCTGGAAGACTTGGCGTTTTTTTTTTCGTGGCCTCTCATGGTGGTTAGCTGTGCAGACAGTAAGCGATTGGCTTCTTGCTGGAATGCATTTGTGCGCCGTTGCTCTCTGGTTGCCTCCTGCTGGGCTGCATTTGTGCACCGTTGCTCTCTGGTTGCCTCCTGCTGGGCTGCCGCAGACTGTATCAGGGCCTTTACCACTTTATCCATTTTCAGACTTTAATGTGTTGCCCGCATCCTCCACCACTTGTGAGGGGTTAAGCTCAGGATCGCCTTTGCTGGGGTCAAAGGACACTTGTCTGATTCATCCAATTCAGATCACACACTGAGGTAAAGGTGTTAAGCCGACTTGTAGTCAGGTTTATTTGAAGGTTGCAGATAAAATAACAAAAATAGCAAAAGAAAACCTCGCCTGTCCGGCACTTACTATACATCTGACGTTTCTCTCTATCAGCTGGGGGGCTTCTCCCTGTCAGCTTCAAACAAAGCTTTCAGCAACCTTTTACTCAGGTTTGAGTTCATTTACACAGACCAACTTTCTGTGTCCCCAGGCAGAGCTCACTCACACAGTCCACCTGGCTGTGTCTATAAACAGAGCTCTCTCACACAGTCCACCTGGCTGTGTCTATAAACAGAGCTCTCTCACACAGTCCACCTGGCTGTGTCTATAAACAGAGCTCTCTCACACAGTCCACCTGGCTGTGTCTCTCGAAATAGAGCTGCACTGACACAAACTCCTGTCTGTGTCTCGCCAAGCTACTGACTGAGCTCCTGGCTCTATGTTATATCCCCACCCTTAGTGCTTCTTCATTAATTATCTCACAGGTGAGAGTCTTCCACCTGCTACTTCACACAGGAGAGGAATCTTGGGCAAATATACCTCACATAAAGAGGAATCCTGGGCAAATATATCTCCCTTCCACCTCCAATCCTGCCTTGGTGTCACAATATATATATATCTATTGTGACACCAAGGCAGGATTGGTGGTGAAAGGAAGATATATTTGCCCAAGATTCCTATATGAAGTAGCAGGTGGGAGACTCTCACCTGTGAGATAATTAATGAAGAAGCACAGAGGGTGGAGATATAACAGAGCCAGGAGCTCAGTCAGTAGTTCAGCTCTGTTTGGAAACACAGACAGGGGTCTGTCTGAGTTCAGCTCTGTTTGGAGACACAGATAGGGGTCTGTATGAGTTCAGCTCTGTTTGGAGAAACAGACAGGGGTGTGTGTGATAGGCTCTGTTTGGAGACACAGACAGGTGGACTGTGTGAGTGAATGCTGCTTGGAGAGACACAGACAGGGGTGCTATGTGAGGAGCTCTGCTTGGAGACACAGACAGTCGGTCTGTGTGAGGGAGTTCTGCTGAAAGACTCAACATCGGTCAGTGTCAGTGAGCTCAAAAGTGAGTAGAAGGTTGCTGGAAGCTTGGTTTTGAGCTGACAGGGAGAAGCCCTCCAACTGATAGACAGGGACGTCTGATGTATACTAAGTGCCTGACAGGCAAGGTTTTCTTTTGCTGTTTTGTTATTTTATCTGCAACCATCAATAAACCTGGCTGCAAGACAGTTTACGGCTGATACCTCGGAGTGTGATCAGAGTTGGATGAACCAGACAAGTGTCCTTTGACCCCAGCAAAGGAGATCCTGAGTGTAACCCCTCACAATATATATATATATATATATATATATATATATATATATATATATATATATATATATATTAGCCGTTTTATTACTTCTATGTTTGCAATGTTTATGGCCAATTGCATTAACTTTCTTTGATCTACTAAACAATAGGTGATGAGGATGTTATTTATTGGTGAATAATATGTAATATGGTACTGTTGATCTGTGTAATAAAATCTGCTGATATGTGAAAACATTAGATTTTTCCTATAAACATCCCCACAATGACTGCATAGCCCCTCCCTTTCTCGTTGTTATGGTCCAGGTCTGGTTGCAGCACTGATTCCAGCGATGCCAAACTAATTTTGCAATTAGGCCTCAAAATTCTGTACACCCAAATGTTTTTTTAAAACAACAATTTTGGGTAAATGAAAAAAGCTTAAAGTAAGCTATAGGGACTTTAACATCCTTTTTATAAATAAAACAAACTTTATTTTTAAACAATAAAAAATACTGTATTCGTAATACATAATAAAACAGAACATATATTTTCTCAAACGTAGCTTTGCATCAGATGTTCTCACTGTTGAAACAGATTTTTTTTCAGGTAGATCAGGTAGAAAGGCAGATTTAACCTTTCTTACATTATCTGACCCTTTAAAAAAACTTCTTGCATCTAAGCACCACATTGTAAGGAGACTCAGAAACAGTCTGAGCAGATTTGGCCTGGGATTTTTTTACTGTGTATAAGTTACTAAATACACAATCTAGGCAGTAGGGCTTTGTATAGCTGGTCCATTATATGAAACAAAACTTCTCATTTAGGCTACTAACTAACCTTATGTCAGTTCTTTACTAACACTTTTGGTCGGTGAAACAAGTGGCTGGGTATAAATGGAGTTAAAAAAACAGGAGTTGAAAAACAAAAGGAGTTGAATCTTTAATATAACTACAAACTGTAAGTATTATTTTTATTACTCAGTGAAACAATAAATATTGTAACTAGGAAAATAAGTGGCAGCAAGGTGGAAGGTTTAGTTCAGTGCACAGCCTGTCATATGTATGCACAAATTGAAGGAAATTACCAAGGTTATATTCTCTAGAATATTGACTGTGCCATGAGCAACTCAGCTAAGGTAGTGGAAGCTTTGACAACTAAACGCATGGCTTAAGTCCTGGTGTATGAAGGAAGGATTTGGGTTCATAGAGCACTGGGCTGACTTTTCATTTTGGTACAACCTATATGCCAAAGATGGTTTGCACCTAAATGGAAGGGGTTCTGCTGTGCTAGGGGAAAAGTTTAAGGGAATGGTGGAGGGATATTTAAACTAAAACAGAGGGGGTTGGGACAGTAAAATAAGGTAACAGAAAGATCAGATGGGTCAGTCACTAATGAAGGGTGGATTGGGGATAGTTGGGGGGAAGGTTATGGATAAATATTTCCCATGAGTTTCCCATTTTATGCACACACTTTGGTTTGTGCAGTACTAACTGTACTGAAAAACAAAAGGATTTGGCAAACAGCGCTGGAAAATACAGCAATGGTTTAAAGAGCCTTTTCACCAATGATAGGAGTCTGCGAACAAAATAGGACAAGCCCTAATGAATGAAGAGCATTATGATTAAGTTGGTATTACATAGTTACATAGTAGGTTAGGTGGAAAAAAGTCCATCAAGATCAACCACTATGCAAAAAAAACCCTGGTACAATGTGCTTCAACAGGGGAAAAAATTTCTTCCTGATTCCATGAGGCAATCGGATGTTCCCTGGATCAACAGTCACTGTTTTTTTTTACTTTAAAGCCTTAATTCTAAATAATAGCCGTGCTTCTAGAAAAGCATCCAGTTTTTTGTTTTTAAAGCAATCTACAGTAGTTGCTGAAACTACTTCCTGAGGGAGCCGATTCCACATTTTCACAGACCTTACAGTGAAGAATCCCTTTCTTACCTGGAGCTTAAATTGCTGAATCGGGATTTGTTCTTCTTACACACTGGGCTGTCAATATTCCTGGTTATACTCTCTTTCGAAAAAACAGAGTCAAACGAAAATGTGGTGGTGTCTGTATGTGAGAGGTGATCTGAAAGCGAATGTGAAAGAACAAATGGTTGATGGAGCAAGTGATGAGGTTGAGACATTATGGGTGGAGTTGAATATGGGGATGCATAATACACAGGTAATTAATGGAGTCTGCTATAGGCCCCCCAAGGCTAAGGAAGAAAGAGAGAATTGACTACTAGCACAGATAAAGGCTGCAAAATCTGGCAATGTTTTAGTAATGGGAGATTTTAACTACCCTAAAATTGACTAGAGTAATGGCACTACAGGTACAGCAAAAGGGCAGAAATTTATGAATTTATTCCAAGATAATTTTTATGGTACAGTTAATAGAAGCCCCAACTAGAAATTATACTGTGCTTGACCTATTTTTTCTAACAATGCAGAGCTTTTAACAAATGTTTATATAAAATAAAATCTGGGTAGCAGTGACTATAATATGATTTCATTTAATGTAAGCTGTAAACAGGAAGCAGAAACAGAAAGGATAAAAAATATGTAAAAAGGAGATAAAATGTGCAAAACTTCAAAATGAAAGACATATTGCAAAAGAAAGAAAGGCAAACACCTAAACATTTTTTAAATATATTAATAGCAAAAAGTACAGATCTGAGAATGTAGGCACTTTAAAGGATGTCTCTGGGTTGGTATTTATTAATACTTTTTTTAGCCCTGTGTACACAAAGGAAAATGGCAGAGTTGAACTCCAAATTGCTAATAGCAATTGGGTTTCAAACCCCTAAAATGTATATATTTGAAACAGAAACGGTTGGGCAAAATTAAGGTTGACAAAGCACCAGAACCTGATGGATTACAAGCACGTGTCCTTAAGAAGCTGAGCTCAGTTATTTCAAAGCAATTGTTTATCATTTTTAAAGACTCTTTAATCACTGCCATGGTACCAATGAATTGGCGTAAAGCCAATGTGGTTCCCATGTTCAAAAAGGGAGTCATTACCAAGTAACTACAGATCGGTAAGTTTTACATCAATAGGTGTAAGGGTTCTAGAGAGTTTTTTTAAATAACCACATAGAGGAGTTTCTGCTAAAAATAATATATTAAATGATACCATGGATTCAAGAAAGACTGAAGTTATCAAACAAATTTACTTTTTATGAGGAAGTAAATAAATAGGTAGACAGTGGAGTAGCAGTTGATATAGTGTACTTGGACTTTGCAAAAGCATTTGACACAGTACCCCACAGATAGTTAATATGCAAGTTAGGGTCAATATATTCAGAAAAGTCAATCTATGAATGAAACTGGCTTAAAGACCGCATCAAGAGATTAATGATTAATGATTACTACTCTGAATAGTCTTAGGTATTAAAGGTGTACCCTAGGGTTGGGAAGAAGTGTTGGGACCTTTACTGTTTAACATATTTATAAATGATATAGAGTTTGGGATTAAAAGTACCATTTCTGTGTTTGCAGATGGCACCAAACTATGTAATAGAATTACATCCATATAGGACAATACTGTATTGTACTGTTTGATTGGGCAGCCAAGTGGCAAATCATATTTATTATACAAAAATGTAAAGTTATGCACTTGGGGGCTAATAACATGCATGCTTTATACCGTCTAGGGGGAATACACTTGAGAGAGTCAGAAATAGAAAAAAGTCCAGGGGTTCTGGTAGATTATAGACTTAATAACAGCATGCAATGCCAAGCTGCAATATCTAAAGCTAGCAAAGTACTTTCTTATATTAAAAAAGGAATAGATTGCAGAGATGAAGACATAATCCTGCCCCTGTACAAAGCATTGGTCAGACCTCACCTGAAATATGCAGTCCAGTTTTGGGCACCAGTTCACAAAAAGGACATTGTGGAATTAGAGAGAGTGCAGAGAAGGGCAACTAAACTAATAAAAAAGATGGAGGATCTCAGCTATGAGGAGAGATTAGCTGAACTGAATCTATTCTCCCTTGAGAAGAGATGTTTAAGGGGGACATGATCACCCTGTATAAATATATAAATTGTCCATATAGAGAACTTCTTAATTATTCACCTTAAGATCATTACAAAGGACAAGAGGGCACACTTTGCGTCCGGAGGAAAAGAAGTTGAAGCTCTGGATAAGGAAGGGATTCTTCACTGTAAGCTCTGTGAAAATGTGGAATAGGCTCTCTAAGGAAGTAGTTTCTGGAACTACTGTAGATTGCTTTAAAAAAAGCCATATGTTTTTCTAGAAGCACAGAATATAACTAGGTATTAAAGCTTTGAAGTAAAGACAACAGACTGTTGATCCAGGGAATATCCGATTGCCTCGTGGAATCAGGAAGGCATTATTTTGCCCTGTTGGAGCAAAATTGTACCAGGGTTTTTTTACCTTCCTTTGGACCAACTATGTCCATAGGGTTTTATATTTGGAATATATTTATTTCCCTAGTGGTTGAACTTGATTGATTTATGTCTTTTTTTTCAACCTGATTTATTTTGTAATAGGCTTCCCAAAATACATGTACTTTTTTAGTGTCCTGACAGTAGACAGCGTTTCACCCAACAGCCGGCCCTCACTTAGCAGAGAGAGGCTTGGTCAGCTCACATATACAAAGGCTTTGCATAACTGATTGATAAGTGAGGTCTGACTAACAGATAAAAAGTGGACCTAGAAATGGAGGCTTTAAACAACCTATACAAAGCCTCTGGATTTCAACCATGTGTTTGTATTCTTTGTCTACTATGTGCTATTACACAATTTATAACAGTTACATGCTAATGTGTTTCTTTCTTTTTTATCTATGTATCAGGTATTTATTCAAATTCTGTTTCATTCAAGACATTTGTTTTGAAACCCAGCAAGATGTACATGCTTGATGTCACTTTAGGTAAGTCCCAATATACTGTGTAAAGTGATATTCCTGTTAAACACCCAACAAAAGAGTTGCCTCTTCATGTAGTTCCATACATCTTTGTACTGCATTTATGTATATTCTGATGTCTACGTTTTGACATTGATACTGTTGTTTTTCTATTGATTACTATTGTGGTACATTACACAAATACAATACATATTAACTCACATTACATGCTTTGACCCATTGTGTTGCCATTCTTTTTCATTGGCACCTCAACATACTACTGTTCCTTGAAAGGTGTTGTGTTTTAAAAAAGTGCATTTTTGTTGTGTTGTAAGCCCATGCATTTGAATAACCTTAATGCCAAACTTGTCTGCATTTGAAAAATGTGTGTTAATGCAACACACCAAGTTGTGAATGGTGACTAAAGTAGTAACACACATGACTATTACTAAACCAAAACCAATGTAAACTTCACAATTAACCACAAAAAGTAGTACTTTTAATTAGCATGTTATGCCTTGTAATTGATGTAGATTTTTTGCAATTTGTAAATCCTATTCACAATTTGAAATTAGGTAAATCATTGCATGTTAAACTAAAAATGTAATGATTGTCTATAGATTGTTAAACTAGTTCTCTTAATCCAGGTTCAGAACTTCTAGAGTTATATTTTAAAATTTTAACACAAAAACAAAAATATAAACTGTACGCTCCTCTTTGCAATGACCAGCCTGTCACAGTAGGTATGGATCTTGGTATCCTCATGAAAATGGTGCAATGAGCATGCAATTGGGTGAGCCCACTACCAGGTTGATACCCACTGCCCAATAGGAAGAGGATTTTTAAACTACCTATCTGCCCCCATGGAAGACTGGTAGTTTGTCGCCCCATCCATAGGGTAGGGATCCTGCATGTGGGGGGTGGGGTGGGAGGTCAGTAGTATTTATCACTTCACAGAAACTGTCAGGTGATTTGGATCCATTGGCAACCTGTAACACAATGTGTTGCTGAAAAAAATTTTTTTCTGATCATTTCCAGTGACAGAAGAATGATTGAGCTCTGTACACACAGCACTCTTCCTTTCTATGGAGACAGAGGGAGAAAGGTGGACAAGCAAGTTGCACCTCAGTCATTAATTGATCAACATCAGGCAACTGCTGTAAACATACTAGTGTTTCTCCCAGGATGATCACAATTGTTCATCTCAGGAGACATTATTCTGCTGTGTGTAGGTAGCTTAAGAAGTCATGGAAGATACTTCCAGTTTAGGTGCCTCATGTGAAGACACAATAAACAGAGACCCCTGTGCACCCGAAGCGAAACAGAAAAAATAATCGGCTGAACATAACCCCTCTTTTGGTCTCTGGGACCCAGGTTCCCTTGATGGACAAGTTTCTGGGCAAATTGCAACTTCAGTGGGCTGATATTCACCTCGTTTGAAGCCAAAGAAGGCAAGTTAAACTAAGATGGCAACCAGAAAAGAATCCAAAGCAGTGAGTAGTCAATCTTCCCCTTCAGATGAGGACACATCTAGCACACTACCAGACTGCTCTGATAGCACATGCACTGGCAGCCATAATAAAACCCATGCTGCAAGAGACAGTAGAGAAAGCCATGGGGAAAGGCATACAAACTCTGAGAAAAGAACTGAAAGCTCAATCTACCTGGATAACATTCGTGGAAACACAAATATAAGTTTTGCAAGATGATCTACATGCAGCCAGTGCCAAACTGGCTGTTCTAGACACCACTCATAAAACAACTAACAAATTGGATGACTTAGACAATAAAGCGAGAAAGAAACAATCTAAAGATAATAGGGATCCCAGACAGTTTGAAACCTAACCAACTGACAGAGATCTGTGCAAATATAATCCCTGATTTATCGGATATCCCGCATGCCTGCAAGGTGGAATGGGCACACGGTTTAGGCCCCTTACGTAATGATTCCAGAGGGAGAAGACCTGCAATTGCTAAATTTCTGCAATATACAGATGGAACTGCGATTTTGCAGGCCTATCAAACACATTCACTACTACTGTTTGTGGACTACTTCGTAAAGGTGTCACACAAACGAAAAAGTTTTAACGCAATCTATTTGGAGTTAAAATGGAGTAAAACGGATCCTGTTATGGAATATCTGGAGACACTCCATATCAAGAATCCCCATGGTAACAACCACACCATTACTTGAGCAGAGGAAGCGACCTATTTGAAAGTTATGCGGCAGGAGTTCCCAGAAGAGAATGCTATGGAACACCAGGAGGAGATTCCTTAATCACAGAAGTCCCTTCACTCCTCAAGATTGATGCCCAAGCAGCAACAGGCCATGTACAAATCCAGTTATCATAAGCCTATAGGTAGCAAACTCTTACTTACCATTACAACATATAAAGTACTACTCAGGATATGTATATAAGAGAATTATACAATAGTTGATGTATACTCCTGTTTTTATAAACTATGGCAGAGGTTGTCTCTGTGTTGATATAAATAGGTTACTCTAACAGTAGAAAACATTTAAAACCGGTGCCCGACTTAACATTGATGCAGATGTCACAGTATTATGTTCAGCAAGATAATGTTCTTAATATTTTCCTTATAGGGTGCGAGCCACTAAAAATTACGGAATCACAAATTTTATTTATTTCCATCATATGCACCAATATGATGTTCTATTGTTCAGTATTTAGTTATGTGTTTTATTAGTTTTGTTTTGTTATACACCCAAGTTGAACAGCCCAAGAATACAACAATATGCATACTAAGTAGTTGTATCTGAAATCTAAAAATGGCAGGGGGAACTCGGCCGAAAGAGCTGAAGATTGCCACTGAATAAAGATTACTGATTTGAAATGCCAATTACTGATATTTTGAAATCTAGCTTAATCATCATTAAGGTGACGAGAATTGTCTGGGGAGATATGTTGGCTCTTATATAAAGTGTTAAACCCCCATGCAGTAATTAAACAAATTTTTGTGGTAGCATGTCTAAAAATAATAGTATAAATAATAGTTTCTAGGAAAATTAGGGACATCTGTTCTCCGCATAAACTAATTGACATATTGAGACATTTTTAAAAAATGAAAATAGATGATTCACTATTACAAGAGACGCATCTTGACATTTCAGATTTCCATAGAATGAAAAAAGTGTGAGAAGGGGAAGTGTATGGATCCCCAGCAATAGAAAGGAGGCCGGGGTACTAATTCTTCCTAACAAACAATCGCAGAGCAAAACGCTCTATTGTGCTGCTGACCAAGAAACTTTTTTGATATATAATGTATATGCCCTTAACTCTCCAACAGCACATTTTTTCCAAACTCTTGCTAGCTGGGTATTTTAGGACCAAAATCCTCCCCAAATAGTAGGTGGAGATTTTAAACAAGTTATGCCCCCCTAGAAGATATGAGGTCTTGAGTGGGTTCTCCATTATACAACAAGAAGCCACTTACGATGGAACAAATGGGAAAGACACACCTGGCAGAGATTGTAGAGGCATGCATCTCCATAATGTTTGAGGAGAACGGTATATCGGTTAGAAAACCAGTATACTAATAGGTTCATGCCTCTCAATATCGTATAGATTGTTTATTTTGTTTTTCAACATAGATTCTCCAGAGATAGGGGTAGTGGTAGTTTCAGAACATTTCCCCATATTGATAAATATCTTGTGGCGTTTCCCCTCATACTTTAATAAAGATCCGGAATTATGGACAGTAGCACAGTCAGCATAATGGTAATGCGTATTGGCGAAACTTGTACGGCCCCCATTTAAACTGTGCTATGGTACTTCTTTATTTAAAACTGGAGACCAGATAACGTCTCATCCTGAGAAGATTTTTTCCTCCTTTGCCTTATATTATCAAAAATTATATACCACCAGGTCAATACAAGAAGACGCAACAGTTAGACAAGTTGAATGCCCTGATCACAATGTTGGAAATCCAATCCACAATCTCATATTTGTCTAATGGGAAAGCAGCTGGTCCCAACGGTTATATCGCAGAGTTTTATAGGATGATGAAGAATTGGCACTTACCTCACATGTTTAGTATAACCATATGAGGGAAACAGGTCAATATTTCCTTATGGGCAAAGATTTCTTTGTTACCAATTACCAAAAAAAGATAGATATCCATGCTCTTACCAAGCAATATGTTTAATAAATGTGGATGCAAAGATTCCATCTAAAATTCAAAAGCTGAAAGGTTGGCTTCCTTACTGCCACGTTTAATTTCCCCTTCACAAGTAGGATTTGTACATGGAAGGTCATCGGTGACCAATATCCGAACAGTATTAGCGGTTCTAGAAACCCGCAACCCTCTCATATATAATCGTTATGATGGACAGGGCGGAAGTCGTGACAGTCACACTGTAATCTAGTCCAATCTACTAATATGTAATAGAATTTGAAATCACATTTAATTATTTATAGGGTTCCCTACAGTTTCCAGTATAAATTAGAATAATCAGTTTTTTTTAGCGCCCCAAGCGAATCTACCGCGCTGTTGCTTCCCTCTGTGATTAGGTCGTTTAATTATATATATTTTGATTGTGAGCCTCTTTGAGGGACAGCTAGTGACATGACTATGGACTTTGTACAGTGCTACGTAATATGATGGCACTATATAAATAATGTATAATAATAATAATGGTAGGTCCATGGGATCTTAGGGCATTGTTACACTGTAAAATCAGTAGTTTACCCAATAATTTAAAGTACAACCTATTGCTAAGAGATACAGTATTAGCCTGGCGAGAAATGAGCAGTAAACCAAGAATACCCACACATAGGTATTTGCCTATCATGGGCAATCCAGAATTTGTCTCAAGACAGTCAAGCTAGTGTGGAAGACAAAAGGGCTTGACTGTCTAATGTAGAGGTTGACAAACTCTGGCCTTTAGGCCGGTTTAGTTTGTTCCGGTTAAACGCCCCCTGGCCGATACGGCCTAATGCCAGCCGTCAATCCGCGGGTTCCTGGTCGGGATTAGGCCGGAACAAAATACGGGAGCCGGAGCTCCCGGAGCCTCCTCTTGCTGTGGCTTCCTGAAGGGAAATCATACGGAGGAGAGGGAATATTCCCTATTTACCCCGGTGGCGGAAGTGTTAACGCCAGCCGGGGTAAATAGGGAACATTCCCTCTCCTTCATATGCATTGCGAAGAAGAGGAAATACCCTTCAGTGGGCTTTCCTGGTGGAGGGCGGAGCCATTAGGGCGGGACTCGAGAGAGAGTCCGGCCTAGTGTGCTCCTGCCCACCCTTGAAATGACCTAGTGGCCAAAAAAGTTTAAAGACCCCTGGTCTAATGGATCTACTCGATGCGGATATAGATAGACCCTATTCCAGAACGGCACTTCAGCGCAAATCTAATTTTACCAACATGGTCACCACACCCATTAAATTTACAAATTACTACATAATATAAAAATTTGATAGCTCCCTATCCCCACGAACATCCACTACATAGGAATGTTTTTAATAATATATTCATTTTATCTTCTATTTTCATGATATATCAATTTTGCCAAAGAGTATTTCCTAAATCATTATCGACTACTAATGTACAATTCTGGAAAAGGATTTTCCAACACCAGATCTGGTTGACCACATTATACAGGCATACCTTACAGTAAGAAGATATGTGGTAAATGAAGAATGGAGGGAGACACAATTTAGGTTGGTGCATAGAGCATATAAGGTGTACTAAGGACATGAGGCCAACAATATAGGAAGGTCTAGGTCATTATGTCCAGAATGTGCTGCATCAGGTGTAACACTTAAACATTATTTATGGAGTTGCCCAAAAGTGATTGAATTCTGGAGTTTTAGAATTTATAAACACTATTACAAATCAAGCAATTTCATTGCCTCCATCCTTGTGTTTTTTTGGGTCATGGGAAACGATAATTCCTTCTGAAACAAGAGTAAGATATAGAGGATGAATCACACTGTGTTTATTGGCAAGGGAAATTTTACGATACAAATTGCAATTAGTGCATTAAGAAAGTTTTTTGATAAAGAGAGATTTGAGGCAGAACGGTTGGATGATAAACGAATAATATAAACTTTTCAAGTTTGCCAAAAATTTATAGAAAAAGTATTATACATCACTGAGCAGCTACAAATTTATGAACAGTTCAAATATTCCACATGGGGTATCTTGAATGGGTGATCCTGATGTGTTCAGTTAAACGAACTCTATGTATAAAGCCAATTCTGTAGGGCATTATTAAAGCATACTTTAAACAACCCTTTTATTTAAAGTAAAAAATAGGGAATAGGGAAAGTAAAAAATGTGTTTGTTAGTGTTTTTTTTAAGTGCAACACCCTTTATTATTATTTTTTTTTTTTAAAAGGGTGCAGCACCGCCACCTTCCTCGACCTAGGTGATCGAGAATGAATGGGAGCGCAGAGGCTCTTGGCTGCTCCTTCTGCGCATGGCCAAGCATCTCGGGCATGCGCAGAAGGAGCCCTTTCATCAATAGGGATAAAAATTGCCGATTACACGCATTCGTAGTAGGATCAGCAAGTTTTTTCCCCAAGTGAGGAGAAGATGAAACCGCCTAATGCTCCCTCTGCGCCGGGCCAAAGATGGATACCGGGACTGATCTGCGGGATTGAAGGTAAGTGTGATTTTTTTGTTTTGAGTTTAGTTCTGCTTTAGGCAATTAATGTGGTGTTCTTTGGATGTTCACATGACTACTGGGCGGAAAAATAAAATAATTGTTTTTTCTTTGTTTTTATTTTCTGTGTAACTTTGTTTAATAATGTGTTTTGAATGTTGTAGTATATATATAGTAAATGTTATGTTCTATGTTCTGTATGTAAAGTATAAAAAAAACTAATAAAAATTATTTGAGAAAAAGTCATGGAGTAATTGAGTAATTCTATCGAAGCCATATTTAAACATGACCGATATCAAACTTGCCCTCTTATATGTCCTTTAAATTTGGTACAAAGTAAAATTGTTACTGTATTATCATCATCAGTTTATTTGTTTGAAATATTGTGTTTCAATATTTTGAATTAGGTGAAAACATTTACATTTATACTAAAATGTATTTTCGGTTCTTTTTTTTCTCATTCTAGAATCAAATGGAAATAAAGTTGGGCGGTCACAACTGTACTTTAGTGTCAATGAAATGTCTCAGAAAATTACATGCCAAGTTCAACCCAGATATGGGATTGAAGTTTTTACAATTTTCAGCATTTTCTGCACATCAGGCAAAGAGGTATGAGTAGAAAAAATAGCATCACAAACACATAACACTTTGTATCCTAACCTGTTATGTTCAGTTTCTATTAGGTATATGTATCAACCCAAAATAATGAAATTCCATCTCATTTTTCCCAAATAACCTATCTACTATATATAATTAGGATTGTTTTCCTATTCAATAAAAATTTGGTTATTATGGTTATAGGATACATCCTTATTTTGTGCAGTTTTTTCTTTTAATAACTCCTGGAAAAGGTAATTCCCTAGACAGTTATTCTCTGAGCTGGCCTCTGCCCCCTTGCATCACCTCATTTTTGTAGCTAATGGGGGTGGAATGAAGAGGATTACTATAAAGAAGTGTTTCTCAACCAAGGTTCTGTGAAACTCTAAGGTTCCTCCTGAGGTTGCTTGGGGTTATATAGTAGGTCAGGTTGAAAAAAGACATAAGTCCATCAAGTTCAACCACTAGGGAGATAAACATATCCCAGATATAAAACCCTATGGACATTGTTAGTCCAGAGGAAGGTTAAAAAAAACCCTGGTTCAATTTGCTTCAACAGGGGAAAAAAATTCCTTCCTGATTCCATGAGGCAATTGGATGTTCCCTGGATCAACAGTCTCTGATAAATTTACTTTAAAGCCTTAATACCCAGTTTTATTCTGTGCTTCTAGAAAAGCATCCAGCTTTTTCTTAAAGCAATCTATAGTAGCTGCTGAAACTACTACCTGAGGGAGCAAATTTCTCACAGTGAAGAATTCCTTCCGTATCCAGAGCTTAAATTTCTTTTCCTCCAGGCGCAAACAGTGCCTTCTTGTTCTTTGTAATGATCTCAAAGTGAATAATTGGGAAGAGAGTTCTCTATATAGACCATTTATATATTTTTACAGGGTGATCATATCCCCCCTTAAATGTCTCATCCCAAGGGGGAATAGATTCAGTTCAGCTAATCTCTCCTCATAGCTGAGCTCCTCCATTTCTTTTATTAGTTTAGTTACCCTTCTTTGCACTCTCTCCAATTCCACAATGTCCTTTTTTGTAAACTGGTGCCCAAAACTTGACTGCATATTCCAGATGTGGTCTGACCAATGCTTTTTACAGGGGCAGGATCATGTCTTAATCTCTGCAGTCTATTCCTCTTTTGATACAAGAAAGTATTTTTCTAGCGTTAGATATTGCAGCTTGGCATTGCATGCTGTTATTAAGTCTATGATCTACCAAAACCCTCAAATCCTTTTTATTTCTGACTTCCCCAAATATATTCCCCCTAGACAGTATGAAGCATGCATGTTGTTAGCCCTCAAGTGCATAACTTCACATTTATCTATATTAAATATGATTTGCCACTTGGCTGCCCAATCAAACAGTACATCCAGGTCTGCTTGTAGATTATTGACATTCTGTATGGACTTAATTCCATTACATACTTTGGTGTCATCTGCAAACACAGAAATGGTACTTTTAATCCCAAACTCTATATCAGGGGTGTCAAACTCTGGCATGCGACGTCCTTTATTTGGCCCCCAAAGGAATACTAAATATGAATTACAACTGGCCCGCCGCTCCATTGAAGTAGCGCCGCTACTACAATTCCAGGCATCACTCGCGTCTATAGACCAGCGGCCTCTCTGCCTATGCGTGGCCCCGCATTGGACTGTTTTATAGACGCAGGGAATTGCAGTAGCGGCGCTATTTCAGTTTTAATTTTGGCCCACTGTGTATTTGAGTTTGACACCCCTGCTCTATATTATTTATAAATATGTTAAACTGTAAAGGTCCTAACACTTAACCCTGGGGTACACCACTAAAAACCTTAGACCATTCAGCGTAGGAATCATTAATCACTACTCTCTGGATGTGGTCTTTAAGCCAGTTCTCTATCCATTTACAGATTGACATGTCTAAACCTATTGGCCCTAACTTGCATATTAACCGTTTATACTGTGGTACTGTGTCAAATGCTTTGGTGAAGTCCAAGTACACTATATCAACTGCTATTCCACTGTCTACCTGTTTACTTACTTACTCATAAAAAGAGAGTAAATGTGTTTGACAACTTCTGTCTTTCTTGAAGCCATGCTGACTATCACCTATGATATTATTTTTTAGCAAAAACTCCTCTATGGGGTTTTTGTTCAAACTTTCTAGGACCTTTCCAACTATGGACAGTAAACTAACCGGTCTGTAGTTAATGACTCTCTTTTTGAAGATAGGAACCACATCAGCCTTGCGCCAATCCATTGGTACCATGCCAGTGACTAAAAAGTCTCCAAAAATTACAAATATTGGCTTTGAAAAAACTGAGCTAAGCTCTTTGCGGACACGTGGATGTAATCCATCATGTCCTGGTGCTTTGTCAATCTTAATTTCATCCAACTGTTTCTCAATCGTATCAATTTTGAGTCATCGTGAATAATTTAGGGCAGTGACATTGCTATTTTAAATTTGGACTTGAGCTCTGCCATTTTCCTTTGTGTACACATAGTTAAAAAAGTGTTTAGAATATCCGCCCTTTCTTTATCCCCAGTTATAAACCCGGAGACATCGTTTAAGGGACCTACATGCTCAGATCCGATCTTTTTGCTATTATTATATTTATAAAATAGTTTGGGGTTTGCCTTACTTTCCTTTGCAATCTGTCTTTCATATTAAAGTTTTGCGCATTGTATCTCCTTTGTACTTCTTTTTTTATATTCTTTATAGTTTTCAAATGATGAAGGTGATCCTTCATTTTTTATATTTTTGGAATGCCCTTTTCTTGTTTTTTATGGCTTTTTTAACATCAGCTGTGTGCCACATTTTTTCAATGTACTTGTGTAGAACAGACTTTAAACATTTCCATTTCTGTTCTGTGTTCTTTGGGGACAATATTATGTCCCAGTCCTAGTCACAGAGAGCCGTCCTTAAGAATAGAAAATTTGCTCTCCTAAAATTAAATGTTTTTATCTTTCCTGTTTACAGCTTACATTAAATGAAATCATATTATAATCACTGCTACCCAGACTCTCTTTTATATGCACATTTGTTATAAGCTCTGCATTATTAGAAAGCACTAGGTCCAGCAGAGTATCAATTCTAGTTATGGCTTCTATAAACTGTACCATAAAATTATCTTGTATTAAATTCATAAATTCCCTCCCTTTTGCTGTTCATGTAGTGCAATTACTCAAGTCAATGCCAGTGTCAGCTGAAATCTTCTATAATAAAAACATTTCCACTTTTTGCAGCTTTTTCTATCTGTGCTAGTAGCTGATTTTCTATTTCTTCTTTAGCACTGGGGGTCCTATTGGTCCATCAACAATTTCTTATTTCACATTCACTTTCAGATCACTTCTCAAATACAAACAGACACCACCACCCTTTCATTTGACTCTGTCTTTACAAAAGAGAGTATAATCAGGAACATTGACAGCCCAGTCATGTGAAGAACAAAGCCAGGATTCAGCATTACCAATAAAGTCATAATGCTTCATTCATTTGTCCAATCGGTCCACCACATGCCGAACCCTGGCCCCAGGGAGACATCAAACCATTCGGTTGAACGGATCGGGGCGACAAACTATTCTATCAGTCCTCCTGATCATAGAATCCCCTATGACAACCAATTGTGTTCGCCTTCCTACATTTCCTTCCCCACCCCTACTAGATGGGCTGCTCTCCAGGCTGTTAGGGGTATCAGTAACATCCAGTGTTGCCACCACTAAGTCTGTCACCTGCACAGCTTCACATAACTTTGCAAATGTGTTAGGGTGCTCAAACACAGGGCTTGCCCTCCTTTTGTGGGTGCCCCTACCACTCCCTCTAACTACAGTTACCCAGCTCTCTACATTTTCATGCTGACTAACCTTTCCACCCTCCATATCTAAGCCATTAACTACCTGCTCAGTGAGCAGGAGACCCCTCTCAAAGTGATCCAGTGATTTCAGTGTTGCAATGTGCTTCTCCAGCTCTCCAATGCGAGATACCAGAAAGGCGACTTGCTCACATTTGTCACAGCGATATTCATCTAGAAGTTGTTGCTCCATTTGTGCATACAAATGGCTGACTGTGCACTGAACAAAAGCTTCCACCTTACCACCACTCATTTTCCCAGTTACAATGTTAGTTTTAAAGGAGGTATAAAAGTTTACTTACAGTTTGTAGTTATTATAAGGATTCAACTTTGTTTTCAAACTCCTGTTTTCTAACACCACCTAATTCCAAGCCAGTTGTTTCACAAGCCAAGAGTGAGCAAGCTCAAGGTGAGTCTGCCCAGAACTTAATTCACCTGTGAAATATTAACCACTCCCCCTCAGAGGTCAGCAAGAAAGAGGAAAAGAAAAAGTGATTAATAAAATTGACAATTAAACAGACACAACTCCCAAACACACAATATCAGAAAACAACTGTGTTTTCTAACTCCACTTGTATCACAAGCCAAGAGTGAGCAAGCTTAAGGTGAGTCTGCCCAGAACCTAAATCACCTGTGAAATTTTAACCACTTCGCCTAAAATGTCAGCAAGAAAAGAGGAAAAAAAGCAATTTAAAAAAAAAAAACTGACAGTCAGACACAACTCCCAAATACACAATATCAGAAAACAACTGTGTTTGCTAGATCCACCTAATTCCAAGCCACTTGTATCACAAGCCAAGAGTGAGCAAAACCTTAGGGTTCTTGTACAATAATTAATTAGTGACTTAGGTCAGTTTAACATATACCAATGATCTTTTTGGCTATCTGTAAGGGTGACATACTTCCAAATGGTCTGCAATGCAGAGAGCATTCTTCCTACTGATCATCACACTAAAGTACTGTGAGTTGTGGATATAGTAAATATAGAATTGGTTCCCTTAAGACCTGAAAATTATTTATTAAATAAAAAGGTCAAGAAACACTTCTTTAGAGGTTGCCCTGTGTTAAAATGGTTAAGAAAGGCTGCTATAGAGTGTCAGTGGAGCTGCTGAGATCAAATCTACGTTGGTGGTGTCCAGCAGCTGTCTAAAGGCCTTTGGATCTGTAAACAAGAAAAACGTTTACAGGTAAATAAAATGTATTATATACACTTAGTGCAGATATGATCTTATGGCAAGATTTTTTTTAAATGAATAGTCTGGTGTTGTGTTTTTTTGGGTTGTACTTCAACCTTATAATTTTGTCTTTGCCCTATAGATCTTATTGTCTGCAAGTACATAAGCTGAAAACTGAAATCTTCTAAATTCAAAGCAAACCTCTGTCATGTTTAGGTCTCATTTCCTAAACAGACAGCCCTATCAGTTGATATCCTATAGGAAAATGACAAAGTCATAGGCACTGCTAACTTCTTCATTTTCCTGGTTTCCTGATCTTTGGCCATTTTGACTGGGTGGGCTGGGATGACATCACAACTGCACCCGCTGCTGAGATACTTGGCATATTTTTTATTTTTTTAAAAGAATAAAGCAAACAGGCAAGTAAATATGTTTTTCTGCAAAAAGGACGTTGTTAGTCCCTTTATGCAATAAGACATGTCTGCTCTAAAACTATAGTTCCTCTTTAAATCTGATCTGTGAGCTGACATCTTTGGGCGGAGCTCTCTAACACGCTAATTATGCAGCACTAGAAGCAATATTACATTAAAATTGCTTATTTGTTTAAAATGCAAGCAATGTAAATACCTGTTTTTAAGAACTCACTTATTTGTTAGAGCTGGAAAGGACCAGAGCTATATAGACTATCTGCTAAACTTGTGTTTCAGTGAGTAATTTAGATGCTCAGGTGATCAACTTTTTTGTTTATCCTAGTTGTGTTGTGTTTTGTTGGCAAGCTTTTCAAAAATAGAAACTGGCCAGAGCTTTAGTTGTTTCTGACTGGGAAACCTAGTTTCTTTTATATGGATTGTACTTATAGGCAAACCCACAATGCTAAGAAAAAGCAGAATGAAAGAGAGATAAGATCACCACTGTGCAGATTCTGTTTTTACAGTCCAGTCAGGATGGTGGGGGTCCAGGGCAACCTGTGGTCAGACGAAGTGGGTTGAACAATGCTAGTTAAATTAGGGACATCTGAATCTTTTGTTGTTTTTTTTTTCTTTTTTTCTTCACTTTTTGTTTTTTTTTCCTCTGCTTAATTGAGATATTTATTTGTTTACAAACATCAAAATAGTGCTTTTTAATACATACTGTACATGTAAATAACATTTTTAGGACCTTTCCTATGAATTCAGCTATCAAGTGGGAAATCTATCAAGGAAAATATTATATAAAGGAAGAGATATTCAATACTACTTTAATTTGCCATCAGGGGATCCAAGTACTGGATATCAAGGTAAGTTGTTTTCTAAGATACTAATAAATTTAGTGTTAGGTGTCATCGTCAATTATGTTTCAGATGGTTAGTCCTGTGACCTAGTAGTAACAAGTTCTGCTAACTAAATTTGTATGTTTTACTTAACTTGCCATACCAATTTTGTATTTGTTAAAAAAAAAACACTTGGTTTAACCATTTACCCCTGACATAATTATTATTTATAGGTCAAAAAAGTTGGGGTAAGGCAAGGGCAGTTTTATTTCCCTGCAATATATATGTACTGTATAAAATTCAATGGTCAGCTTTACATCCAGGAATGGGGCATTCTTTAGCATGAGTTCAGCAACAGCAACTTACATATTCTTTCAGTTATGGATCCACTTTAAAATTGCTGACAGGTTAGGTTAATGAAAGATAATTAAAAATCCTATTAAGAAAAATTAGGCAGCAAATGTTGTCATTGAAGGGGATATGCTGAAAGCAGGAAAAAATATACAAGTGTAGGGATCTACGTGACTGTAAGGCCCAGATAAGCACCAGTATTCACCAAACACCAGTCCCCCAATCTAAAACTGCAGTCTTCACCTATAGCAAGCCCCCTCAGCCTTGGGAGACTGGTTGTGTCTCCCAGCACTCGGTTGCCCCTAGGACTTGTCATGGGAACAGGCAAAGGTCAGCAACAGAAAACCGCATAAGAAACTCTCCAGCACGGATAAGCCTAGCTAACGCTACAACAGGCACTGGGGACTAAAAGCAGAGAGGCTATAAGTCCCAGCAGCCAATGGCAGCATGGGATTGCTCAGGAACCATTCTTCCAACCAGCTACAACATAGCTCCAAATTCCACTCTGTGCAGCCTTAGTGCAGGGGATGGTGAGAGGAAAATACATCTAGAGGGAGACAAGGATGCTGCAAGCCACAGAACACTAATCCTAAAACTCCTGTGCTACTGCGAGTATGAAATGGTTAGTATCTGCCAAAAGTGGTCCAAGGATGGACAGCCAGCGAACCAAACTGGGTCATGAGCATCCAAGGCCCAACAATGAATGGGGACTAGCCTACCTGATCAAATCCCTCAGAAGAGATACTGTAGCATGAATTGCTAACAATCCTTAATGTGGGTCATGAAAGATAGGTGTCAGAACATACAGTGCATGCAGTTTGCTGCATACAGTTAGGTCCATAAATCTTTGGTTCTGTACATTACCACGATTATTTTAAATGAAACAAATCAGATGCAGCTGAACTGCAGATTTTGAGCTTTAATTCAGTGGGTTGAACAAAAAGATTACATAAAAATGTGAGGAACTAAAGGCTTTTTGTTAACACAATTACTTCATTTCAGGGGCTCAAAAGTAATTGGACAATTAACTCAAAGGCTATTTCATGGGCTACCATAAAGGGAAGACTGCATGAAAGTAAAAAGGGTGCACTGCAAGGTGCAAGCCACTGATAGGCCTCAACATTAGAAAGGCTAGATTGGGCTTTGCTAAAACATCTAAAAAAGCCAGCACAGTTCTGGAAAAACATTCTTTGGACAGATGAAACCAAGAAAACAAGGTACATTATAGAGTCATCTATTCATTTTCATACCAACCAAGATAAAAAAGATGATTTAATAATAATTTACCTTGTTTTCTGTTTATCTTCTTGATATTATAGAGAGACTGAAATGGATCCATGATCCCTCTCCCTCCCATATACTTGCTCCACTGGTATTGTATGTAATATACCTTTATATTTATATATTGTATGATATATAATATAATACAATATATATTTATTTCTATCAGCTAAAAGCCAAAGTTTATCAGCTAAATTTTTTTTATAGATTATTTTTGATTAATTATGACATTATGGTAAATTCTGCCTATATTCTAAATAATATATTTAGATTGTACGCAAACCTATACAAAAAAGTACACAACTACTCCTGAAGAAGCCTATAAAGGGCGAAGCGTGTCATAAAATAAGGCTGCTTAAAGGAACATGGGCTACCACTCATGTCTATGGCACATACGGTTAGCAGAAAATAATTTTTTTTTATATGTAAACAAAACTTTGGATACGGTTTAAACACTGTGTAGGTTATTGATGTCTAGAAATAGGTGACTACACCTCAAGGTATAAGGTGATAAAATTACCCGTATATACAAGCAATTTATGTTTGTTGTATCACATGTTATGAATGTGAGAAATACAATTTTGTTTTTGTTTGCCAAAAAAACTCTACTTGTCAATGTTTGTGGATGTATGAAATGTTGCATTGAATAAAAAAAAAATCCTAGACAATACCATCAGCAACTTCAGTGATTCTATGAAGTAGAATTTTAGTTCTGTATTTTTTGTTAGGTTTCTAATAACAAATAGAAAAACATTTCTTTTTACAGTTACAGTTTTTACTCAAATAACAAATGCATTTGGATCACAAACTCAGCCATGTCCACTGAATGTGACTGTGCATCCTGCCGTCTCCAGGAATACATCTAATGCTTTACAGGAGGTTGAAGTGTAAGTGTTAACCTGGTCACACACTAAACAATTCTCTAAAATGTTGGTATGCTAATATTTTGACTGCCAGTTGAAAATTTCTTTTAATTATTTTTGTCTTTTTCTATGAGTCTATATATCTTTCATCAAAATTAACTATTTTAAATTGCAGTATGCAATGTAATCAAAAAAATATCATAAAGTAAATATTTTGCCAAAAAGGAAAGTATTTGACTAACCCATCTCAGTCCTCTGACTGTGTCATACCTGACTGTCTACCATACAATGGGGTAGATTTTGCCCTAAAGATGATTAGGTGACAGACTACATCATTACATAGTTCATACTTTGTACTATGTGCACATTTTGTTTTATTTTTTACCTAGATTTCAAGAGGGCTTGAGAAATCTTTCTGTGCTTGTGTTGATGGGAAATCACATTGAGATTCGAAACTACATTGTCTTACTGACTACAATCCTCAATCGATTATATATTGAAGACAACATAACTTTTGGACAGCAGTTACAAATCAGAAATAAGCTGATTTCCATTGTTCAGAGCTTGCCATTTAATAATCAGGTAATGATACCTTATCATCTTATGTTTGAAGACATTGATAAATTAATACAAGATTCATGTCTTGAAAGGGAGGGACCACTGTTGGAAGGTCACTCTATTAGATCCTCAATACAAGGGTAAAATGGCAGATCTACTTCCAATATCCCAGAGGGAGTCAAAAATGAGGCACATGTGCTGTATAAGACCTCTTTATTTGCATTTCCGGGTAGTGGCAGGATCATCTGTAATATTTAACATGCCTCTAATCCATGAAGATACTTGACGTGTTTATGAACAATAGCAGCCAGATTGTCAGCAGGCAGTAGGCACAATTGGCTCCTCCAAAGCCACATAACTGCATACTATATCTGATAAAGGGCTGATGCTGACACTCTCAGAAGTGAGATCCACATGGATTATTGGGTATCCAGGCTTGACAACTCTTTGGAGCTTGTATATTTGTACTTTACTCTCTCGGAGCTTGTAGCCAGTGTGCTGTCTAGGAAAGGCATTTAAAATCCCATTTGTAGCTGTGATTGTCTATAGTTATTCTGTGTACCACTTCCCATTAAATTTTTGTTTCTTTAATTTTGGGTTTATTTGGGCATAATTGGGGAACCTCCATTCTGGTCAACTTTATAGTATATAAAGTTGCAGCAAAAATCATCACAATAGCTGCTGCTAATTTCTAAAACTTGTTAAAAATGCAATGCAATGTGACAAACTGAATTTGTTTTGTACACAACTAGTCATTTATTGCTTCTGTGAGTTTATGTGTTATCAATAAGGAGTTATGAAAGATTTTATTTAAACACCTTAAAAGTTCTACTTAAGTATTTTTTTATTTGTTATGCCTCTGTGATTGGCCCTGCATGGCATCAGCACTAAGCTACAAGTCAAATTATAGCCATCCTTTGCAAAAGATGTTCCAGTTTTAAAAGGATGCTTTACAGGTATGAAATACTTCAGAGAAATGCAAACACTGCAACATTTCTCATCAGAACACACTTCTTCAAAACAGTTATATAACAGGTAAATCTCAAAGAAATGTTCTTATTCTTTTGATGAAAAGAGATTGCCCTGATGGGATTGTTTTGTTTTCTCAACAAAAAGAGAAGCTACACAAATTCCAAATTATGTGATTTCCTGGGGACACAAGTTTACATTTCCTCCACAAAATCACTCTCAAGTTTCAAGTAGGACAGGATTTTTGTGTAAAAAAAAAAGCATCTATCCTAATCACTATTGGCCCCATGCCCTCTGCAGAGAATATACACTGCTTTCCACATGCCTCTATGTTTGAGTTAAAAATCTATTTATTTGTTGGCAGATTTATGGGAATAAACTGACAAAATGAAAAATTGTGAAAATTCCAGGGACTGTTGGCTGTTTTAAAAAACATTAGCAGTACTTATATATTCATATTTATCATTACAGGACGAGCTTACTGATATTGTGGTCATGATAAAAGATCTGTTTAACGCCACAAACCAGGTATAGTATATTAAAAGAGTTACTATAGTATTTGTTCACTTGCTTATGTATGAACATTTAGCCAGACTGGTTTTCTGGAGTTCACACATAGTCATGCAGAGACATATGAACATGTACAATATACACATCAAAGCATAAGGCTAAGGTCAGATGGGGATAATTTTACAGCAGAATCACTGTGGTTCACCCCTGTCATCCAGTCCTTAACTACCCCAAATCTTTGTGATCACGAATTGGAGCAGCCATAATCCCTTTTTGTACAGGCCTGTTTAAGAAGTGGCATCCCAGGGCAGTTTGCAGCTCAAATGTTTCCATTGACTTAAATATATTTCCAAGTATTTTGTAGTTTAACAGCAAAGAAGGAGATATCCCAAGATGAATAGCGACTTGCTAAAGCTAAACAAAAACTGCATACAGCAACCGCTTGCAAACGTCTGTCAAAACTGTATTTACATTCTCCTGGACAACTAGCAGATGAAACTGAACATTCTGTAACTTTTAATAACTTGGTTAACTGCCCATCTGAACTTAGTCTAATCCATAAACATTGAAAAGGATTACAAAAATATAAATGTTTACAAACCTATTTGCTCTCTGCAGCTTCAATAGCCAATACAACCAATATTTCTTGGAGCCTACTAACCTTAGTGAACAGTAGTGAACAGTATAACCTTTCATTGGACCCTACCCACACCAACCTTTCAATGCATGCACAAACAGAACACGAGAGCTCCTTATGCCTTGGTGTACTGTGCGGTCACCGCTAAAATAATTTCAAATTAAACCTTCAACTAAAAACTGGAGGATGGGGCGTTGGTGGAATTTTAAAGCAGAAGTAAACTCAAAATTAAAAAAAATCAAAAGGCATGGTGTATATTGCAGAAGAGACATGCTATGGTAAAGTAAAACAAAGTTACAGTACAGATTGCCTGTTCACAATCTTCATTAGAATAATTGATTTTTCAAAAGTAAAGCAAAAACCATTTACATTTTATTAATTGTGTTGTGAACTTTGAACACTTCTTTTTAATGCTTACAAATAAAAAGGTGAGGCTTGTTTAAAATACTTTTGCTGCATGTTTTAAAAATTGTAAATAGGAAACATAAAAATTGGTTTACAAATTACTATTATTGGGATTTACCATTAGTTTTGATATGTCATTATTTAGCTTCTAACAAAAATAATGTATTTAAACATAGAAATATTAGTAGCAGCATTATTGTATACATCTTAATTGCATATGAAATACAATATATGCTTAGTTCATTTTTAGGTGTTGATCTTTTTTCTTTACTTTCACTTAGGTAATCCCTGAAAGTGTAATGCTCATTTTTACATTTGTTAAATCATTTCTTAAAGAGAGAGCTGGAAAAATCCCATTAAAAGAAACATTAGCTGAGAACTTAATTATTTTGTTATCCTTTGTCATGGAGGTGTCATTCAAATGGCCAGGCATGAAAAATACATTTATGGATGGAATGGATTCTATAAGTGATTTAATGCTGGTAAGGTCAATAATGTTATAAAGAATGGTATATTAACAATTTCTCATCTTTTAATTTATTGGATTTAGAAAAAGCGTGGTGAAATAATTTACAATTTTTCTACAGTTTATAATTGCGTGGAAACACTGTGTTACAAAAACAATAAATATAAAAAAATTCCTAAAACTAAGGAATCTTTTATGTGCCCTCTCACCTAAAACTAGGCTAAAAACACACTGAACTATATATTTTTATTTTCCCCAAGCAAATGTTAAGGGAGTAATAATGTAGTAGTAGTAATGTAAGAACACACTCCTGCATCACAGTTTACTCCTTCACTTTGAGAGGGCACAGACTAAATTCCCAATCAATCATAGTTCTGTTTTTTTATGATAATGTCCAAAGAAAAAAATTGTCTAAAAGAAAAAAATAAACAGCATATTGTTTTAGTGGAAATTCAATATGTACAGCACAGAAAACCATTTTTAAAAGACCTAGTTATTTTTGTCTACAGCCACCTACTCATTAGCTTCCCACTACTTTATTCAACAATAGTTTGTGTTGCAAGTCTCAAATGGTTCAAAGCTGGACAGAGTGTTTATTTCTTTAAAACAAAAAGGCTCTCTAACACTTATCAAGCCTGGCGCTTCTACAGGTATGGAACCTGGTTGGCCAAAAAAAAGGGTGGACAGCAAGTATGTGTTTGTCAATACAAGACCCCTGTGCATTCTTTACAGTGAGGAACATGGTGACAGGACCTCATTCCCACAGTCTCCCAGGGTTTGAGTCTGGAGTTTATTGAAATCTGAAAGTCCCCTTTGACAAGAACACACCCAGACAGCCACCAGCTACTAGGGCATGACTACATGTCTTCATATTACCCCTCTCACATTACCAGAAACAAAAAGCTGCAGGTATCTATACCAAATAATAGGTATTTCAAGGAATATGTAAATAAATGAGTTCCAAATTTAAAGGGATTAAATTAAGTTGATCAAGGAATTGTTGACTGAAGTCATGGGATGCAAAACAAGGTAAATTTCAATGCAAAATAACCCCTCCCCCACTATAAAAACAAGTGCGCCTATTGATACTTGCTATGCTGTTTTCCTTAGGAAAAACAAACTTAATTTTAAAATGTGTTTTTACTATCAGGTAGAAACCAAAAATGGAAAATTCAACCATCCCCTTTTAGCAGTCAGAACTCTGCAGTGAGACCAGTTGCCCCTCTCTGCAACATGCTGGCATGAGAGCTTTTTACCCAGGCCTTGACTGTTTTCTAAAGAAATCAAACTGTACATGCCTGAAATGCATTTAGTCTACTTAAACTGAAAGTTCAATCAACTTTAGAATATATTTTGCAAACTAATTTACATCTAATCATGCATCATTTGCTTTATTAGAACTATATTTTATCCAGCTCATAATTAAAATAATTCAAAATCTGAAAAAAAAACGTAGCTACTGGGAGAGAAGTTAGGTGATGAACAATGGAGATGAGTGTCAATAAAGCGAAGCAGACCAACAGGAGCTGAATATGGTCAGTGAAGGAAAGCAAAAATAATAAAAGAATCAAGTGGGTTTTGAGAAGAGCAGTGAACAGTATAACAAGAAGACTGTCCGGTCTGCCCCTACAATTTGATCCCTTTGAAATGTTCAGTTATATAGTATATATATTTTAACTTTCACATTTCCCTTCCTCACCCCTATCCCACATATTTCCTCTAATTTTCTCTTGGCACCCATTTATGTCTTACCCTCATTCCAGAAATGCATGCTAAAGTAACAGAAAGTTCCCCCAGTGTGACGTCATGATGCCAGAACCTGCCCACTCTCCCATCACAGGCTCAGACCTGCGATGAGAGAGTGGGCAGGTTGTGTCTCTGGACAAAACCCGCCCACCACTTTCAGCCTACAATCCGTACAAGAGACATTGTCCATGGCTCTGGCCAGTACGCCCCCCAGCGGGGTCAGGAGAAGGACCCCGCTGGGGGGCGCACTGGGCAGAGCCACGGACCACCAAAAGTTTCCTGTGGATAACCGGTTGGCGATGCTGCTGATCTAGAGAAATTCATGAGAATGTTTTTACGGGGATGTTTTAAAGCCAATTTACTACTTTTCCTGTACTATGCAATAATGCTATGTAAAGTTTATATGAAACATATAGTAGCATTATTTTAATACATAGTACTGTGATTATCATTTAATTTATTTATTTTTTAATTATTATAATGTCATAATATTTTATGAAATACTATTTAATGTCATATATAATGTTATTGGTCTTTTTCTATATTTGCATTGTTTCACAGAATCACATTACTTTAAATCATGAACAGCGATTTAACTATAGCACAGATTTCCTGGAACTTAAGACTAGAATACATGAAAATTGTCAGAGTTACAGCCAAACAATTGGCCCTTCAACAGTTCATCTGCCAGACTTACTTGATACTTCTTGCAAAAAACAGAATACTTCAGTTTTACCATGTTACATAAGTCAGCTGATGTATTTTAAAGGAAAAGGACATTTCTGGGAAACTTTGCAATTTAAGGTAGGCATGCATAGTTCTATATAAAATAGTATTATAAATTTTTTAGATAGCATGCCACTCAAAGAAATGGCTAGCACAAATCTTTTAATTTAAATATATTTTTATTGTTATGTAAAAAGTAGGAAGAAAAACAAAAATAACAAAACTTTTTTTTTGTATTGTAAGATACATACACCAATAATTTTTAATGTAGCTTACCAGTGCTCTACCTCTGCTTCTCTAAAGGTTGATCAGTAAGCTCCCTATTCATGCAAATGGCAAAATCTTATTTTGAGTCACTGAACAAAGGTCTAGAATCTATTGGTTATTGTTCTCTGTTTGCAGATAAATAGTGCACCACTGATGCTTTTTTTATGTATTTCCCAAATGCTGTGGTTTTGTTTTGTTCTCCTAATCTTTATTCTTATCTATTACTTTTATCCATGGAATCTTTTTGTGTAAACTGTATATAAGTGGTCATGGGCAGGAAGGTAGCACTTCATAGCATTGTTCTTATGAGCAAGCCAGTGGTTAAACTGCTGGTGACCAAATACTTTTTAATATAAAATAAGTTTAGGAGGCTAAAATTAAAACCTAAACCTAAAATGTTACAAAAGTTACAATAGAATAATAAAAGATGGAATAGAATAAAAGGAGGGATCACCATTATCTGACAATTCTAAAAAATATAACAAAAGATATCAAAAAAAATAAAACCTGCAAAGCTTCAAAATGAAAGACAAATTGCAAAAGAAAGCAAGGCAAACCCCAAAGTTGTCGAATAAACTTACTCTCTTTTTATCATAAAGTAAACAGGTAGACAGTGGAGTAGCAGTTGATATAGTGTTCTTGGACTTTGCAAAAGCATTTGACACAGCACCCCACAAACAGGTAATATACAAGGGTTTATGGGTTTAGAAAATTCAGTCTGTAAATGGATAGAGAACTAGCTTAAAGATCACATCCAGAGAATAGTGAATAATGATTCCTTCTCTGAATAGTCTAAGGTTATTTGTGATATATCCCAGGGTTCAGTGTTGGAACCTTTACTGTTTAACTTCTTTATAAATAAAGATAAAGATTTTAGGATTAAAAGTACCATTTCTGTATTTACAGATGACACCATGTAATGGAATTAGGTCCATACAGGATGTCTATAATCTACAAGCAGACCTGGATGTACTGTTTGATTGGGCAGCTAACAGCATGTTTGCTTCACACTGTCTAGGGAAAATACAATTGGAGTAGTCAAAAATGGAAATGGATCTGGGTGTTGTGGTAGATCAGACTTAATATTAGCATGCAATGCCAAGCTGCAATATCTAAAGCTAGCAAAGTACTTTCTTGTATTAAAAGAGGAATAGACTGCAGAGATGGAGACATAATCCTGGCCCTGTACAAAGCATTCGTCAGACCACATCTGAGATATGCAGTCCAGTTTTGGGCACTAGTTCACAAAAAGGGCATTGTTGAATTGGAGAGAGTGCAGAGAAGGGCAACTAAACTGATAAAAAGAATGGAGGAACCCAGCTCTGAAGAGAGATTAGCTGAACTGAATCTATTCTTCCTTGACATGGGACGTCAAAGGAGGGGATATGATCACTGTATATGAATATATAAATGATCCATATAGAGAACTTATTCCGTAACCTAGGTCGGGGGTGTCCAAACTTTTTGCAAAGAGGGCCAGATTTGGTGAGGTGAAAATATGTGGAGGCTGAAAATTCAGCACGTACTCAGGGTTAGTGTGGCCATGGTCTGCGCGGGTCCCACACAGCACACACCCACCAGGGTGGCTTAAGGGATTCCCTGTGCATGGAGTCCAGTGTCAGTGCGGGCTCTGTGCAGAGCACATTTTTGGAATCAGAGAGGTTGTGGTCCGTGCAAGAATACAATTTCTGCAGCAGAAGTATTTTATGTACCCCTTTTTGTGTTTTAGAAGATTACACTGAATTGCTTTTGTTGGATAATAACTAGTGTGCCTTTTTTTTATAGCTGGATAATGGTTTTACAAGCCTTAATCTATTTGACTGCAACAGTAAAAGAAAACTTAACAGAAACATTGTAGCACCAGTTAAAATGAACATTGACAACAGGAAAACCCAAGTAAGTTACTGATTACCTAAAGTGTATCTAAACCAAAAGCAAAAACAGGTGAATGACAGGTGCTTGGATAATATTTAAAAATCTTTGAGTATAGCAAGCAAATATAAATTATCTACATTTAAATAAAAAAATTATCATGGCATTTAGGCTTAGTCCACACGGACTGTTTCCCCAGCGTTTAACCTGAGGCTTTTAAAGCCCATGTTTGAAGTCCCCATGCATTCCAATGGGCTAATCTACACCAGGACGTTTCCTTCAGGCACGTTTTTGAGCTTTATTTTAAACGTTGCTTGCAACGTTTAAAAAATTAAAACGCTGGTAAATCGCAGGAAAACGCGGGAAATCGCGGGAAAACGCGTCCATTGATTTTAATGGGAGCGTTTTCCTGCGTTTATGCATGCTAGAAATTGTCAATAAAAAAGCTTCCATTGATTTCAATGGAGGCTTTTACAAACGTTTTAACAATAGCCTGTGTCCTGTGTCACTATTTCATGTGTCATGCATGATTAATTACATGTACTATGCTGTTAAAAATTAACACCTATGCCTGGCACATGTGAAGATTGTCTGCCATTGTGTTTGCTTTTGGTGCTTTTCACACCTGCAAATGATGTCATTCATTATCACTTGTGTGTAGTCATTGTCTTTAATTGTGCTTCACTTTGCACTCTTTTCACTCTATTCTGTATATACTGTTACATTTGTCACTGTACTCTTGCATGATCACATGTATGCAGGGATGTATGTACTTCCTGTACTTGCAGAAATCACTGCCCAGGTTTACAGTTTGCATTTCTAACAAGTGCTAAAACGCTTGCATAGACGTTTTTCAGCTTTTTCCAGCATTTTAAAAAAAGTTTTAAAACGTTAGAATAAGTGCATAAAAACGCTTATAAATGCAGTAGGAACGTTTACATGCCTTTTTACAAAACGTCCATGTAGACCCAGCCTTATTGATGTTACTATACGCATAGCATATCAAAATCATCATAATTTACGTTCCATTATGTATTGTTTTTTTTATATATTGCTCAATTTTGTATGTCCTCTGCACATGTGGGGGCTTGCAAATACTAAATTTACAAAAAATGGAATAACATTAAAGTAATAAAGAAATCTTGAGTCCCAGTTACAATTTAGTTGTATTTGTCAGAGGACTGCAAAATCCGATCAAGCACTGTAATTGAATATTCATCTTGGTTACCTTTCACCTAAATCAGGGAATATATGGTCAGTATGTGCTTGTTTGTCTACTATGCTATGAATGTCACTAACTGGAAGAGAAATGTATACACTGACTTTGAAGTTTTTATTGTAACTAAAAGGTAAGAATGAAGAAAAAATATCATATATTGAAAGTGTGCTTTCTTAAGACTAAGTACGTTAAATGTTACTTGACCTGTTTACTTTCAGAATACAGTGTTGAACAAAACCCAATTTTCATTATTCCGAGACAAGATACATTTCCATCAGTTTAACACAACTGATACTAAAAATTCTGCTTTAAGAATAATAATTACATTTTATGATCCTGGATCCAGAACCTTTCCTGTCTTACTTTTGATAAGGTAAGAAGCACTATGTTTAACACTTAATAAAAGTCCCTATTCTATTGTAAAATGCTAGTGATGTAAGCTAGGGAAGCCTGCAGTGTTTATTGGGTCAGACGACCACACTTACGATTGGTCAGGGTACCACCTTCTTTTTCCCTGAGATTCAATATTGGTTAGTACAGCTTCCCATTATAGGAAAAGGCCAGTAGTGAGGCTCTTGAGATGGGAAATGGCAGATAAGATTATAGTTAGAAATGTTCATGGAACTGGTTTAATTAACAATAAAATACATTAACATTTGTATATATTTGTATAAAGGTATATCATAGAAGTATTATCAATTGAAGACAAGTTTAAGGTTTAAAAGCTGTGCAAAATATTTACTGAATAAATACATACTTGGAAAATCAATTACATTTCTTATATTTGTATAATCTTGAGTCTTTCTCTTACAACCTGGATGAAAAAACTAACAGATTTTCGTATGTTTTTTCTTTTTAAACAGATACTCCAAAAAACCTACTCCTCTGAATTACAATTTAAAGCAAGTTTATTCTTTGGAAGACAATTCTACAGAGCTATTTATTCCTGCAGATTCTTTGAAAGGTCATTTTCAGTCTCTCAATTTTCAGCATTTCTTGAGTAGCAAATCTAGCAATTAAACAATAAATACAATGATCCACATGTCATTTTTTTAATAAAAACTTTTCTTACCCCAATTTTTGTCTGAGCTAACCCTGCCTACGCAAAAAAAACAGAAGCAAAAGTAATATGTAAGATGCCCAACTACTGCTGGATGCAGTAGGATTGTACTGTGACAATCCAGACAGATTACATAACAAAATGATACTCTTTGGGTTTTGTTTTGTTTTTTTTGAAGAAACAGTGGTAGCTGACTGATACACTATATATATGTCTATTTATGCCTATTTAAATTTGCACTGAATATATTGAAAAATATGGTGCTATAGGTAAAAAAAAATGCATCATAACTTAAAAAGTTGACATGATAGAAAAAAATTAAAGCAGACATCAGTATGAAAAACTGATTTAGAAAAAAGTTTTATTTTTTGCCTTATGTTATTCCTATGATGTTATGAGCCATTGCTTCCATTACCCATACTACTCATAAAGCTCATCATTCTTGTTCATAGTGATCTTTTTAATCAGTCTGTTTTTTTTTAAGTTTAATCCATTTATATAGGTATTACTAGGCGTACATAGCATATAATACAAAACTTAAGAAAAAAGGCATTAAAATATGAAACACAGTTATAGGTGGATACAGAAAGAAATAGGCAAACATAAGGCATAAAAAGGGGGGCGTGGGGAGAGAAGTAATATACTAAAAAAACAACAGTACAGCTAAAACATCAAAGACACAGTCAAATATAAATCCAACAAAAAAAAAGCAATCTTCCTTTTTATTAAAATAATGAGGAACTATGCACACATGACCTTGGAACATGACCTTGAAAAGCAGGGAACTACATATAAAAAGTCTGTCCTTCCTAAACTATTTACCCCTTTGGGATGTAAACACTACTAATCCAAAGCTGGCAGTATTCAGTTTCAAACCACAATTATCATATAATTTTATCTCTAATATGTCTTGTTAAAAATTGGAATACTCTATCAATTTCTAAATGTTACATATGTGATTGTGTGTGCAATTTTTAAATTGTTAGAATACTATATATTTTCTTCCCTTCAATAGATTCTGGCTGTGTCTACTTGGCTTTGATGGATGCAGACTACAAAAGACATCCAAAAAACAATTACATAACCAAAGTATTACAGTATGCTGTTGACATTCAGTGGATACAGTGTTTGTCTTGGCGTAACAGGCAATGGAATTCTGAGGACTGTTCTCCTCAGAAAGGAACCACAACAACCATGTTCAGTTGCAGGTAATGAGGTTTGCAAGAAAATGCTACAATTATTATGTTTCTAAGCATAACGTCACAAGTATAAAATATTATAATATAATAAAATTGATATATAGATTAGGGTAACATGCTCATAACTCACATTGACTTCCATATCCTGGACCTTCACCATATAGCCCTTCAATGCATACTGAAGGATTGCAAAAGTGGGACACAGCATATTGTCTTCATGATATAAGGCAATTAACAGAATAGCAACTGTTAGAATCCAATAGGCCGCTCTGCTAAAGCTTTTAAAAATAAGATCAAAGCAATAATATAAAACTGCAATGACAACTGTAGATTTCTCTGTTTTTAGCTGTACATATCTAGGACTGTATACTACTGCCAGTAGACATGTGTTGTCTTATTTCACCAAGGAAGATGTCTCTCAGTTCATAAGGTAAAGATATGATCACCTCATTTTTATTGTTTGTCTATCTCAAGTGCCTATAGACATGTATGAATTTATATCAAATAACTATTCGTATACTTTCCAAACACACCTAGAACTTTTAATTAAAAAGAAAGCATACATTTGTGAACATGATCCGTTTTATTGACACAGTCATTCCAAAATTTGTTTAAAAATTAAAGATAGGCTAGGATAAAGGTGTGTGTGTGTATATATATATATATATATATATATATATATATATATATATATACACACACACATATATATATTTATACACACACACACATACATACAGTTAGGTCCATAAATATTTGGACAGAGACAACTTTTTTCTAATTTTGGTTCTGTACATTACCACAAATAATTTGAAATGAAACAACACAGATGCAGTTGAACTGCAGACTTTCAGCTTTAATTCAGTGGGTTGAACAAAAAGATTGCATAAAAATGTGAGGAACTAAATCCTTTTTTACGTACCGATGCACGTACGTTCACGCCGGTCAGCAACCTCTATTAGCGTGAGTCGGGCCCGAGTTCTAGTGAACTCGCCTGCCGGTTTCCTGCAAAGAGCTCGAATACACCAATTAAGGCGATTAATTTTCAGCTGCGCGATTCAGAAGGAGATGTTAACTTCAATGATGAGGTGATAGCAATTGATTAGCGCACACCTGAGCCCTGTTCTGTGCGCATCTCCAGTCCATTTTACAGGTCAGTTTGAATCTTTAATGCTTGATGTTTTTTTTTTTTGTAAGTGTTACTTTTTATGTTACAATCTACTCCATCACAAACTTCATTTATAAGTTACATTTGTTGCACTTCTTGTTACTTTTTCTTTTGGTTGCAACACTGCAAACTAATTTCTATGAGCTGGATATATACTAAGTGGCTCTTTCAAATATGTCATCACACAAAAGTATGAGTGTAAAAAAATATGTGAACAAACATTTGTGACCTCATACAAATTTTGTTGTAGTTTGACTTCAAATATTTTAGTAAAGGATTATAGGCAAACATGTTATAATACATGTATTAAGGATCATTTAGTAATTTCACTTGTGTGTGTATATCAAAATACATTTAAATGTATACAAATACATATGCATTTTAATTAGTACTATTTTAACTGTACTGGTTTGTGTGTGTGTGTGTGGGGGGGGGGGGGGGGGTACATTTTCTTGCTTTTCCATCCCCTTCAGGGTGTTTTTGCAGATTTGAATGGCATTTTAGATCTTGGCCCGCTATGTATAATTCACTTACTCACCTCAGCTTGGTAGTGGAAGCACATAAAGGTGGATTCCTTCTTTTTTTAACCAGAAGCAATATCCTCCATGAATGTTGCTTGTTGCCAAGCCCATGATATCCAAAATCATAGGAAGAAATAGGCAATCCTTGCAATGTGAAGCAATATGGTCCAAAAAGCCCTCTATGCCTATCTCATAATTTCTCTTTTCTATGTATATGTACACACATCTAAATGCATACATACATGTTTGGCTTTATGTGCACTCATGTCTATACATACATGAGTGCATATGAAGCAAAACAAGGAATATACACAAAAAATACAAACTTACCTTAATAAGGACTGTGCAAAAGTGCAGTGCATTTTTCCACTGATAAAACAGTTCAGGCGCAACTATGAGCTACACGCTCCTGAAGTTTGGTGCACAACTATGCGCATCAAACAGCTGAGTTTTAATAAGACAATTGTGCTGTTTTTGGTCTTACAAATAATTCAGAGGAAGGAACAGCTTAAAAACACAATTGTCTTTTTAAACTGTGTGTCCTGGGAGATTAGAAAGGAGATCACATAACAAACCCCCAACAAACAAACCACAACATTTTAGAAACAACTTTATTCAAAAGAAACATTTGCTAAAAGGTCACAATAAAATATAAAAACACATCAAAACCAAAAAAAAAAACACATCACTAAAATTTACACTAAATGACAAAAAAATTAAAAAGAACAAACAAACACACTTCCATGTAAAGCCAAATAGTTCAAAAATGGCCCAACAAATATTGCATTCAAAAAATACTTACCAAACCAATATGCAATTTTGCCCTATCCAGGGTGGAAAACTGGACTAGAAAATATTTATGCAGGACAAACATTGAAAAGTGGTAATAAACGCAGAATTTTGCAATCAAACAATATGGCCACAGACACAATAACATAGCATTAAAATTGATTTCAAAATTGCAAAATAGACATTAAAACATTCAAAGTAAAAAAAAAAAAAAAATTGGACATTTCATTATCATTGATTGATATGATCCTTTAGATTTGTACACCAGTAAACAGATATTCTATTAATTAAAAAAATAAAATAAAGTTGGGGAGGATTTAATGTTAAAAGTATTTTCTATATATATATATATATATATATATATATATATATATATATATACACACACACACACACACACACACACACATATATACATATATATCTATAAGAAGCAAACAAGAACGTGTGTGTGATGGTGACTTTTGTGGGAAAATCTAGTCCGATGGCAAAGCCGAGGCTTCGCGCGCGTAAAGTCACAAGATTTACCCCCAGGCGGCTCCTCCGATCAGGCATCCTAAGCCTTTAGATAGGCGCCTATGTAGAGGAGCTGAACTCAGTTAACTCTTACCCAACAGGAAAGAAATAAGTTATTTTAAAAAATGCTTTTTTCTTAGCGCATATAGATGTTTTAAACATTTGAACACCACACACATTTTTTTTAGGGTCAAGGGTAATATGTGTGCCATTTGAAAGAATGCTTTTTTAGGAGAACAGTGACTTTTAATGCAAGCTCGCCAGTGTAAAACTGCCGGGGATGCGCGGCTTCAGCAGCGAGCTCATTAGGTTGGTGAATTGCGTAATGGCTTCAGATTTTGGATCACGAATACGAATGTGCAACCAAGCCTCCGATTTTCCTTAGTGAATCAGGGCCAATGACTTTATATCAGAGGCTCAAAAGTAATTGGATAATTGACTCAAAGGCTATTTCATGGACTGGTGTGAGCAATTCCTCCCTTATTTCATTATCAATTAAGCAGATAAAAAGGTCTGGAGTTGATTTGAGGGGGGGGGGGGCGCTTGTATGTGGAACATTTTGCTGTGGGAGGGATGACAGTAGTATGAAGAGGTTTAGTGCTGTGTGGTGTAGGAGGGATCTGTACTGGGTGAAACTTTACCTTGGGGTGGTATTTGTACTAACAGTAGGTGTAATTTCTATTTTTACGCTGTACACTGGCTACAAAGTCATGACACTGTTAAAGTACAAATGTCTAATTCCCTATTTTAAGGAAGAACTTCACTTAAGAGCTGGGCACAGGATGATGCTGGATACAGGCTTATGTGGGTGAAGCCTTTGCAGGATATAGTATGTTGCTGGTGAAGGTTAGGCTTGATAAAGGCTACACTGGTGAAGGCTTGGCAGGATATTAATAATAAGAAGTATCTTCTCAATGCTGTGCTGCAGTGCTGTGCAAAAATTTCTTGTTGTGTGTTTGGCTGTGCGTTAGCTGGCAGGAAGAAAGAGTAAACTTGGAGAGACTTGGGATGACTGTCAGTTGCTGCAGTGTGCAGCTGTGCAGTACACATTGGTCACATCACACGAGGGTCAGACTTTTGTGTCTCTGGAAATTTACCTCCCTCCCAGCTTTGTTACCAGGGTTTAAAGCAATGCTAGACTGAGAATATCATATGTATATTTCTATATGTATTAAATATTACTGGATATACATATGATGTAGGGGTGTCTCTCTATGGGGAGGGGGTTGTTAGAAAAATAAAATATGCCTTGATATAAAGTAGGCTAGGTATGCTACTGATATGTACTACGATGACAGGGCCACTTTAAATTAGATTTACAAATGTATGCAAATGCAATATTCATGCAAAGAAATTATCATAACAAAAACTTGTTTTTTTTCAGCACCACAACAAATCCTATTCCAGTCGTAATTGTTGTGCTTTCCATTATCTTCTACATTTTGTTTATGAGTTTTGGTAAAATCAAGGATCAACATGAAGATCAAAAAAATGCATATGTGTTTCTCCAGGATAATTCTCCAACTGATCAGCAACAATATGCAATTATGGTTGATGTAGGATTTCGATCTGTCCCAAAGTCAACAGCTAAGGTAATTTAAATGTTCAGGTAACTGACTGGGGGAATTTAAACTTAAAAATTAGCAGACTGACAGAAAAAAACTTTACCAACTTTCTTCTCTGCTTTTTCGTTTTGTGTTCAAACAGATGCATAAAATATGTTTGTTCCAGGAAATTAGCATGTTTCTTATCTCAAACATCTTTTGTTTTATTATAATAAATTGGACCAACAAAGGCCATCTGAAACGGAAACTGCCCCAGCGAAAACGGGACACTTAGGAGCTATAATTATTTTTATAAATCACTAGATGAAACTTCTCTCTCCTGTTAGTTGTGTATATATAGTTTGGCATGTGCATACCATGTATTGCTGTATGCACAAATGTTATACATTGCTGTATACTTTCAATGTACAAAAATACAGTACTAATTATATGGTATCCAAAAACCAAATTTCATAGTAAAATAACATAATCCAAGAAGGTACAATATTATAACCAACCCCTTTCATTTAAATTTTTTAGGTTTACATAGTTTTACATGGTGAAGATGGTATTTCCGAAACTCAAGAGCTTTATTGTCCTGACAGACCTCTGTTTGAAAGAAATTCAAGAAATGTATTTATTATGAGGTAATGTGGAATGGCACACTACATAAACATAGTTTCAAGTGGTTGGTTGCACTTTGCATAAGCCTCTCAAGGTTGACAACATTAGATCTGCAAATTGCTCTAAAAACATTTGCGTGGGTTCATCATAGGGGTATATTTATACATTTTTCATTAATCAATTTAGCCGCTGTTTGAATTCCTAGGTATTGCTCCTTTCAATGCAAATACAAACTAAGAGGCCAACTTAACAATCTTGGGTGCATTTCTTCCTTAGTTCTGAGGCATTGAGTGAGTGAGTATATATATATATATATATATATACACATTTATATATATATATATATATATATATATATATATATATATATATATATATAGGTAATTGTTTTCCACTTGATAATTTGTTTTTAGTACAATTTGTAAATCAGTTACATAAAAACCCATTCAATTAAACTTCAGTTCATCTAAATGTAATTAAAACATCCCAAGTAACAAATAATGAAAATTAAAATTTTCTTAATTTTTAACAGATTACAGAAAATAGAATTCTTATGTCTCATAGTCTCAGGATTTCTCACCCCTGTTGAGGTTGGGTTATCCTAATTGCATTTTTCTAATTGTAGTTGCACTTTTGATGGTATATTTTTTTCTTTTGGTGTTATATTTTTTAAAAGCAACAAGTAAACAATATAATGTTACATTTAAAATTTGATGATATTTTGTTACTGTGTAGTAAGCAAGTCTGTTGTCCCGGGTTTTAGTCTAAGCCAAGGTAAAAGAACATAAGCATTATTCTACCTAAACGTTAGGACAAAATGTATTTTTCTTTTAATATAAAGTTTATCTAGCTGTAGTGTTACAATTTTTGGCTTTATAACTTATTATTCATCATTTTCATTTTTTCAAATTTTTCCTTCTTTATTTGTGATTTCCAGTGTACCCGATAGTCTTGGACCATTATGGAAGATTCATATTTGGCATAACAACAGTGGTCAGTCTCCAAGTTTGTACCTCAGCCATGTGATTATCAAAGATCTGAAGAGTAGGAAAAGCTGTTTTTTTTATGCAGAGTGCTGGCTAGCAGTGGATAAAGAAGATGGCAAAGTTGAACGTGAATTGACAAGTGTAGCACATGGATTAGGCTTCAGAAGGGTAAGAATTGTTTGTACCTAAAAGGGAAAATCTCAGCACTCATGGTTTTCTGAAAATCCCTTTACAGTAGTTCATAATGACATTGATTTTGGAAGGCACAATGGTCCTAATTCTAAAATGGTAACAAACTTTCCAGTTAAGGACACAACTCAAACTGCCCTTTACAACAGCCTCCAGTGTTTGCAATGATAGGCATTTAATTTGTAATCATTTGTGAGTAATCCTGTCACCAGAACAAGGTTATTTGTATCATTTGTACCTAAGACACACAATAAAATGTGTATGTTGTGTGTGCGTGTATGCTAGAAATTTGGAAAACAAAATAGGGGAGTTTGAAGCCTAAATGAATGAAGAGTTATACCTTGGTAGGTATTGCAGAATCCTGGCTTTGTTCTTCACATGACTGGGCTATTAACTTTTCTGATTTTACTCAGAAAAGAGTAAAAAAGAGAGGTGATCTGAAGTGAATGTGAAAGAATAAATAGTTGATGGCGCATGCGATGATGCTGAGACATTATGGGTGGAATTGCATAGAGGCATGCATAATACACTGTTAATTACAGTGATACCTCGGCTAAAAGGATAATTTGTTCAGGAATCACATTTGTTAGCTGAAAAGTGATTTCCTATAGGTTTCTATAAAAAACATTTAATTTGTCCTGGATGTGGCCCACAAACTAAAGATAAGTTTTATAAAAAAAAAAAAAAATAGTAAAAAGCACAATATAAAAGGTCATAAACTCACTAAAGGCTGAGGTGAACAGCTTCATAATTGGGGCAACATATTATTAGGCAGCGTGGTATCAGTTACTATATAAAATCCTCACTGTGAGTTAATCACAAACAAAGCAAAAAAAAAAAAAAAAAACAACTATATGAAGCCTAGACATTCATTAACTTCTGGAGCAAGCTGTGCTTTGAGATGCAAAAAGAAACAGCTGCGGAGTTTGTTTTGGTCAATAAAGAGTTACAAGATGTTGAAGAACAGCTCAGCTCTTAAGATCATCCACAACCTCAGCTGTGTTTAGCACAAAGACTTCTTCTGCAAGTCATGCAAACTGCCCCCCACCCCCCATCAAGCCTCCATCCTGCATACAAGCAGCAGGGAAGCCTGTTCCTGCTTTTTTTTTACAATTGTTAGCAGAGTCTACTAAACAGTGAAAAAAAATTGTTAGCTGAAAAATTTGTTAGCAAGGCCACTCGTTAGTAGAGGTGTTAATGTATTGGTGTCTGCTATTGGCCCCCCAGTGCTAAAGAAGTGATTGAGAATCAACTACTTGCACAGACAGAAAGGGCTGCACAGGCTGGACCTAGTTTTTTTGTCTAACAATGCTAAGCTTACAACAAATTTTCATATAAAAGATTCTAAAGGGAAATACAATGTGGAAAAATGAAATACAGATTTAAAAAAAAGAAGGAAAGGCAATCTAAATGTAAGTATCTTAAAAGCGTTGGTAACTGGGGATGAAGAAAAGAAGGAATTACTAAACACTTTTTTTTTTTTGAACACTAAAGGAAAAGGAGGTCTGAACACGAAGAAAAATAGCAGAGCTCCATTTTTTGAAAATCAATAGAAATGTTATTGCCTTATACAATCAGCAATTATTTAAAATTGATATGATCTGAGAAACATTTGGATAAAATTAAGGTTGACAATGCACCAGGATCTGAAACATTACACCCATGTGTGCTCAAGCTGAGCTCCGTTATTTCAAAGCCATTGTTTCTCATTTTTATAGACTCTCTAATCACTGGCATGGTACCAATGGATTGGCATAAAGCCAATGTAGTACCTATTTTAAAAAAGGGAGCAAAGTCATTATTATTATATAGTTTTGGATTAAAAGTACCATTTCAGTGTTTGCAGATGACACCAAACTATGTAATGGAATTAGGTCCATACAGGATGTCTATAATCTACAAGCAGATCTCGATGCACTGTTTGCCACTTGGCTGCCCAATCACATGACATTTATTATTAATAAATGTAAAGTTATGCACTTGGGGGCTAACAAAATGCATGCTTCATACTGTCTAGGGGGAATACATTTGGGGAAGTCAAAAATGGAAAAGGTCCTGGGGGTTTTGGTAGATCATAGACTTAATTATTGAGAATATCCCTCTGGTGCATATATATTAATGATCATAAACTTAATAATAGCATGCAATGCCAAGCTACAATATCTAAAGCTAGAAAAGTACTTTCTTGTATCAAAAGAGGTATAGACTGCATCTGGAGGAAAAGAAGATTAATCTCAGCATAAGGGGTTCTTCACAGTGAGGTCTGTGAAAATGTGGAATAGGCTTCTCAGTAGTTAGTTTTGGAAATTACTATAGATTCAGATCAGACAGACTTAACTGGAATTGAGTAGTTTCATCTGTTTGAGTTCCTTAGTGTGTATAGGAAAAGCTATATGAGCATACCAGAAACAAGAGTTAAAGTTATGAACAGTGTCTTTTAAATTAAATACAAAAAAGTTGTATATTTAGCAAATGCAGTTAATAAGAGAAAAAAGCCACATGATGGTGCTGGTCACTGATGGTAGAGTATTTTTTGAAATTGATAAATTTTATCACCTTTAAAATACATAATGTAAAACTCTTCAGCCATTGCTGACTTTAAAAATGTCCCTATTCTTTTCTCCCCATCCCATAAAAACTGGTAATACTAGTTCATTAGTCTTTGTTCTCACTCAAATTAACATCACACAATTTTTTCCATACTGCTATGTCATATGATGTTAACTGCTTTGTTATTTGTTGCTGTTTTTTTTTTTTATTTGTTTATTTTTTGGGTTTTTTTTTGTTATTTGTATATATGATATTGCTGTACCATACTATGTGTGGTGTTTTATTGATTTTCTTTATTAGACTTTAAGTTTAAAAAAAATCCATACTTGATTGTCAAGAGTGTTAACTAAGGATGTATGCATGTACACATAATTATCTATCCTGATTTATTTTTATGCCTGTGATAATAGCTCTTCTACTCCAAGTTCACACAATATCTGGAAGATTTTCATTCCTGGGCTTCAGTCTTTACCCGACCATCTTACAGTTGGTTCACTCATACTCAACGAATAACTACATGTTATGTCCTATGCCTGGGGTATATGTGTTTCAACACCATCCTTCTGCACTGGAAAGATGATCAGGTATGACATATTTCAGTTTTCAAGGAACCTATTATACAGTTATTGAAAGACTAGTTTTTTTTACTCTTAAGAAACCAGATTTAATTTTTAATGCTTTTACTAAAATATTAAAAAAAAATTTAAAGGTGTATATAATATAATAGAGATTTTATTTTTATATAGGAATACTAAGTACTAGAGCAGGTATCACATTTCACATCACAAAAATTAAAACTAAAGAAATTATTCTCCTGTAATGCATCATGAGCATTCCCTGCTGTCAGACAAAATCAGAATATAATAATAAAGTCAAAAACATATAGTGTTTTTCTTAATAAATCTGTGGAAGGAGCAAAATATTACCCACAGCAGCTGGATGGCATATATCTTGTACTAACTTGATTTCGAAAATCTGTTTTTTTTTTTCATTACAACCCAAAAAAACATCAGAAATCTGAATTTGTCCCATTTTTAAGGCCAATGGTTAGTAGAGATAACAGGTTTTTCAGCTTTGCATTAGCTGTTCTTTTAGGTTACAGTTAAAAATTTCAGAAGATTTAAATTGGGTAAAGTTATTTACGCTTTGTAAGCATTGAAGATTAACTATAGTGTAAGGCTAAGTCTACATGGACTTTAATTGAGACACTTAAAAATGCTTAAACTGCTTTTATATGAGTTTTTAAGCATTTAAAAAAAATAATTTTAATCCAAAATGTGTCATAAAAAGAGCAAGAAACAGCGAATATGCTAGAAGACCTAGAATATGCCCCAAAATCCCTAAAAATGCCCCCAAACCCCATTCATGTCAGGGGGGGGTGGGTATTTAAAGTTTTTGGGCAGTTGGGGAGCATTTTTGGGCATTTATGTCCTTTTAACTATTTGCAAAAACACTGTAGGATGTTTCATTAAAAGCTCACTAAGAATACTCTCTGGCGTGGACTGCCCCATTGGAATGAAAAGGGAAACAGTCCATCTAGACTTCACTGATGCAGTCTTGTTTCCAAATGTCAGTCAAGTTTGGATATATTTAAATATTTTGCATTTTAAAAGTTTTACAAAAGTAATTGAATGATTGGATACATTTTGTTTAATAAAAACAGTAAATATTTTTAAAGCTTTAGCAAATGTTTACTAGAATCCTTGCTACTGTTTAAAAAAACTGAAACGTGTCCTAACCTTTTTTTTTTTTTATGAAAGTTAACTGCGGAGAATGGCCTTATTGACATTTCTATTACTTCCCTGATATCTGGATTTCAAACTACAATGGTTGTGTATCCAATTGCCTTGGTATTATCACTTCTGTTTAGGTCTAGTAAGGTAAGACAGACTTTGTAAGTGTTAACCATTATACAGGTAGTCCCTGGGTTACATATATGAGATAGGGACTGTAGGTTTGTTCTTAAGTTGAATTTGTATATGTATCGCAGGGGTCAGCAACCTTTACTATCAAAAGAGCCATTTTGCCTCCTCTTCCACTAAAGAAAAATAGTCTGGAGCCGCAAAACATAACACTGTTTATAAACTTTTAAAAGTTTTAATATTTTTTTAATTTTACCTATTACAACAAGTGTGCATGTGTAGGCCTACTTTGAAATAAATTTAACACTGAACTATGCCCCTAGAAGCCTCCAGCTTCTAACGTATCATCCTGTTACATTAGCTGGAGGCTTCTAACGTAACAGGGTAGATTTTTTTGATGGGCAGAGTTCTTTATGTTCTGACGATGCCTTAGCAATGAAATTTTAAGGGGTGTTAGCCACAGGTGTCCCTCATTTGCAGCTTTAATTTTGTTCACCTGTACCCCCCAATCTTGAGTAATTGGGGTTCAGGTGCTAGAAGCCTCCAGCAATGTGTAACGGTAGATTATTTTGATGGGCAGAGTTCTTTATTTTCTGACGATGCCTTAGCGATTCAATTGTAGGTGGTGTTAGCCATAAGTGTCCCCCACTTGCACCTCTATTTTGGTCACCTGTACCGCCTCCCCCCGTTCCAGAGAAATTGGGGTTCAGAGGCTAGAAGCTTCCAGCAATGTGTAACAGGATAGATTTTTTTGATAGGCAGAGTTTTTATGAATTTTTAGGAGGTGTTAGCCACAGGTGTCCCGTACTTGCACCTCAAATTTTTTTCACCTGTACCCCCGTTTCCAGATAAATTGGGGTTTAGGTGCTAGAAGCCTCCAACAATGTGTAACAGGGTAGGGGTTTTTTGATGGGTTGAGTTTTTAGGAGGTGTTAGCCACAGGTGTCCCCCACTTGCACCTCTAATTTTGTTCACCTGTACCCCGTTCCTGTTCCAGAGAAATTGGGGTTCAGGTGCCTCCAGCAATGTGTAACGGTAGATTTTTTTGATGGGCAGAGTTCTTTATGTTCTGACGATGCCTTAGCAATGAAATTTTAAGGGGTGTTAGTCACAGGTGTCCCCCACTTGCACCTACATTTTTGGTTTTGTACATCTCCCCATTCCAGAGGAATTGGGGTTCAAAGGAGGGGGATGTCATTGTACACACCCATTTGTACACGCCCCGTGGTAGATTTATTTCACTGATGGATTTTTTTCATTAGAACACCGGATAGGGAATCCCCCTCCTCCGCAGTGTCTTGGGAGGAAGGGGATCCCCCATCAGAGATCTCCCTATGGCAGCCGAAGGGAGCCACAACAAGGAGGCTGAAGAGCCGCATGCGGCTCCGGAGCCGCAGGTTGCAGACCCCTGGTGTATCGGAACAGGTACATTATTTTATAAATGCAATTAGGACAGATTTCAGTTACTGTAAACACTCCCTACAGTGAGTAACAAAGCAAAAAAAAAAAAAAAAACTCAGTAGAGCCTAGACATTCTAGCTGGAGCAAGCTGTGCTTTGATATGCAAAAAGAAACAACTGCAGAGTTTGTCTTGGTCATTAAAGAGTTACAAGATGATGAAGAACAGCTCAGGTCTTAAGATCATCCACAACCTCAGCTGTGTTTATCAAAAGACTTCTTCTGCAAGTCATGCAAACCGCTCCCTCCCCCCACCCAGCCTCCATCTTGCACACAAGCCAGCAGGGAAGCCCCATTCATATCTAGTAGTCGTCCTTATGTCGGATGTCCCTAACCTCGGGACTACCAGTATAGTGTGTCAATCTTGGAAGTTGGGAATTCCAGATTCCTCTGCTATGTATATGAATTGCCATACACTGTTTATTATGCTAAACAGGGGACTGTCTGTTTATCCTAATCCACAATATAAAATATCTTTCTGCAACACAATGCACATTTACAGATTTTTGTATGTTTATTATGTTTTTTTTTTTTTTTTTTTTTTTGTAGAAGGTTAATAAGTATCTCAGAGAAGACCATTCTAAGACTAGGGCCTCTAATATGAACTATCATGAAGGTAAGAGGTAAACTGAAGGTCACAAATATGAGCTTGAATAGAATTACATGGTAATATTTTTTCATAAAAGAAGTGCTATCTAAACTTCTCTAGGAAGACTTTGCTTGTGAAATATATTTGCATGTATTCGTGCATATGTTCCTGAAAGTCTTTACCTGTAAAATATATTTTCATGTACATATGCATATGTTATTTATATGTATAAAAATATCCTTCTGATATAGTTTAATTGTGATGCCGAGGGGGAAACTAATAATAGTATTATTACCGATAGTAAATATTACTATAATACATGTTATGTGTGCATATGAACAATGTTTGAGTACAACATTTACCTAATTTACATGAGAACTTGCAAGTTTATTTGACTGTTGGAGAAAAACAAGAAGATAAGTTCACCCGAAAAGAAACAGCCATGCACTTATGCACTTGAGCACAGCTATCTGAAAAAAATCACCTCATGATTTAACAGATATAGCTTTATCTGTAGCGTTTCCCTACAATGTAAAAAAAATAAAAGTGCCAATCTCACGCATGCGCAGTGAGAATTTATGACCTAGGCAGAAGCTAAAAAACAAAGGAGAAAGATGGCAATGATTCTTCTGTGCAGGGGCCAAGAAAGAACCCAGGCCGACACAGGACCAAAGCAAATCTTATTGTGGGGGACTGTAGAAGTTAAGATATCATTTGAGGTGTCATTTTTTATTTTAATGAAAGTTCCATTTTAACAACAGGTGATGATTTAAACACAAACCTATTTCATCAGTAAACTAATTATATTAAAGATACTAAACTTGGATAATTTGCCTATATTTAGCATTGTTTACTATATTTAGAATCTTTTGACTTTTAAAATAAAAGTAGCTACAATGGATTAAATAATGCTTAGTGTAATAATTGTACTGGATTAACAAACAAATTATGGTAATACATTTATATTTAATATTATATTTTCTAACATATATTAGATAAATACAGCATACTCATTACTCTGTCTTTGTAGGTCATCAACATTATATTCAAGAAACTGACACAATTCTTCAATCTAGTCTGACATGGCAGCATTTCCAGTACTGGGCATATGATACCTGGAAGAAGAAGTACCAGGTATATATATGTGAAGTTCATAATTATCAACTTGCTACAATATACATGTATAAACTATAGAACATGAACAATCCTCCACAAAATGATAATGAATTAAAACATAGAATAAAACCTTTGCTCATCAATAGCAGTAACAGTACAAATTCCATAATCACCATAAAATATACTGTCTATCTTACATTTGCTCCTCACCAGTTTATTAGAAAATACTACTAATGAAAACATGTTTTTTTTATTTTAGTTTTGTTTTTATACATTATAAAAACAAAAAATATGTTTGTCAGGAAGCCACCCACCAACTTTCTGAATTAATCGCAAAGCCCTTGAACACTGTATAACCCTGCACTCATTCCTAAGGATGAGGGACCAGCTATCTAGCTCTTGTAAGTAAAGCCAGGTTCTAGTAAGCACCCCCCAAGTTCCCACAACCACTTTAAGGACAGAAGACAATTAAATCAAATCCACATGAATATAACCTAATACATGTAAATAATCCACATTGGCTGTAAAGAGTCCTTTAGATGCAAATGGCAGCTGAATTCACTAAGAAAAGAACATAGGTTTTATCCTCCAGAATCACTGCACACCAGATCACAAAGTAAACACTGTCACTCAAGACTCTCTGATTATTGGATTTACAGCCAATATAGATTATATTTTTTTTGCACTTATTAAGTTTTATTCATGTGGATTTGCTTTTTTTGTATTTTGTCTTCTTTCAGATTATTAGGGCTGCTTGATTAATTCTTAATATTTTGGGAGTTTAATACACTCTGAAGTTGGCTGCTTCATACCTTGTGCACATTTTACTATTTTCTGCACTGTAGGGACAGGTTGTAGAGATTGGTACCCAAATGTTGAGAGAGCTCCCGGCCTAGTGAGCTTGCTGTTCCCCCCTCTCCTGGCCAGTCAGGCTTTAATGGACCTAATGTGGAGATGAAGTAGACCCAATTATATATTTTTTATTATATTAAACAAATCAGCATTGTTGGCCTTAAGGCATTCCAAGCATGTTATCTGATATGTGAATTAATTTGTTACTGCTATTCTGCATCTAGCAAGTTTCCCCAAAATAAACAGTACACTAAGTTTTCTGTTTTTCACTTGGAACACATTTTTCATTTGTTTTTATGACCCCCTAGCAATTTCAGTGACAATACTTAATTCAGGGGCCATTGGCAAGTGGCTTTAAAAAGGCATTTTCATATGTATTTATGGAAAACACATTCTATAAACATTTTTTTACCCTTACTGACTTACCCTTTCACCCTTACAAAAACTATTTTCTCCTCCTCTAATTATTTTGCCATACTTCTAGCTAATGGCCATGAGAACTTGTTGGAATTATTTGAGCATTACATTTATGAATTTGCTACACAAGTCTCTCTTTTTTTGCTCTTTTTAGGGGCAGGACTGACAGTGACAGTGAAGAGAGTGGGGTGAACACAAAGGGTCTGATTTATTATAACTCTCAAAGACTAGAGAAGGTACACTTTAATCAGTGAACCTGGTTGATCCAGCAAACTTGAAATGTATCTGGTCAAAGATTGAAACCTTTTGCTAACAAAAGATGGTTAGGAAATGCATTCCAGGATTGCTGGATCACCATGAAATTGTCACTAAGAAAATTATGGTAGACAATAGGGTGGCAGACTTTACTAGAGTGGCACAAAAGGAAGTGCAGGACAGCTCAGTTTGAAGAGGGAGAAAACAGGAGCTTTGAAAAATGGTGAGCTAGACATTATTTGACACCATCCCCTTTGACTTCCTGCTGGAACACTGTGTGGCCTCATAGACAGAGCATTGGAGAAAGGTGCGGTGGGGGAGGGGGTGATCAAGAAATAAAATAGCTGGGGTCTAAGGAGTAGGAAGAGGGGATTCATACCTATTTTAGGGACTAGCAAGGTAGTGGGGTCTGTGTGACTTCACTGGATAGGTATAGCACACAGGAACCAGGCACAGCAAATGATCAGGTCAGTTAGTGTTTATTTACTAAGCCTATTCACACAGAAACACGGCAAATAAACAGAACAATAAAATAAAACCTGGCCACTTAGCCTCCAACTGACTGTTAGTTCCCTCACTAACAGTCCTGGGCAACCTACTGCTGCACATAAACCCTAATTCCTTAGCAGTTTTTCCTTTGCACTCCTCCCAGCTTACAGGCCAAGAACAGGAGCCCAGAAAAGAGCAGGCTGGGAGTTTACATGCACAACATAACTGCCAGGATGGGTTTCAGTTGGAATAATTTATTCCTAATCATTCCAAGCCTCTTTAGCTCCCCCACCTGGCCATGAAGCCCATTGTCCTACAGCCTGGTACCTCAGTTCCACCATCAGGTCAGAAAGAAAACTGCCTGATCAAACAGAAAAATATTCTGCATATAATCTTAACCTTGGAAAATTGTATCTATCGTCCTGGATGAAACCCTGTGTTTTCATTGGCCAGCTGTTACACCACACAAAAATAATGCATAAACCCCAAAATGTATTTGTGGGTAGGATGAGTAGTCAAATGACCAAGTTGTGTTAAATGACTTTATGTTGTGTTAATGGCCACAGGTCATTTGGAGCACGTGTTCTCCATCATGCTGCAGTATCCACTTTAGGACTCCCATATACATGCCAAGAAAGAAAGGGATCATTGAATATTTATGCAATACAGATAAAGTGGCAAATCTCTACTCACTATCCATGAGGGAATCCAAAATGCATCATTGAGGATGACCTCCAAAATTGCCTAGTTGTAACATTCAAATGTTGAAGGGGATCCTTTTGTTGCCCATTCTACCTCTTCCAGCCGATGCCTGGTGAGCAGCAGTGACAGTGTCTATCCCACAAGGCCCATTAGGCCACTGTCTGTTAAAAATAGTACCAGGCAGCACCTATACCTACAAAAGTGTTTAGTACTAAGGTGCTATAAATACCTACAAATAAGCGATTGTTTAAATTGCTTATCAATTTTACTTGAAATACTTTTGGAATACTTTTTTATTATCTACATTGATAATTTCTGGCAGAGATTAGGTGTGGGGGAGCAGAGTACACTTCTTTGATAAATGTTAGCTTGTGAGCACACCTGATGGCTAATGATTGTGTGGACTCCAGGGCTGACACAGAAGTGAAGATTGCATGGACTATTGTGTGTTTACCATGGACTTTTGGCCTCTTTTCCAAGTATGGCCTACCTATATGTTTGTGTAAAATTGTGCTGTGGAATATCCATCTACACTTAATATAAGACCATACCTATAGGTAGGTTTGATTGCATTGAAATGAGATTATAGTATATTTGACTTACTTTTGAACAGGTGGTCATTCTACTGTGGTGTGTTCCAGTCCGATGACTGTAAGAATTGCACCTAGAGTAATGAGTGAAACACATTGGTGGATATATTTACTATTGAAAATTACATGTAGGGATATAGACTATTGCTTTATTTGCTAATATTTTGTGGCCCCATTCATGTACACATGATTTTCACTACCTATTTATTTTTATATATTTTTTTAAGCAGCACATATGTAGGATTTACACTGTATGTGCACAAATTACACATCATAGGATGGTGTGAGCTTTATGTTCTTTGCCTCCTGCCTAAAAGCCTATTGTATCTAATCACAAGAGCATATGCCTGCCACCCATTACAGTGTCTTCAACTGGGATTGTGGTGATAGGAAACAGAAAAGTGGTAACTGCTTTGCCATACTCTAGATGGTCTTTTCTAACCATAACTGTGGCCTGCATTTTTGTTCATGGTCCTGGTCCAGCTACGCCAATGGATTATTTCAGTATTATTTAGGAATATACCCACTTCCAGAGTACAACATTACTACAGGTAGGACAGTGGTAGTAACAGTTACAAAGGAAGACAAACCTTTGGTTGATTCCTGTCATTTGTAGTGACTTGGCAAAAGGGAAGTGGCCGTATGTTAAGCTCTACGGAATGAAAATATCCTCTTATCAATGTTTTATTTTTGTGTTTTTTAAGGGAGATTTTTTCACTTCAAGTATTTACTCCAGGGATGGCAGAGAAAAACATAAAAGTGGCTATCCCTCACCTTCCCAAAGTTCCACTGGATTTGAAGACTGCAGTTGTAGTATCAGTAATTTTCAAACAGCTGCACTAGGAAACATCAAAGATTGCTCAAATGGCACTTGTTTGCAACAATCAGGTAAAATGTAACACAAAAAGTAAGTGTCAGTGAGTTAAAATCTAACAGTTGTAACACAGTGACAAAAAGGTCACCTTTGTTAATAGGCAGAGTGCTGGAAGGACACTGTGTGGGACCAGCATATCTCAGATACTATATCTGGTAAAATTGGGATTGAGTTGTCTGCAGGGAAACTTTTCTGGGGCTGGTTTTACTGGGAATCCGCAAGAGTGGGGTGGATTCCCTATTCCGGGCCTTACATTTTCCTTAAGGCCCAGAAGCCTGTTAAGCACACCTTGTACTAAGCAGCAGGTGGCTGTGAGACTGACTGTGAATCAGTCCACAGTTTTCTGAGAGAAAAGGAAAAGTGCTTATTTTGAAGCAAGTCAAGAAAAGATTCTTTACTAGTCAGGGGACTGTATATTGTTTTTGCTAATGGACTGTTCTCTTGCTGAAACCAACCCGAGGAGAAAAAATGTTTATTTCCTTTTGCTATTTTGACTAATAAACATGAGATGGAGCCCTAAAGCTATAATGTTAACCCCTCACATTGTTTTTATGCTTATAGGCAAAATTAAATACATTTATGTGGTAAAAACAACATGTGAACAATCTACATAGCAAATCTAATAGAATCAAAACATAATGATCATCATGATGCAAACTGAATAGCACATTCCTAAAGATCTAAAAAGCATAAGTGATACATTGTAACATGGAACGCAAATACTAAACTCAGAAGTGATCAAGTAAAAGCTTTTCAAAATAGAAATCAGAAGTGTGTTATTAAAATACAGCTACTTCAATAGTTATGGCTCTTTTTTTGGGACTTAAAATAGGTAATGTGCATTTTGTATACATATTGTACTAATGTGTTTTTGTATTTTTTGTTTTCTAGAGCTTGGATTGTTTGACATATCCTTTTTAAATAAATACAAAGTTTTGCCCCCATGGTGTGTCTATGTGGCCTGGTCACTCTGTGTTGCATTTAGCATTGGATTTGGAATAGTAACAGTGATGATTGGAATCAGGTACATTGTTGAACCTTACTGCAAAAAAAAAAAAAAAAAAAAAAGAAAACATTTAACATTCATTTTTTTTCAAACATTTTAAAAAAGACAGTGTATACTAATTACTGCAAATATTTAAAAGCACCTTTGCTGCAGCATTTGGTATTAAAGCTAAACTGGTATGCTGATGATATTCTTTTTTATTTTACTTTACAGATGATTACTCTCCCTAACCTCTTACAAGAGCTTAGGGACTGTGCCTCCTTATCCAAATACAAGATTAATTTACAGAAGTCTGAGGCCCTAAATATCTCTATCCCATCCAGTACCATTGAGATTCTACACACCTCCTCTACATTAAATGTAGAATTTAATTTTCTACTGCTAGCTAGATTTGAAAAAAGATTAAAAAAATCTGCCTTCTCCTGGTTCGTTAGACGTAACATACCAAAAAATGAATTTAATGTATAGATTGCTTTATGTATTACAAATATTTATTATTAAAATCCCCCCTCTCTTCTAGAGCGATTTAGATCTGTATGGTTTGTATGGCATATTAATTCCCCTTAATTAGGCAAAACCTTTATCAGACTCCACAAATCTCAGGGTGTAATGGTGTTTTCTGATCCAGTTGTTTACCATCATCCAGTTGTTTACCTGGATGATTTTCATCTAACTTGCTTGGTAGATCGGTGAGACATGGCCACTAAAAACAGTGGGTACGATTGGAGTATGCAATGGCATCTATACTAGTATTGAGCACATTTGGAACTTTCAGCTCTCTTTAAGCTTCTCCTTACTGGCACCACACTTAAAGTAGTATTTAAATCTTATAGTACACTGAATTTAGCCCTATGCCCATCACCTATGTCTCCTATTTGTGGTCATTTTTCTGGATCCGCCCCTGGATTCAGAAGGATATTCATTGAGCTTTTTACTTTTCAGATTGACCTCTCACCAATCTTGATACGTGGAGATTCATCCAGCTAACCTAGTCCTCCTATTCTTTACCCCTTCCTAACCATTTGGACAAGGCTCATCTTTTTTGGAATGTAGTACTACTGGGGCAGTTTACGACTCCCTCTCTTATACATACCAACTTCTGTTACATCCTAAATCCCCGTCAACTCTTCCCTTTGTCCGCAAATAGGATTGTGACCCCAATTTACCATTTACTGAGCACCAACATGAACATCTCTTATATTTTGAACACAAGGCATCAATTAGTAACAAATACAAATAGTTGAATTATAAATTACCCCTTCAACTGTGGCCAGAATCTATCCTAATGCTGACTCTACATGCTGACATTGTAATGGCGAGTTCTATACCCTTCTCTATGTGTTTTGGAACTATTCAGTCCTAACCTCCTTCTGATCTAGTGTAGGGTCTATAAACTTACAGATACTGATATTTGCAACAAACATGAACTATCCCCCCTACTATGTCTAAAAAAATTATCAGAAATCTCCTTTGCATCATTTGTTAAATGTGGCAAAAGCTTGCAGCCCAGCTCATTGGAAACAAACTACTCCACCTACCATGTCTCAATGGTTTGGCCATGTGAATTAAATTATGTCTAAGAATGAATTGATGTCCTCTTGGGGACAGAATGTGGAGAGACTTACTTTGTATTATTAGATTCAGTTCTGCTATTCTACATACTTTGACATACTTCAATTGCAGGTTACCTGATCACCTTCTTCCTCAGCAGATCCACTGTAAACCCTGATTACTCATTGCCCCTGATTCATCAATAAAATCCGCGCTCGCTGGAAGCGCGAAAGTACGCGCGGCCATCGATCGCTTTTTTTTTAGGGCTATGGGTAATGTGTGTGCCATTAGAAAGAATGATTTTTTAGGGGAACAGTGACTTTTAATACACGCTCACCAGTGTAAAGCTGCCGGATATGCGCGGCTCCGGCCGCGATCTTTTTCAGTTGCTGAATAGCGCGATCGCGTACGATTCCGGATCGCGAATACGAATGCGCGACCGATAATCCGATTCTGCTTGATGAATCAGGGTCTCTGTTTGTATTTGAGCAGCTTAGGTCAAAGGAAGACCATGACTCTTTCCCTGTCCTATTTACATTTCTCTCTTGACTCTAATTTTCTTTGTTTCTATCCTCCTTCTTGCTATCCTCTCTCTTGCGTCTTCTTGTACTTCTTGTAGGCGGTGACACCCTCCCCTTTCTTTTTTTTTTCCTATGAGAAAGAAAACAGAAAAAGTTTGGCATCCAGGTGACCTTTTTATCTACTTCATTAAAACAATATTTAAAGGATTGATCTAATCTGTGAACCTCTTCTTTTATCCCTTTCTATTTGCTTGTAATACTTTGTTATATTATCCTTAGTAAAATATTGGGATTTTCTTCTCCATTGTTTGTTAAGATTGCCTTTTTACATTTTAAAAACATTTTAAAAAGCCAAACTCTTTGCAAGAAACAAATGCACGGTTAAACACATATGGCCTGCTTTATCTCCCAAAATATTTCCAATTTTATCTCTGAACTCAGTTTATGATTTACAATTTTTATATATCATATTTTAAACTAAGTGCAGATAAGCAAATTTTTTGTAATCAAGATTCTATACTAAAATTGTTAATAAAATAAAAGAAAGATCTTTATTCACATGTTTGTTGTTTTGTTTTCAGATTCAGTGCTACTAAGTGTGTTCTCTGGCTGCATGCAGTTTTTTTCTCTATGATCTACTGCATTTTTATTGTGCAACCCTTTTTGGTAAGATGTTTGACAGATTCAGTACAAATAGACCCCTTAGAGAAGATCTCCTTGTTGATATTTGTCACAGTGTACCTGTCTATAATATGTCTACTGTTTGTTATATATTTTGTTTTACTAATGACCACTTTTTAGAGACAGCAATAAAATCATGAAAAAGATTTCACTTTTTTCATTGTTAAAAAAAAAAAGTCCAGAACTTACACCTCCTAAATCCCACATTATAGTACAGTTGACTAGTTCCCCATGGGTGCTGGATAATGAACAGATCACACATCACACCAGGTTTATTATGTTGGACAATAAACTAGGCCAGCAGTGTTTTATTTTATTCCTGAAAAATATTTTAGTGGGTTATTTTCATGGTGACTTTAAAAAATTCAGTCATATGTCTTTATTAGACTCTAAGGACAATTTTGTGGGGGTAGCCAATTAACCTAACTGCATGTGGGAGGAAACTGGAGAACCCAGAGGAAACCCATGCAAACACACAGAGAACCTGCAAACTCCCTGTAGATAGTGTCTTGGCCGAGATTTCAACCTAGGACCTAGCGACCTACAGTAACTAAGTAGACTTCATTGGAAGTTTCTGCAAGTGGAGGGTTCCACTGGCAAAGTTCAGGATTACCTAAGTAGCCTAGGAATACCTTGAAACTGTCCAGAAAAAAAGAGTTCATAGAGAGGCAAAGGACCATTCTACTTTACTGTTTGGTGACTAAGAATAAGGGGCTAAAAGGTTATTGAATAAATACAATGTTTTTTTTATTTTTGATATTACACATTGTAAAATTATTTTTTATTTCAGATTTTACTCATAGCACTTTTTGTTGCATGGAGAAAGAAAGAAAAAACTGACTTTTTTGTGGAAGCATTAAGTGAAGATGTAAAGTATATTGCTAGGGAACAGTATTTCCAGTTACCACACTTAACACCTTCATCTTCGCAGGGTAGCCATGAAACCTCAAACTTTGAAAAGGTATGACAGCTAATTAGAGGCTTTTAATATATAATAGTAAATTTAAGAAATTATTTCTTCTTCTGGTTGGTACCCAAATTCAAAATGATGCCTATTTGTCAAGAAATTTTAGTCTGTGTCCCTGTGATTTATGTGTGACCAAATTGGAGAGCCTTTTCCAAAACTATATTAAACTGTTAATTTAAACAGAATTAACAGTGATAGAGAATATCAGTTCAGTCAACTGCTCCAAGTCAGATCAAACCAATTTATTAGGTTCAAAATTATCTGCATTTATACCAGCAATTCCAATATTAGGTAGACATTGAGCACTGTCAAACTATGGTCAGAGATGGTTTTAGAAATATTTACTTTTATTTGTTCAAAATTTATAAATAAAATGGAGAGAATAGGTCTAAACAAAAATATATATGATCTATAAATTATGTAGCATTTATTTTTTCTACACAAATTTAAATATTGTTCCATACTTTAAACAGATCCTTGCTGCCCGAAAGAGAGCTCGGTACCTAAGGTTGGCACGCCCACCCACACGTCCCCAATTAAGGCTAGCCAGAGACAAGCTCAGAAGGAAGACAGTTATCAAGGAAATATTAAGGTAAAGTATTTTTGTGTCAAATCTGCTCCATTTACCCTTCAAATTTAAACAAATTATTGTTGGTTGATGTTGGTAACTAATAAAGGCTCAGTTCATATATATGCTTTGCTTATAATTATTAACAACACTTTGTTCCTTTTTGCTGAGTAATACATGCAAAAAATTGAGCTTAGCTAATGCAAACGTTTATAAAAAATTGTTTTCTGGGAACCTAAGAAGGTAGGCTGGACTAATAAGTGCTAAGAAGCATGTCAAAGGTCTATAGGATTTTTCTAATCGGGAAGTGTTGTGATCCATTTTTTTTATTTATATTTAAAACTTAGGTAATTTTTGCACAAGCAATTGCATTCATAACTTCATAACTTTTCATTGGAGCTACACATGGGACTGTGCCTTTTTTTTTTTTTACTTTTAAAAAATACATTTTATAGTAATATTGTATCCCACTCAAAGGATCCTCGTATATATAGCTTGTTGTGGCTAGTTAAACTAGAATTGCTGTTTGGATTCTGACTCCCGTTCAAGACTGTGTACATCAACTAACATTGGAAGCAAGTTTTTTTTTATTTTTTTTTTTTATATTATATGTGTTAAAGGATGATTGAATCTTTTAAACCCCAGGAGAATTTGCAAGGGTAATGTGCAATCCACAACTTTATTGCAGAAAACAAAGTATATATCAACTAATAAAAAAAAAAATCCTGAAAACATGTAAAATGTTTCTAACAAAACCAATATGGCAATGCCTGACCAAATTCATCCAAGGCCTTGTTTTTATTGTCTAGGTGCTTACTAGGTGCTTAGACTAATGAGGTAAAAATATTCTTTAGACTCACTAAATGCCAAGCTAGAGAAAAAGTGCTTGCTGTGGGTGCACCCTTTACACTGTTAGGGTTAAAATCTAATTTTGTTTTAAGAGAATAAAATAAGGTGAAATACTTTTATCGAATGCTCCCTTAGCTATCCTCCTTTACAGTTGACCAGTTTGCCGAAGCTGCAGACCAGTGGTCCAGCAATATATGTTAGGACAATGAGGGCCCTGCTCATATCTTGTAAGTTGACCAGTGTCAGTTACAAGTGAAGGTAGAAATAAGATCAGTATTTTACATTGTTTATCATCCCCTAAACAAAACAAGCATTTAAATTTTGCATCCAACCCAAAGTTCAGCTTTAGATGGTTTATTTTATTTGTAATTGCGGTCTTAGATTTTTCTGTATTGTTTATTCCTTTTTTTTTAAATATTTTTTCCCTCTGATATTATATAATCGATCCTGAAATACCAAATAAAGGCGCAAGTAATTTCTAAAAGGGGTGTAGCACAATTGGTAAAACCGTGATATGCTAAGGGTTTGTAATAGTAGTCTTATGGCAGTCACATGTAATATGTCTCCTCAATAGCATGTTTACAGTCTGACAATCTACTGTGGATTTACTGAAATCTGTAATAATCTAATATAATGCGTATACTCCTTGAGCATTTAATATGGCATTACTCAAGCGTATGACAGTGTTATGTAGTGTTACATTCACTGAATATTATGTGTGGCCATTTGCTGAAGTGACCATACTTGGGGCCCCTATATAAAAAAAAAAAAAAGTTAACCACCACTGCCCCACACTAATATTCTTACATATTTCCTTTTTTAAGAGTGAACATAAATGGCACCTATACATTGATAAAAATGTTCATTGTGTATGTAATATTCTTTAAAAAATATAGGTATAATTTAATTCCTTATGATTTACATCTTTTAGGGAGTTTACGGCTTACATCTTCATGACTTCTGTATTTGTTTTTATAACATTTGGGAAGTATTCAAACAATGAACATCTTCTAAACCAAGCAGTAAGAAAAGAATTTATAAGGTAAGCAAATTTGAATCAAACACATGGAAAATATTAAAGTTATTATTAAGAATAATTTTTTTTGTAGTATTGAAGAATATTGGTTACATAACATACATAGCACCTATTTGATATAGTTAAAAAGTTACTTAAAAAGATAAAACCTTATTCTTGTTAAAGAGACCTGGGGGAGAACACTTAAAACTGGGTGTCAGTTTTCACTAAGGACATCCTAGTTTTTGTTTTGGTACTGCCAGGAGTTACACTTTACCTAGTAAATGTGTACGATACCTAGTAAATTTATAGGATAATAAAAGAAAAAGTTGACAAAAGTATCAAGTGTAAACCATTTTAAATTATTTTAATGTATTATTTTACTAATTATCTGTTCTACTTATGTATAATTTTGAAAAAAACGTTTTTGAAATATCTTGCTAGCATTCAACACAAATTTCCCCTTGTAAAATCATTGCCATGCAAATTGGCTGGGTATACAAAACATTTAACTGTTTAAAAGGTACTTAGGAAAAAGGGTTATGAAACTGGCAATAGACCGTTACCTTTTGCCTGGTACATTTTGCTCATCATTTGCAACCATGAATCAAATATAGTATACATCCATGACAAATGTAATAAAGACAGGGCAACAGTTAAAAAAGGGCAAACTAATGGGGGACCAGAAAAATGTTTTCATTTTTTCTTTTAGTTTGTTGTTTTAATAGTGATTTGATTTTTTTCCACTCAGAAACCCTGTACAACTTTTCAATGAAATCAGAACAGAGGATCATTGGTGGAACTGGAGCTTCAATGTATTACTTGACCGTTTATACTGGAATAATTCATATAAAAATATATATTCAAACCGAGAGGTAAACTAGTCTTTAGCCTTCAACAGTCCTACAGGGTTGATTTATTTAACAAAGTTTATGGAAATGTATTAAACTAAATACAGTAGGTACACTAGATACATTTTTAAATTGCATTTATATTCTGCTTTGTTTTATCTAACATATGATTAAATTCTGTTACTCAATTATTAAAATGACTGGAAAGTGTCTTTTAGGCAGAATGGATTACAGAGGTTTTCCTACATTTGCCTTTTGTGGGAGAAAACTTGATTTTCATGTTATTGTGAATGTCAAGCTAAATATCTTGAATTAGAAAAAAAAAGGGTTAGAAAAACAGTTAGAGCCCCTATTAAGGTTACTTCCTGTCTTGCATTTTCCAGACGGGATGATCTTCCTAACTGTAACAAACAACAAAAGTGTACAAACGAAGAATTGATAAATGCTAGTATTATCAATTTTTCTGTAAGGCCAAACCCTCTGTTGGACACTTAAATAGCAATAACTCCAAACGCTAGTTCTAATCCCACTTTTCAAAAAGCTGTTGGCATGACATACACTTAAATTGTTTTTAGAAACCCTGAAAAAGTAAAGATAAAAATATGGGACTTGTTTTTGAAAATGCTTGTGTTTGTTGCTATCTTTATCCAAACTCTAACCATTTGCAACACCTAATATACACATCGAATATTCACTAAATATAGAAGCAAAAATTTTAGGGACCTGCATCATGCACATTCAAAAACAAATCTGTAGTGGTGGACAGTTGTTTACAAAGTGATACTGTAGTTGGGAAGAATGTAAGAGAAGGGAGCCTCCAGAAGCCAGATAGTATTCCATAGGTGAGTTAATGAAAAGCTTTTTTTTAGTTTTAAATATGTATGGGATGCCTAAAACTTGTGTCAGTATTTTTATAAATTCAATTACTTCCTGCTCTGAAGACAACAGCAGATGAGAGGAAATCTCTCCAAAGTGAGGGAAAACCCCAAGATTTTTGTTTTCACTATTTCTGATTTTCCATTACGTTTTCTCTTATATGTTATGTTTCTCTTATATAGGTGATAATGGTCAGCAGGTTAAATAAAGAACATATATCACTGTAGTGGGTACCAAGCAAAACTGAAAGCATTTCAAAAGATTCCTCTGTCAAAAACTAAAACCAAAATGCTTTAGATACATTTTATTGGCGAACTTATAGAAACATGCTGAATGTTTATATTATTTGTCAAAAATTTGGTTCTATTCATACAGCTGGGATTTAGATACTAGAGTGGTTGTGATGAAGCACTTTTTTGATTTAACTATTGTCATATTATAAAAGTGCACTTCTAGTATTCCTATGCATATGAATATAAGGTGGACAAAGTCCAGTATAAGAGATTTGAAAAGTATTACAGTTTTGAGATGACCAAATGGAATTGAATTGCCATGTGCAGGTTAGTGAATAAAAACTAAAAAAAAAGTAGTAGTTATAGGAAAGTCATTTTTATTTCTTACAATGTCCATAATGTTTCTTATAATTTAGTATACCCTATATACAGTTAGGTCCATAAATATTTGGACAGAGACAACTTTTTTCTAATTTTAGTTCTGTACATTACCACAATTAATTTCAAATGAAACAACTAGGATGCAGTTGAACTTCAGACTTTCAGCTTTCATTCAGTGGGTTGAACAAAAAGATTGCATAAAAATGTGAGGAACTAAAGCCTTTTTTTTTTTTAACACAATCACTTAATTTCAGGGGCTCAAAAGTAATTGGACAAATTAAAAATCTGAAATTAAAATGTTCATTTCAAATACTTGGTTGAAAACCCTTTGCTGGCAGTGACAGCTTGTAGTCTTGATCTCATGGACATCACCAGATGCTGGATTTCCTCCTTTTTATTGCTCTGTCAGGCCTTAACTGCAGCAGGTTTCAGTTGCTGTTTGTTTGTGGGCCTTTCTGTCCAACGTTTAGTCTTCAACAAGTGAAATGCATGCTCAATCGGGTTCAGATCAGGTGACTGACTTAGCCATTCAAGAATATTCCACTTCTTTAATAAACTCCTGTGTTTGAAACGCCTCCCAATCAATTTGACTGCATTTAGCTGGATTTGAGCAGACAGTATGTCTCTGAACACCTCAGAATTCATTCGGCTGCTAGTGTCCCAGTGCCACTGGCAGCCATCACACAGCCTCCGCCATGTTTTACCGATGATGTGGTATGGTTTGGATCATGAGCTGTTCCACGCCTTCTCCATACTTTTTTCTTGTCATCATTCTGGTAAAGGTCGATCTTAGTTTCATCTGTCCAAAGAATGTTATTCCAGAACTGTGCTGGCTTTTTTAGATGTTTTTGAGCAAAGTCCAATCTAGCCTTTCTGTTGTTGAGGCTTATGAGTGGCTTGCACCTTGCAGTGCACCCTCTGTATTTACTTTCATGCAGTCTTTATGGTAGACTTGGACATCGATACACCTACTTCCTGGAAAGTGTTGTTCACTGGTTGGCTGTTGTGAAGGGGTTTCTCTTCACCATGGAAATGATTCTGCGATCATTCACCACTGTTGTCTTCCGTGGATGTCCATTTCTTTTGGCATTGCCGAGTTCACCAATGCTTTCTTTCTCATGATGTACCAAACTGTAGATTTTGCCACTCCTAATATTGTAGCAATTTCTCAGATGGGTTTTTCTGTTTTTGCAGCTAAAGGATGGCTTGATCCACCTGCATGGGGAGCTCCTTTGACTGCATGTTGTCTGTTCACAGCAAAATCATCCACATACAAGCACCCCCCCCCCCCCCCCTTCCTAAATCAACTCCTGGCCTTTTGTCTGCTTACTTGATAATGACATAACGAAGGAATTGCCCTTTGAGTCAATTGTCCAATTACTTTTGGGCTCCTGAAATGAAGTGATTGTGTTAAAAAAGGCTTTAGTTTCTCACATTATTATGCAATCCTTTGTTGTTTCATTTAAAATTAATTGTGGTAATGTGCAGAACCAAAATTAGAAAAAAGTTGTCATTGCTCAAATATTTATTGACCTAACTGTAACCTTTGAATATCTTTTTATATACTTAAAACTACAAAAAAGGTAGATGAAGTTGATGAAGTTTCTGTCTACAGGTAGTCCCCGGGTTACGTATGAGATAGGGTCTGTAGGTTTGTTTATAAGTTGAATTTGTATGTAAGTGGGAACAGGTATATTATTTTAATAATTGCAATTAGGACAGATGTTAGTCTCAACATATAATTAGGCAGCGTGGTGTCAGTTACTGTATAAAATCCTCACTGAGAGTTATTCACAAACAAAGCAAAAAAAAAAAACTTTATGTAGCCTAGACATTCATTACCTTCTGAAGCAAGCTGTGCTTTTGCAAAAAGAAACAACTGCAGAGTTTGTCTTGGTGTAGTTTCTCCTGATGGCAGCTCCATAGAAAATGAATACAGGTGTCAGTGATTGATAATAGTACTGCTCACTGCCAACAGCTGTCAAATGTACAGATTCTGGTTCTTTAAGAACCAGCACTCTGGTGCGAGTGACTCAATGGCCAGCATGGTGCCAGCCAAAGAGAGCAATGTGGGATCACTGGTCTGAGACTACTTTTAGTTACCCCCTAGTACTGGAAAAGTCATGATGTCTCTCATGGTTTTGTTGCTGGTATCTTTGCCACTTTTCTTCTACATTTGGAGTCTTTGCCTGTCTTCACTGGCCGCATTTAAATAACTTTTGCAGGTTAGAACTCATCTCAAAATCATACTGGCTCAGTGTAATGAAAAATAAACATACTTCATAGTCTTATTTTTCATGAAAAAGCCTGCCTGTTAGGAATTTTTGTTAAGCAGCACTCTCTTTAACGCTTCCCATTTTTCTGACCAAATATATGTATGGCTTAGTTGCCTTGTTTTGTATTCACTTTTTTTTTTTTTTTTTGCAGGTTGGGCCAATACAAGGGAATTTTTTTCTCATTAGACCTCCTATTATTAGAAAGTTTAAATCCTCAAATAGATGTAATCAAATGGTAAGAGCATAAAATGAAGGGCACCATACATAGCACTAAAGAAGATGGAGAACATACATTTTCATGGATCTGATCCAGGATTGAAAACATTTGCTAATAATTAGCAAATGACTTTTAAGAAATCAATTTCAGGTTGGCTGGATCACCCAGATTTACTGATGAAAGTGTATCTTCTCCAGCCTTGGAAAACTTTAATAAATTAGGCTCATTGTGCCTGATTTATCAAAGAACTCCAAGGCTGGAGAAGATAGATGATCATGGATGAACCTGGATGATCCAGCAAACCTGAAATGGATCTGATCCAGAATAGAAAACATTTGCCAAATAATACACAACTTATTTTAAGAAATTCTTTCCAGGTTTGCTGGATTTGCATGATTTAATAGGATTGTAAGCACACACAATGATCCTTTTGACATCTTAAAGCATTAAGCTTAAAGTGTTTAATTCCCACGTTGTGTGCTGATTAACTTCAGGATTTTAAATAATATTATACTGAACAACATTGATCACATATAGTACAATTTGACACTATTTACTAAAACTATTTGTTGTTACAGATTTCCTATTTTACACCTGGACATTTAATTCCCACTTCATCTTATGAACTGCCAAAAGAAAAGAAATATAATCCACACGCACAGAAACCCATGGAGACTCTGGAGCAACCATATTATTACTGTGGCAAAATTCATTGCTACAGAGACCAAGGATCAGTAATCAATCTTGGCAGATTAAGGTATACTTAAAAGATGGTATGCTAATAAAACTTTATTTTTTAAAAACATGAACAGTTTTCTACTGTATATATGCAATACATTTGTTATCTCCTTATTTCCTGATTTATTAGAGCTGAAGCCTATTCAACAATACTAAAATTAAGAAATCAACAGTGGATAGAGAAAGGAATAAATGCCTTTGCTGTACAGTTTGTCCTTTATAACGCTCCAAGTAATCTATTTACAATGATATCACTACTAGTGGAATTGCCTGCTTCAGGTGGAATTGTTACCTCTTCAACTATAGAATCGCTAAGAATTTACCGAATCACCAGTTTAAAGGAATATTTCATTATGGCATTTGAGGTACAGTAAATATTTTTTTTTATTATTTAATGTGGTTTACATTAGGAAATAAAGAACTAAAATTCTAAATTACAGGTATATAGTAAATTTCCTAAATGTATTTTTTGCACATTCTGGTAGAAAAAAAATTTAAAATTATAAATTATAAAATTTTGAAAAACTATACGGATGAGCTTGTGACCTACTGCTGGTGTGAATGGGGTTATTTCCCTTCGATGAACCCTATTTGAAAGTTTATTGCCTATTAACATAAAACAGACCAACTATGTGAATGTACTGATCAACTTGATGGTTTTAGGTAATTTTAACTAAGATTTGAATAAATTGTTTTATAATTTACCTATCAATGGTGTATATTGAGCTTGATCGGATGCCTTTAATGTCCCATAATCATCTATTTGTATTTGTATCTACTATATTCATTGTGAATGGGGATGTGGTATATGATGCTGTTTTGCAAAAGAGGAAGAATTGTCCTAATCTATATAAAAAATAATGCTAGATGGTAATTCTTTAATATTTGGAGTCTTATGTACTGTATAAATGGTACAGTTACCAAAAATGTACATCAGAACAGTACCTCAGTGTGTATTATTTCATACAAATTACATGTGCTTACCCAGCTGTACTTTTGTTTAAAATAATAATCTTAGATTGACGGTGCTGGAATATACTCGTATATATTGTGCCTGGGACCCAACAAGTATACATTGGCTAGCTACCAAATCTATTGTATTTATAGTGTCTGATATACAGTGTTTACTATCATAAGTATTTGGTAACCACTTGCATTCAGAGTGAAATGTCTACTTGATACGGTGTTCAATAATAATTAAATCTAAATACGTGTGTGTGTGTGTCTTTTTTTTTTTTATAGAACATCACTCTGACTAATATTTCTTGCAAATGTTGAAAAATCAAGTTCAATTAAAATTTGCATGCATGAAATTGAAATATAATCTGTTTTGCTCAACAATAAAACATAGTGTTAACAGTATATGAACACTTTTCTATTAATAGATGGCATTTCTTTCCATGATACTTGTTTCTTTCTGCATGCAACTGAGTATTGTTATTCAGAAAAACATCAAAGCCTATTTGCAAGATATATGGAATTTATTAGAGGTATGTCATGCTCTGTTTTTGTAGAAATGTTTACCTAAAATTTGGCTTGTATAGATAACATTGAATTTTTCCCAATTTTGAGATAAATGATACAATATGCAAAAAAGGCTGGTAGCCTACTTGTTGCAACTTGCTTATTTGCAGCCATACACTTTAGTCATTTCTGCCTACACCACTCTGGCATAGTATAAATGGAAACAAAGTGGCTAAGTAGTTAGAAATCTTGCACTGTTTTGTTGACATTTGTTTTCAGTTCTTAAAATGTTCTTATTTGCATAGAACTTGTAACGTTATCCTGTAATATTTTATTATACTACCATTACTAAAACAAGACTTTGATCACCCTGTATAAATATATAAATGGTGCATATAGAAACTCTCTTTCCAGCTATTAACTTTAAGGTTACAAAGAACAAGAGGGCACTCTTTGTTTCTGGAGGAAAAGAAGTTTAACGCTTGATAGGGAAAGGATTCTTCACTGTAAGGTCTCTGAAAATGTGAAATCAGGAAAAAGTTTCAGCAACAACTATAGATTGCTTTAAGAAAATGCGAAATCCTTTTCTAGAAGCATAGAATATACCTGGGTATTAAAGCTTCGAAGTCACGATAACAAAGACTGTTGATCCAGGGAACATCTGATTGCCTCATGGAATCAGGAAGGAATTTTTTTTCCCTGGTGGAGCAAATTGTGCATAGCAAATTGTGGGGTTTTTTTTTTGCCTTCCTCTGGATCAACTATGTCCATAAGGTTTTATAACTGGGATATGTTTACAGGTAGTCCCTGAGTTACATACGAGATAGGGTCTGTAGGTTTGTTCCTAAGTTGAATTTGCATGTAAGTCGGAAAATGTACATTATTTTAATAAATGCAATTAGGGCATAGTATTAGACAGCATGGTGTCAGTTACTGTATGAAAGTCTCATTGTGAGTTAATCACAAAAAAAAGCTAAAAATAAAATTAAAACTTTATGGAGCCTAGACATTCATTAACCCCGCCTAGTGTTCTAATTCTGTCAGTTTTTTGATGCAAAAAGTGATCCTTTTTTTTTTTGCATAGAAATTTTTGTTTATATTGTGGGCCTGTAATTCTTGGGATTAACTCCCGGGTATGATAATTATATTTATTTAATATATTATAATCATAAATTATAATATAATACATTATAAATAATAATTTAAAAAAAAAATGAAATAATAGACAACAATGTAATCTTAAAATAAAATATAAAAATAAAAATGTACTTTAATTTTTATTTCATGTTGTGTGGTGTTTTGCACTGAAAAAAACATTTAAAAGCAGATTACATTATAATCTGCTTTTAAATTTCCCGCCCGGACACACCCCCCAATACATCACCACTTGCACTACCGGGAAGATGACACATCCTCCCGTGTGATGTGAGTGGGGATGTCCCGCCCGCCTCACCCCGACGCTGGAGCTGCTGCTCTGCATCTCCAGAGAGATGCAAAGCACAATGCAGGACTTCTGCATTGTGCTTCACATCTCACTGCAGATGCGAGCAGCAATAGCAAATTCCGGGGGTCACACTCGGGATTACCGCTAGGGGGGTTAACTTCTGGAGCAAGTTGTGCTTTGATATGAAAAAAAACAACTGCAGAGTTTGTCTTGGTCATTAAAGAGTTACAAGGTGATGCAGAAGAGCTCAGGCCTTACGATCACCCACAACCTCAGCTGTGTTTAACAAAAGACTTCTTCTGCAAGTCATGCAAACCACCTCCCTCCCCCCTATCAAGTATCTGTCCTGCACACGAGCGAGCAGGGAAGCCCTGTTCGTATCCAGGAGTCATCTGCATGTCGGATGTCCTTAACTCGGGGACTACCTCTCTTTCCCTGATAGTTGAACTTGATGGACTTATGTCTTTTTTCAACCTGACCTACTTTGCAATATTATGTAATATTAATAAATCCATGGAATCTGAGTATGTTTCATTTCTTACAGGTATTAATAATTGTATTCGGCCTGTGGTATTTCATCAACCGGTTCTACTATTTCATGTTTGTTGTTGACCTTGTTGACCATCTTCAAAGAGGATATTTCAGACTTTTTATAAATTTCAGCTTATTAACTGAATATGAAAAGGTAAGATATTTTTGCTACATACTTAGCCTATTGTTATGCTAAATAACAGGAAATAGTGCGCTTATTTTGCCAAAATAATGTCCAGTTTCCTGTCCTTTAAAAATGTGGAAACATGCCTGGTTTAAGATGTTCTGTGCCACCCTTGATGTTATATATTTTTGTACATGACAGTTGTACAAAAAGTTGTTGTATTTTTGTACATGATAGTTGTACATGACAAGTACTTACTTACTTAAAGCGTACCTAAACTCAGAAATTTCACTTTACATGAAAGGGTAGACAGCCCTTTTATGTTAAAAAAACAAAAAACAAACAACAGAATTTTTACTTAAGTGCAACACCCTCCCCTAGGCAATCGAGAATGAATGGGAGCGCAAGCCTCCCGGGATGCGTAATATAGATATCTTTGGTGCTTCTTCTGCACATGCCCGAGCATCTCGTCAGTAATATGTGCCAGCAGTTAAATCTAGTAATAAACTGCTTATGCACTGATACGTAGTGCCACAATGCTGGATGAATTTTGTCTCTAATTCCTCGGAGCTATGCTTTTGGGGTCAAGAGTCCCTAGGTACTATCCTGTATATATGGCAGAATTACTTGAAAATCAGAAGATATCAGATTGCTAGTTAGCAATTGGCTTATATTTTCCTGGGTAAAAATGTCCCCCAAAACCCTAAAGAAGTTCTTGAAACCTGAAAACTGCCCAATACAACAATATATAATTTAGACTTAGTTTGTCATGGTGTACTTGTGTTTGATAAAAGCAAAATAAGGTATGTAGTATAAACAGTTTATTCGATAGGCAGGGAAACATAAACCAGGGAAGGTGAACTTATAGTTATAGTAGTAATAATATTACATAAAACCTTTCAATAAATCTGTCCATTTTTTTTTCTTATAGCGGAGTCGAAGTTTGCATGGGATCATTTTATTTTTTATGATAATTAAGTTACTAAAAATTCTCCGCTGTTATAGAATGATGGCTCCTTGTATAGCTAAATTTCATCTCGCTTGCAGCAGCTCCCCATTTATCATGGTAAGAATATTCTTGTCTTATTCTGGGTATTTAGGCTTTAAAGTAAAAATAACAGAGACTGTTGATCTAGGAAACATCCAATTTTTTTTTCCCTGTTGGAGCAAATTGTACCAGGATTTTTTTTTTGCCATCCTCTAGATCAACTATGGCCAAAGGGTTTTAAATCTGGGACATGTGTTATTTCCCTGGTGGTTGAACTTGATGGACTTATGACTTTTTTCTACCTGACTTTATTATGTAACAATGCAGCTTTGGGACACAATAAACCACCTGACGGTATTCTCGAGTGTGGCTCAGAGTAAAAAAAAACATGCAAAAAGTGGTAAGCCCTAGCCACACTCGGGGTAGCTAAAAACACCAAAAAAAAACCACACTTACCTTGTCCCATTGCGTTTTCCGGCGTCCTGCCCGACTGATCTCATCCTCGGGCAGCGTCCTCTTCTTCTGATCTTTAGCCAGTGAGTGCAGTCACGTTCCCGGGCTTTCCCCGGTGACGTCGGTGCATGCGTCGTTGCGGGAAATTCAAATAATTTTGTTTTCAATACAAAATAGCTGTATTGAATCCAACACAAAGTAATCCTTATATAATATATAATTATATTATTTATATTATACATGCAACTGTACAGTTATATAACAGGTTTCTGTATTTTCTGCACCCTTGTTTTAACATTTTTTTATATAAAGTATATTATTAAAATATTCAATATTGAACATATTTCAGTGAGTTATGCCTAAGATTATAAAATAAATAAACAAAATAAATTTGCAAAACAATGTAACGCTTCTTGCGCAAAAAACGACAGACAGATTTAGAACGCCAGGGGCGTTAAGCTCCCTCTCGCTCTGTACATCAACCTTGGTTTTTTTTTTTGTTTGTGTTTTTTACAGTACAGGTAGTCAACGGGTTACATATGAGATAGACTTTAGGTTTGTTCTTAAGTTGAACTTGTATGTAAATCGGAACAGGTACATTATTTTAATAAATGCAATTAGGACAGATGTTTCAATATAATATTAGGCAGTGTGGTGTCAGATACTGTATAAAATCTTCACTGTGAGGTAATCACAAACAAAGCAAAAAAAAAAAAAAAATTATGGGGCCTAGACATTCATTAACTTCTGGAGAAAGCTGTGCTTTGATATGCAAAAAGAAACAACTGCAGAGTTGTCTTGGTCAATAAAGATTTACAAGATGTTGCAGAAAAGCTCATTGTTTAGAATCACCCACAACTTCAGTTGTGTTTGGCAAAAGACATGACTGTGATAGGGCTGAGTACCGGCAGGCCGTGCCCCACTCCCACCTTCCCCCACCCCACCCCTTTACCCCAAACACACACTGAGACCACAACTTGGTTAAATGGCCCTTTTGGGCCGTTTATTAACAAATAACTTAAAATTTTAACTCTTTTAATAAATAACCATAAATAACAATATAAACACATAATCAACAAATAATAACAACTTACAAATAATAACAAAACTGTAAACAATACATTAATAAAAACATCCTTTTCCTAAAACACAACCCCTGGTTACTGGTCCTCGAAGGCCCCACTATTGTAACCCCTTGCACATAATGGGTCTGCACCGCCGTGATATGTAATGCTCCCAGCCGCACCTCCAGCTCAGGAACGATACCAGCAGCACTCGCAGCCCTACCACAAAACAATTTAACCTTCCCAACAACAACCTTACCAAGGGTCCCATACCATAGATGAGACCCTCACCCCCACTGAAACCGTCCAATACCACTCCTTTCCTCGAGGACCTCACCGCCACAAGAGCGACACCTTGCCCTTGTGCGCCCCGCCACACCCGGACAGCTCTCTGAATGCCTTCCTGCAACACTAGACACCACAGATCCATACCCACATCAGACAAGTGCACCCCATCAGCCTCCAAATACAACCCTAAGTCCCCTTCCAACTCCTTATGCCGGACTACCACCCCCCCCCCCATTCCGTGCCACAAAGCCCCCCACCGATTTGTTAAGCTTAATCCTAGCTTTATTCACCAGGGCCACTGACTGAGCGCCTCGCCATTGTGTCCTGGCCACCACATCGGACCAGACCACTATGACACCCGGCAACAAAGTAAGGAGCCTAAGCAGGTCCCACCTAATGTCCCTGGATAATTCCCTAATTGGCCTCCTCCCCAAATCATTTCCCCCCACGTGCAATACCAACACATTTGGACACCTATCCCACTGCAAATACCGACGAACCTCCGCCAGCAGCCTACTCCATTGCATCCCGGGCACTCCAATCCACCGAATTACAACTTTGGCACGAGGGAAACCCAGCTGCCGCCCATCCGGCCGTAATGCTGCTCGTCTGGCCCCCCGGCTCACATAGGAGTGCCCGGTAATCCAAACAAGACACTGGGAACCACCTAAAACAAAATAACAAAATTATGCACAATGCGATACCATCCATCCCTTATGAAACCCCCCCAGCCTATCACAGCATATGAGGCCGCACATATGACCTAAAACGATGAGATTGCCAGCGACCAATGCGCTGAATAACCTTCTCCCCAAGGCCCCACCGAGCTGCCTCCGTAGCTGCCCCTATTCTGAATGAATGCAAGGAAAATTGTCCTGCCTCCACCCCCTCCTCCCATAAACATCTTCTAAAAACTACCATAAACTGATATCTCGATAAAGCCAAACCATCAGCGTGCACCAATAAGGGCCCACCCCCCTCCGGCCTAATCGCCAAAAATTCTCTCACAGCCTTCACCGGACAAACCAACCCCCCACCCAAACTCTGTAAAACAATATCCACCCCCTTACCCCCCTGGTCTGTTTTTGACCTGGCCAGGCGAATCCTAAGTTGCTCACCGTCACACTCCACATCACTCACCTGAATTCCTCCCGGCTTCTTTTTTGCCTGGCTGACCAGCTCCCCTATTCTAAAAGCCCCACAAAAGGCTAAAACGAATGCCACTCTGAACAACGCCCTCTCATAACTATTATTACAGATCCCCTGTAACCTCTTCACCAATGCTATCAACAAGGGGAATGACACCGGCCTTCTCCCATCCATTCTTACTCTCCCCTTCCTAAACCCCTTCACCGCCTGCCGAACTAAAAACTCCTTACTCAAATCCTTCAACCCCATTAACTTGAACAGGAAGGCTAAGCCTGCTAATTTTTTATTCATAACAGCTACGGACACCCCCCTCTCAAAACAGCGACCCAAAAAATAAATCAGCACCCCCTTAAAATCCGCTTCTGGCCCCCTACATTCCTCACAGAAATCCCACCATTCTTTCCATACTGCCATAATATGCCAACCATGTAGCCGCACTCACTGAACGCAGAATCATACCCGCTATGATGCCAAGGGGATCTTCCACAGTTCCTGAGGGCACGGGACACCTTGCCGCTCCGCCCCTGGGACCAGCTGCCGGAACCGCTTCCACTGAAACCGAGACAGAGAATCAGCTATATTGTTAACAGTACCAGGGATATGCACAGCAGCCACCGCAATGTTCCAGCGAAGGCAACAAAAAACCAACTGCCTCAGCAATGTAATCACCGGCGGTGAAGATGCCGAATAGGCATTCACCGCCTGAACCACACCCAAATTGTCACAGCAGAACCTTATCTGTTTATTTGCAAGCTCCCCACCCCATAACTCCAGCGCTACTACAATGGGGAACAGTTCTAAGACCGCCAAATTTGTCAACAAACCAGCCTCCCTCTACGACTCAGTACCGACCGTACCCAGATGCTCCTGCCGCATCTGTAAATAACTCCAGGTCCGCATTCCAAACCGGCCCCATTAACCAAACTGACCTCCCATTGTACTCATTCAAAAATCTCCTCTAAACTTCCAAATCCTCCCTCAAGTCCTTGCGCAGACGAATAAAATGCCCAGGGCAACCCCAGCTGTAGCCGCCGCCAATCTCCTCGCAAATATCCGCCCCATAGGCATGATCCGGTAGGCAAAATTTAACTTACCCAGGAGCGACTGCAAGTCCCTCAATGTAAGTTTTTTTCTGTCCATTGCCCTTGCCACATCAATCCGTAATGCCTCCAACTTGTCTCCTGGCAATCGACACTCCATGGCCACGGTGTCAATTGTGATCCCCAGAAAAACCAACTCTGTCGTCGGGCCCTCCGATTTATCTTGCGCCAAGGGGACACCGAACTTGTTTGCCAAGAAATCGAATGTCGCCACCAACACCCTACACATCGCCGACTCAGGTGGCCCGATGAAAAGAAAATCGTCCAGTTAATAGATGACCGAATCTACCCTGGCTACCTCCCGCACTGTCCGTTCCAAAAACGAACTAAAAGTTTCGAACAGCGCACACGACAAAGAGTACCCCATCAGCAAACAGCAGTCCACATAGAATGCTCCTTCCCACGTGTAACCCAAAAAACGCTGACTGTCCGGGTGCAGTGGTAATACCCGAAAGGCCGCCTCTATGTCCGCCTTTGCCAACAGGGCTCCTCTGCCATACTTACGCACCCATTTCAGTGCGCTGACGAACGACGTATAGGATACGGAACAAAGGCGAGGGTCAATCGCCTCATTCACTGACGCACCGGACGGGAAAGACAAATGGTGAATGAGACGAAATTTGTTGGGCTCCTTCTTGGGCACCACCCCTAAAGGAGAAATCACCAAGTCCTCCACCGGTAGCGCTGGGAAGGGCCCCCCCATCCTGCCCAATCGCACCTCCTTCCTCAATTTTTCTCCTACCACCTCCGGGTGTAATCTCGCTGACCCTCGCTGACTTCAAATTCCTTGCCACTGGGGGGAGCTCCTTCAATAAACAAGAAATCCGAAAACCCTCTGTGAACCCTTCTTCCAGGAGCTTAGCAGCCGCCTGGTCCAGATACCTACTTAGGAAAGGCCGGATTGGACCTACCTTCACCGGCGTCATACCTCTTTCCAGCGGCGTCCGACCCCCTTCCCCCGCCTGCTCAAAAACAGCGGGCTGCTCCATGCATGCCCCTGCATTTTGCACATTTATGCTTGAAACGGCAGGCCTGGCCAAACTTGCAGCCCCCTTCATTAAATGGGCAACACACCCCTTTCTTACGGAAGGCCGAGGGCCCGAAAGGTGACGGACCACGGCCCCCCCCCCCCATAAAGGGCTGCACGGCCCCGCTCCTCCCCAGCGTCATCAGCTTCATCCACAATCCAATGTCCTTGTGGTCCCACCGAATCGACGAACGAAAAGCTTTCCTCTGCCTAAACTGCTCATCATATCTGAGCCACGCTACCCCCTCATAAGTCCTATGAGCCTCCCCAATGGCATCCAAATAACAGAAAAGGGGCCGAGCAATCCCCTGGTTCCTTTTCTCCCAACAGACTGGCGAATATCGCAAACGCTTGCAACCAATTAGCAAATGTCCGCGGGATCAACCTGTACCGCTTCGACTCCTCTTCCTTCCGCCACTCACCATCCTGCCTACTGGGCCCCTCACCCTCTCCCCAATTTTCTAAATCCCCCCCTTTCCTTAACAGGCACTCACCGGCCGCAAGCTCTCCCTCCGACAGGTCCTCTTCAGCCTCCTGCTCAGGCACTTCTGGACCCAGGATCGGGAAGCCGCATGCCACCCCTGCTGTTTCTTCTATTCCTCTCTGCGCTGCTTCCCCCTGCCCGGCCGACACCAGCAGGGCCCCTTCCTCCACTCTGCGCTGCCCGGCCGCGCTGCCTCCATTGCTAGCCCTCACACAGCCGGCTGCATCCTCCAGAAGCTGGCTGGCTCTTCTCCCTGCACTTCCCGGGAACCCGACACTTGTCGTCCTCTCGCCAGTCCCGCCCCTTACTGCTGACAAGCTGGATCTTCTTCTTGTAGACTCCCGGCCTAGTGGCCCCGCCTCCTCCTCACGCTCGTCCGTCCCCGCCTCCTGTTCCTCCACTGCAGCCATCCTGGAGAAGGCAACAGTTGCCCTGTTTCTGTCCAGCAACCAGATCCAGGGAGCCCCGCGGCTCCCTCCTATTGCGGCCCGAGCCCTACTGCTGGACCCTGGAAATCCGCCAGGGGGCGTTCCCCTGGGAGAGCGCCCCCCGTCCACGTGCCCAGCAAGCCCCCTCGGGGCTTGCACTACTGATCTCACAGGGCTGTTCCCCTCCCACCCTGGGGCTCGGCCTGAGAAGAGTATTCCTCTCGGCTGTCCCAGCCTCAGCAGCAGACACCCGCTGGGCTGAAGACCCTGGAAGGTCCCTAATGGGGCTCCTAGTGCGGCGGCGAGCCCTAGGGGGTTCAGGGCTCAGGCACACCGGAGGCCTAGATCTCCGAGGCCGTCTTGCGTCCGCTCCCCTGACTGTGGGGACTGAAGCAACCCCCTGTAGAGCAGTCTCTACCTGATCCTGCAGCCAGCCAGGCCTCTGATCCTCTGCAGCTGCTCCCAATTGTGCCAGCAAAGCATCAATGTTTGCCATGTGCTCCTGTGATGTGCTCAGCTCACAAAAAACTTCTTTCCTTCTCTCCGCCACGCTGAAAAAAGACCCTCCCTTTCCAGCTCACCCCCCTTTTCAGTCCTCTTCTCCCTCCCCCCTGCATGTGGTCACTCGGTAAACTAATGCAGGAACTCCCCCCCTTCTCTATGCTAACTCTTAACCCTTCCCCTGCCTGCTCCTATCCCTTCCCAGTCATGCAGGCCTTCCACTGATTTTCACTTCGTTCCCTGCTCCAGGCCTCACTGGTCATGCAAACCGCCCCCTCCCCCGTTATCGAGCAGGGAAGCAAGTTTTCTATACGGAGTCTGTAGGCAGACTGTCTAGATTTTATGCTTTGTGTGGGCTGATTGCCACTGCAATGACAGTCTGATAACCCTCCTTCAGCTTATATGATAATGCAAAACTGTGGTCATATCAGGTTCAGGGGATGCAAATAGATTTCACTGCTGAAGAACTTCATCCTCTTTGGTAAAATTTTTTTACTGGCAGTATCACCAGAAGGGGCTGTAGTTGAAAAGACATAAAAATGTACAATTTTTGCCAGTGTAGCCACCAAATAGGAATTGAAAAACAAACCCCATAAGCCCCCAAAGGCAGTATTTTGTTTCTTGAGCCAGTATTATTTCTTTGGCTTTGAGAAACGCAAGCTGAAAATGCGATTCGACAGCTATTCGATCGAATAAATGAGATATTCTTCAGGTGATTGAATGGCGGACACCATTGAAGTCAATAGTGGGAGAATTCGGGTTATTTTTAGGGACTATTAGGGGTGTAAGAGCAATCAGATTTAAAAAATGTTATGTGGGTATGTTTGCAAATGCTTTCTACCGAGCCAATACTATATTTGGGTTACATGTGTTTTTCTTTCAGAATATTGGGGTCTATTTTTAAATCAGAAAATCACACATTCATCAAAAGACTGAGAATCTTCTGGGTCCATGTGTTTCAATGATAATTGATTCTCCAACAGGAAATGTTTCAGTGAATGTCAGATTCACTGCTTTATAAATAGACCCCTTTGTCTTCTGTCATTTAAAATGTTTGTTATCTATGTATAAACTGGATCCTAATGCTTGCATGCTTCAGTATCAAGCTATTATGAAGAACTGTATTGCATTAGAATGATAAACTTCTATTCTTTTTTGTTGCAGATCATAGGAATTGTGTTCATGCTCTGCTATTCATCTCTAGGACATATAATCATTTTGTCCGATCACTATCCCTTCACTAGTGTGTTACAGTGCATTCAAACCACTTTTGCACAGTTCCTCAGATTTCATGGATCAAAACCTATACATTTTTTTAATGTCCAATGTAAATGTAAACAAGCCTGGGTGGCTGGACTTTATGGAATATGTTTTTCTTTTTTAATAATTTCATGGACTGGAATGGTAAGTAAAGAAGCACAAGTTGGGGAAAAAATGATAACCAAACATTACTCACCTGTCCTACTGCCTATACCACAAAACGTTGCTGCATAAGATACATGCTAAAAGATGTTCTGCATGTAACTTCTGTTTTAAATAAAAAACATTTATCTTTTATCTTTTTAAAAAAAGGTCTTTAACTTGTACTGGCAATGTGTGCTAGATCCCACAACAAATACATTAAAATTATTTTATTTGTTATGTTTTATGATGTCATTAGCTATGTAACTTATCTCATATTTTTCATACTTTAGTGGAAACAATGTTTGAGTAAAGCTTCAGAAATGTGGTGGTTTGTGACAGTAAAAGATTACTGTGCCAAAACAATCTGTGGAGGATGTTTGTTTCTGCACAAATATTATGTTAGCATAGTCATCTGAAATGAAACATATATTTGTAATATGGGGATATTTACATTTGTAACATCAAAGATGGCTTTGTGAGTATGGAAGCTGACCTGTAGCCCCTTGCGTCTTGTTAACGCATTATGTGTCCTCTGCTAACCACCACCATATTTATTTAGCCATGTCGCTATGGCCCATCTGAAGGATTCATGTTTTAGACTAGTAATAGTGACTTTAGTTTGCTGGATCCTAAATTGCCACATTACATCATTGCATTTCAAGTTGGAATGTATTTAGCATATCAGTGCTATGATAAGAACAGAAATAGAAACCACACTGTGCAGTCTCCATTCTAATAATACTTATCACAACATCAGTGTAAAGCTGCGTACACACTTCCAATTTTTGTCGTTGGAAAGGATCTTTCACGATCCTTTCCAACGACAAGGGAGTGCACGATGCATGAACGGTGCTGTACATACAGCACCATTCATGCTCTATGGAGAGGGGAGGGGGAGAGCGACGGAGCGGCACCCTGCTGCGCGCTCTCCCCTTCCCTTTCATTAGGATCGGCTGTCGTCCATCGTCCGTGGATCCGGCAGGTCGGTCGTCCGGACGATGGACGACACGGACTGTACACACGGCAGATTTTCGCCCGATAATTGGCCGATGCCGATTATCGGGCGATAAAAATCTGACGTGTGTACGTAGCTTTAGGTTGTGTGCTTTTTCCTGGACATTAAGTCTTTCTATAAGGATGTATGATTATGTGTGTGCTAACTCTGAGCTCCATGTGTTTGCCTTAATGCTGTATGTCTGTAACCTCACACTTTGTGTGCGCTAACATTAAATGTTTGTGAGTTTGCTCTGGCATTCTGTCACCCTGCACTTTTAGGGTACATGCTTTCACAGATGCCCAGTCACCTGAAGGAGAATTTTCTATGTGTTTCAATGGAAAAATTCTCCAATAGAGAATGTTTCAGTAAATATCAGATTCACTGCTTTATAAATAGACTCCTTTGTATGTTTGCCCTGACGCTGTGCATGTGGTTTTCATTTGCTGTGTGCTGTATTTGTTGATCCACAGACAAAGTAAACATACTGTAGATACACACTGGGCCTAATTTATTAAAGCTCTCCAAAGCTAGAGAAGATACACTTTCATCAGTGGAGCTGGGTGCTCCAGCAAACCTGTAATAAATTTGTTAAAAGTAATTTGCTAATTGTTAGTGAATGTTTTAAATCCTGGGCCAAATCCATTCCACGTTTGCTGGATCACCCAAGTTCACTGATGAAAGTGTATTCACTCCAACCTTTGAAAGCTTTAATAAATCAGGCTCAGTGTACCACTGAGGAGTAAAACAGAAAAAGATGCTGCATGAGATATAACAGTGTAAAACAAAAAAGTGGGAACATCAAATACTGCTGCACTGAAGCAGAAGATGTGCTAGGAGGGGTGTATAAACACAGAGAAGTTAGGCAGATTGGAGTGGATCATGCTTATGGAGGCTATAAAACTGTATTGGAGAAAGCCTTCCAATGATTCTGTGAGGAAATGCTTTTTGTCATATAATAAAGGAAAAGCTGCCTTATTTTAAAATATGATTATAAGCATATGATATAAGCTCAGTTTATAAAAGAGGTTAGCAGAGAGAGTTTTTACTTGTAGATGTGGACATCTGAAGTACTGCGTCAAATGTGCCCTTTACATTACGTTTAATTCACACCCCCGCTTTGCTGTAAATAAATTTATCTTGTGAGTAACATAAAAATAAAATATTTTGTAATTACTGATGATTTTGTCTATGCTGATCTTCTGCTCTCTGATAATCATTTTATTGGAATTATTTTAATAGTTAAAAGGAGTCCTTACTTCAGTAGCAAAATATTCTAAAAAAGTACATCGGAACAAGCACTTTGTGACCTTTAAAGAAGTTATATCTTATACAAGAGGATTGATCTTTTTGGTTGTTGATCGTCACAGACAGAAGAGCACAGACAGAATTTCTATAGCTGGAAATGTAAGTGACTGTATATACTATTACGTTTTAGGACAGCAACAAATTCTCTGAAGTTAGAATTTTTTTTGCATTAGTATTATTATTTTAGTAGTCGGTTATTACATTCGATGTGCTGTATGATATACAGTATTTTAATGACAAAAGAAAGTTAATGCTCATACCCTCCAATCACATATTTTAGGGGATAGCCAACCCACGGCAACAGAATGATGACAGTAGTTGAAAATCAATCTTGTATTTAAATCTGTACAGATGTACAGAGTTGACTGCATTTAAGATCATACAGTATGTGCAAACACATAAAAGATTTACATGTGTACCAGATGAATATGCAGTGTAAATAACTCCAAAGTAAATATATTTTCCAAAGTCTAAAAGGATTTGTGAGCAGGAGAATAAAACGTATAATCACATCCTGATGGATACTGTAGGTACCAAATGTCAGCAAACAAGTGAGGATGTAGGATAAAGTTAAATTTCCCAAGAGTGCCCGTTTAAAAAAATGCAGGGAGTTTTTTCAAGAGCAAACATAAAATAATATGGAATCCTCTTAAGAGAATATAACATTGCATAGTCAGTAGGAAACAGCTACAAAACCCTTGAGCACTGTACTATATACTTATTATTATTATTATAGTTATTTTCACAGCATATGAGTCATAAAGAAATCTTTTATGTAATGTGTACATACCTTTTTTACTTTTTACACATTTTCCCTATTGCATTCCTTATATGTAATTAATATAGTTTGGATACATATATAATGTGAATGTAACATTTATTTTACATAGTATGTGAATTGTTGTGCATTACTTTAGATAGTTTTTGTGATGTGCCAAACAAATGTTAACCACAGCACACCCACTTTTTTTTTCTTTTACATTTTTAAGAATTTTTATTTTGATGAATTTGAAGACCTGATAGATGAGCTTCTGTTTCGACTTAATGCCATATCGGACAGCCTCCATCATTCACTTCCTGCAAAATCACATAGTTACACTGAAGAGGAGGATGATCATCAAAACCTTGATACTTGCTCTAATTTCTCTTTTAAACAAACCACCACAGAGGTAAAACATTGTGCATAATATGTATATATACTGTAAACCAAATACATAGACCTAGTGACTAAGACTGGGGCTACAGGAGCCCATGTAAACATTCCTACCACGTTTATATGCATTTTTATGCACTTTTACAAGCGTTTTAAAGCTTTTCTTTAAAACGTTAAAAAACTCCTATAAACGTCTGTGACGCGCTTTACCACGATTTTACATAAGTGTTTATAAAAGTTTTACTTTTACCCCTTTCAGTGAATGAGTACAGGGGTACATAAAACCCCTTAATCATTCACTGAAAGGGTTAAAAATATGTGTAAAAATTAAGACGAGGCTTTAAAGTTAAGTAATTTATTAAATATGTGTGTTTTGTGTAACCAAATTTTTATAGAGGTTATCCCACAATGAAAGGATGATTCCAATGGCTGCATTCATGGCATGAGCACAGCTATGGAACTCCTGATCCCCGGGCACTAGAGTGCAAATGAGGAAAAGCCTAATTTCCTCTTTATTAGGCATAGCTCCATTACACTAGTGTCTTCCTCTCACATTTGCTTAACAACATTCTCTGATCATACATCTGTTTCCATTTTGATTACACCAGACTGCTGTCTACCAAGATCTTAATCAACAAATTCCTTTTACATATACTAGAAATACAAATGCGAATGGAGTCAAAGCTCTAATCATTTTTCACTACCAATCTGAACCCTTTTTAACCACCCGGCCATTAAGCCCAACCTTGCAAATTCAAATCACTTTGCATTGAACTCAATACAAAAAAGCTGTATTGAGTCCAATACAAAGAAATCTTTATATAATATATATATAATTGTTTTATATATATATATTATATAAGCTACTGTACAGGTACATTACATTATACACTTTTTTTTTTTTTTTTAAGATTTTTTTTTAAAGATTTTGTTTTTTTTAAATTTATTAATAAATTTATAAAATTTTGGACATATTTCGGTGAGTTATGCGGTAATTCAGTAAATTATAAGTAATTATTGAGTAATTCAGTGAATTATAGCCTACAATCTAAAATAAATTTCCATGCAAAAAATTTAACACTTTTTTGCATGAAAGTACAGAAGTTCGGAAAGAATTAGCACACCCGGCGTTCGCGTACGCGTCCCTCGGCGATTCCTGATGATGTCAGTGCATGCGCCCGTCCATGGGGGTCGTAGCGGGAAATTCAAATATTTTGCATTGGATTCAATACAAAGTCGTGTATCCAATCCAATACAAAATAATACAAAATATATTTATGTGGTTTTGTCTATAGGTATGGACGTTGGGAGGTGTTTTAGAAATATATATTTATATACAGTATACCGAATTACTGCATTTTCAGTATTTTTGATTTATTTATGTATTCTTGTTTAAGCTGATTTTTGTGTTTTTTATTTAATTTTATTAAAAGTACATTTTTTTTTTTACATGGATTGTGTGTTTCAAACTTTTTAATATTTATGATATCTACTAGACCCTTGTTCGGACATATTTCTGTAAGTTACAGCTCTACAATTAAAAAAAAAAAAATTCATGAAAAACAGTGTACCGCTTTTGGTACAGAAATCTAGACATCAGTGAAACGCCCAGGTGGTTAATATGGGAAGCACACCAATGTTTTATTATGGTATTTTTATTCATCAAGCCCACAGGCAAATGTAACAGATACTCTCCTCCCTACTATATGAATTACATAGAACAAAAATAAAACAAAAAAAGCAACAATGCCCTGAAATCAAATTTTTAACCCTGAGAGATTAAATGAATGCTCTCTGTCAGCATAAAACAAAAGCACGGAATACACAAAGCAAGGGATGTTTTTAAGAGTATGCCAATAAATGTGGTAAGACCCTATCCAGAGCCATACAAGTAAAACAAGCCACTATTTATAAACCCTCTATCTCCAAACCTTCTGGAGATATCCTATACAAAAGAACAGACATTACAGATATGTTCCGTTCATTCTATACAGACCTTTATAACCTACCATCTTCCTCTGCTCCCAATCTCACTAGCAATAAAGCAACACTTACCTTTTTTTATCTATGTTCCTCTGGACTTCCGTCTATCCCTGCGGAACTGAATGGATCCTGTGCTGCCACTGGTAAAGCCTTAGGGCCCAATTTGCTTACTTTTGAATAATACTATTAGAGGAAGGGACATGCAATGTCCATTTTGCCTTACCTACCAAATGTGAAGTCCAGAGGATAGGAGCTGTGGGAGAGCAAAGTGACAAAAGCTATGAAAGTGCCTGTTGTGTCTGGTAATCAAGGAGGAAGGGCAACTTAAACAAGGTTTATTGACAAGATTTACCAACTACATACATGAGCAGTGTTCGTAGAATCTTCAGAGCACAGCAAGGCAGGAACCAACAACAACAACAATATAGATTGTGTTACGGAGTAAACAACTAGAACAGTGACATCCACAGGCCAGATGGATGAACATCACAGTGCCCTCTCTATTTCTGCACTGGTTAACCAGCAGAGCCATTTAACTAAGGGATAGGAGAGCTCAGTGCCTTCTTGCCATCTCAAGCTTCCCCACCCAAAGGGACATCCCAACTCACTCTCCCAGCAAACATTCATCACAGTTGCAGCACCCCATTTCCTAACACTTAAACAATAATTATTTACAATTATTAAGAATAATTCATATTTATGGACTTTTTTTCCAGTATGAAGATGTCATGCAGCATGAACAATTGGAGATGAATTTAATCACAAGAGGAATAAGCTGGTAATATATTGTAATATTGTGGTGTAATGAGGTGGTGTGCAGTTATTATTTGCTCAAAAAGGACCTTGCAATCCACAGTAACTAAGACCTAAGATGTTATGTCCCTAACCCCCTTAAACCAACTAATCTAACTCTATGCAAAGTTGCTAAAACTAACGAGAAAAATAGCTCAATACCCTAAATGCTGGTTTTAAACATGTTTACTTGGGTTCCAGTGATGTCACTCTGCTTCCCACAACCTTCTGAGAAAGAGGGGGAAGCCATATTTCAAGAGAATACTCTCCTGCACTGTACATTCATTATTTGGGCAATATGGTAATTGAAATGCAATATTCTGTGACATTGTTCTGCTGTTTCAATAAATAGGAAGGTCTCAACAGCCATGTTTTCCAGAATCCAGCAGTATCTTTACTGAGAATTCAGAAGAACATTCATAAGTAATAAATGTAAAATGCAAATTGTCTCAACCCCACTAGCTGTCTTTTTTGCTGTACAAAAAGTCTACATAAGGTTGAGAAAAGTATACAGATTGGCATGTTAAATAACAAAGAAATGCATAAATTTTAACTTTTGGGGAAATCTTATCAACTTGTGGAGAAAAAATAGTCCCCCATGACTTACCATTGTCATACACCTCCAGTAATAATAATAATAATCATAATAATAATAATAATAATAGTAATAATAATAGTAATAATCATAATAAGCTGATTGCTCTTGGCTTGGCATGTAGCACTTTAAAGCTTAGGAAAATTTTCTGGAGCACCTAGCAGGGGATGCAGAGCACATGGCCTCTGCTAGTGACGCTCCTGACAGGGGTGCTCACTATTTGTCATTAGATTCTGGGGGTGTGAAACCTTCAAAGATAACCAGATGCACCAGATTGTGGAAATTTGAACACACCTGTGCTGCATCAAGAGACAGAAGCAGAGTGGAGTACATAGCTGGCAAGCAACATCAGATCCAGGGACAAGTAGCAAGCTTAGTCAGAAAAAAAGCTAAAAACAGTAACTGGAGGCAGGAATGCAGCAGCAAAAGAATTTGCAAAGACTGAAGACTTTCACAGAGCATACTTATAGATAGGAATGTTATCCTCTGACTGGCTGTAACACCAGCACTGTAGGGCGCATGTCTAAAGGTATACAGGCACTGGATGTCTGGAAAGGAAAATGTGACATTACCCTTCTTTTAAAGGGGGCAACCCATCCATCAAAGTAGGGGTTTCAATGTATAGAGAGAAGGATTTTTTTGTGGTGGGATGTGGTGTGGTGGGAACATTTTAAATGTAGAGACTCGGGATCTTTCCTTAGGACCAAAGACCATTGGTCGAGCTTGTATTCCTGAGAAGAATCAAGTGAGGGAGCAATCAAGGATGAAGAATAAAAAAATGTTTTTTAGGACCAGAGATCTGAAAAGTGACAAACAGAAGAAAGTGCATAACACGGGAGGAAATCAACCCAATTGTTCATTATTAGACAGAACTAGGGTTTAAAGGTTTTGTTCCAAAGAATAAAGGACTCTCTAATACTTTACATTGCTATAGCTAACCTGTTTACTAGGGTACAAAAATGACATTACTAGTGTGTGGCACCTTTTTAAATCTAGCCACTGGCTTATAGCTGGCTTTATACATTTTTTCCTCCAGGTCAGCTATCTTCATCCCCTGCCCCTTACAATACTTGATGAACACTTGTAAAATGTTAAGGTAATGAAATGTCCCTAATAAAAAGCAGAAATGTGTCCGTAGAGGTAGTAATTGTACTAAAACAAGCAATACTCTGTCTGCAGGTACACAGTTAGTACCTTACAGGCACACATATCTGCAGAGAAAATGCAGCACTGTATTTGCACAACCAGAAACATGTAAAGATACAGGCCATACAGGAGTGATGCACAAAAAAACATGTCTGCAGAAACACATTTCACATATTTACAGAGACACAAACATCCAGAGACCTGACTATTGCCATACTGACCCATGAGAAGAACACAGGTTGGAGCATTACTACATTAATTATAACACTGCAGTTAATATGAAGACTGGCCAGCAAGCATAAAGACATGACTTGTGGAAAGATAGAATACCACAGTCAGTAAACCTTTCCCCCACCGTAAACATAAATACATAACACCAATTTTAGTTAAATGCCCCGTAGGCCTTTTATTACCCTCATAAATAACATCCTAAATAATCATACCATTACAATAACAATTCCCCAATAACAAAACAAATAGGACATAATAATAACACAACCACAGCTAAATATTCTTCCCAACACTATTCTTTGGTTACCGGTCCTCGAAGGTCTCCCCCTTTCATTAATCCCTTTGGGATCTGCGCCACCATGATATGCATGCTCCCAGCCACATCCACACCAGGTTTGGAAACAATATCACCACTAATCGCAGCTCCAGCACACATCTATTCCAACCACGATTTCAGAGATTCCACACCGCAGGTGGCTCACCCACCCCACTGAAACCACTACCCAAACTGACTTCCTTCGAGGACCTCACACCAACCCACAAAAAATGAAAGGAAGTCCGCATGGGAAAACATTTCTCTCACTCCACTGTTTGATCCCTCCCTCTCTATTTCTTGCATTTTTAACACTTTTTACCACCCCCACCTCTATGTCACTTTACCCCTCCCTCATCTATCCCTGAGACAAACCCAACTTTAAGTTATTTAACCCTATCACTGCCTGCTCCCTGTCTCCCCCAGTCATGCAGGCCTTCTACTACCCACCTAACGAAAAAGGAGAAGTGATACAAATATACTAGAGAAAAAAAAAAAGAACCAATAGTCCAATATTATGCAGCAGTTTAAAATTGGCACGCAGCAGGATCATTTTAAATAGTAAGATTAAGTCCAAAATGAGATGCAGATAGCAAGCAAAGGCTGGAACTTTACTACAAGAAATAGGAGATTGCAGATTGTATCTTTTAGTGGGGGTGTACAGTGAATGTGAGTGATATAATGTAAGGTGGTATACGTGCACACTGTTCATGCACTTAGTTGTAGTTTAGATTTAAATTAGGCGGTAGTGCTCTTCAAACAAAAGACTACTCCAAGAGCAGATGATCAGTAACAAGTTATTGCTCCACTTGAGCACCCCAAATTTAAAATTCTCATCAACATTATAAATGTATATATATATATATATAAAGAAAAAAATGAAAACTCTCAAAACAAAAGTCAAAGGGAAAGTCTTTGGTATTTGAAGTGTGCAACAGAAAATTGTGATTAGCTGGGTAGGTTTGTATTATTGCAGAAAAGACATAGCATGCACCTTCTGCAATAAAGAGCCCGCCTGCTTGCAATTTTTTGTTTCAGTTTTTCAATAAAACCTAACAGGCCCTATCAATATAACATAATTGGCAGTTGGCACTGCGCTTCACTGATGCTGAGTTTGGCAGGACCTTACAGTGTAAGGCCTGGACACAGTGTCTAGACAGTGTTCATGGCAATGCCAAGCAATACTTCCTAAAAGGCGGTAATCAAAGTGTATATGTCACACAATAGTGACAGACAGGGGACTGGATTAGGTGGTTTATATGGCCTAGGATAAAATACAGCCATGAAAAGGCTGGCATAGGTTCTAGATTAGGCTACACTGCTTGACTGAAATGCAGTTTATAGAGAGGTTCCAGAATTGGCTGTGCTGCCTTGTTTATCTGCCTAAATTAGAAGACAAACTGAACAATATTTCAAAGGTTTTTGCAGTTAAAATCAATAACATATATGCATTTTAACTGGTGCATCAATAAACTTTATTTTTTGTTACTGAGAGGAATTTCTTGTTCTCAGGGAGACATTTCGGCAGTATTTTACTTGCATAATTATTCAAATATGCTATATGTGTTAAAATTTTACTCAACTGATCATTTTTTCTTTCTATACATCCACATCCTTTTTTAGTGTTCCGTATGAATCTGAAAGAGAACCAACTTTTCCACCTACTCATCAACACTTGGAAAGTGTATTTGGAAGTAATCTAAATATTCAGACGAGGCACCATGACAATATTGAAATGAATAGTAAGTGTCCAGTAAGTGTCTAGTGAAGGCTGAACTGGAAAATGATCTGGACTTTAAAAGGCATACATCACATTTAGATGTCCACAATGAACAAACAAAGGATATTCTTCAGCAATCAGGGATCAGTGGACCATTGCAGTCCTACTCTTGGCCTTCAACATGACCAAACAAAAAAAATCAAACCTTTTGCACCTCTGATGACATATTACATGAGGACTGGAAACTTTTAAAAGATTCCTTTGGCACAATGTTTGAGACTTTGGAAAACGGTACCATAGATTTCTTGAGCGCAAATGAACAAACAAGCTCCGTAAAACTACACAGTGGAAACACCGCACTCCAGCAGCACTGCATTTTTCAAGAACGTCATTATGACATTAAAATGGAAAATTAAACTGTAAATCTCTTTGTTGAAAGGAATCTTCACATAACACTTGCAGAAAACATAACTGTGATAGAGTTCCCGCAGACCGTGGTTTAATGGCCCTTTTGGGCCATTTATTAACAAATAACTTAAAAATTTAAATCTTTTAATAAATAACAATATAAACAATAATCAACAAATAATAACTTACAAAATAATAACAAATAACTGTAAACAATACATTAATAAAAACATCCTTTTCCTAAAACAAACCCCCTGGTTACTGGTCCTCGAAGGCCCCACTATTGTAACCCCTTGCACATAATGGGTCTGCACCGCCGTGATATGTAATGCTCCCAGCTGCACCTCAAGCTGGGGTACAATACCAGCAGCACTCGCGGCCCTACAACCAAACAATTTAAACACTCCCAACATCAACCTTACCGAGGGTCCCATACCATAGATAAGACCCTCACCCCCACTGAATCTCTATGCTAACTCTTAACCCTTCCCCTGCCTGCTCCCATCCCTTTCCAGTCATGCAGGCCTTCCACTGATTTTTACTTCGTTCCCTGCTCCAGGCCTCACTAGCATGGCACTTACAGCAAACACACGTGTTGATAAAACCAACAGGCCATGTTTTGTTAGAAAATGTTAGAGAATCATCCAGGACCATGTGTTTCAATGACAATGATTGATTCTCCACCAGGGAATGTTTTGATGAATGTCAGAATTACTTCTTTATAAATAGACCCCCTAGTAGCAGTTGCTAAATGTATGTGCAAAATCTAATGCAAATGAAAATTGATTTTTTTGTGCACCATAGCACCTTAGCACAAGGCAGCTCCCACAGATCTAACCATAGTACATATAGCATCAGGGTGCTCATACCTAAACATTTTGTCTGCCTATTAGAATAGAGCAAATGGAGTAGACCAACACTAAGCCAATAAAAAAAGCTCATTGTTAGGATTATATGCATTTTAACATAACATTTAAATATAACTTAACATTTAAAATATTGATTTATTCAGGAATCATAGGAAAAAAGTTGAAAAAAGTAGGAAAGAAAGATGAGAAAAGGGAAGGACAATACCTAGCAACCCTACACAGAATCATCTAATTAAACAGTTGCAAAAAAGAGGTTTAGATGCATACACCACATAAAAGCCTAATTTTAAAGTCATTAGGTTCTTGGACAGGTAGCCAAATGGACCATGTCTAAAAATGCTTTTCCAAATAAAATCCTCATTATCTTATTGAAAATGTTACCCCGTCTAGACTGGAGGGTGGCGCCATAGATTTTCAATGTCAAGTGAGTGACTGTACATGCCCTCTTTAGGTCATCAAAAGCAGCCTTTCCTTTTCTGGCTTGATAAAGGAAATGAGGAAAATGATGACATACAATTAACATCCTTAACAGCCATGGAGGTAATCCCTTACCTAGTAAATAGACATCCAACAAATATTCGGAATGGTATCTAATATAAAAAAGCAAAGTACTGTTCATGTACTTCTTGAAAAAGATTAATTAAGATAGAATAATTTTCTTGGAGTGACAGGATATGGCAAATAAAATCCTTATCCTAATCAAAATTTCATCAAGTTTTTCTCCTCAGAATGACTGGAAATGCCAGACATGCCATTACCACCTGCATGAAATGATTATTTTTAATAAAGCTTTCTCTATTACCTTTGAATTGAGTTTAAAAGTGTTTTAAGAAATCATAGCTCATACATAATTCATCAAAATGTACAGATAATGGGGCACGTGGCCGGCTAATGGCAGAGTAAGCAGTGCTTTCTAAGAGCTCCTGCACCTGCCTGGCAAAATCCAGCAGCAACGGCACTTTTGTGCACCTTTATTCAGCTTTGCAGGCCCAAAGTCCTGTACTTTACAAAAAAGGGAGACCCGGGGGGGTTTGGGGGACTGCAGACTCGAGAAAAAAAAAGATGGCTTTGTCTCTGCGGGTGGACGTCTGCGACCAAACTGGGGCCTCAATTTGAACACAGATCACCATCCGCAGACCACAAAGCCTCGATTAATGGACTCCAGACACTGGTGATCAGGCACTACTTCAACCAACCCAGCCACTCTCACAATCAGCCTAAAAGGTCAGTAATAGCCCTGCTGCCCACGTTTCAGAGGAGTACCTTGTGGACACATGCTTAGCCTTCATATTCCACTCACCATGGACCAGCACACCAGCTTATACAGGGGCATGGGACAGGATGCATGGGACTGGAAAGCACATCTTTGTGCTTTACCCACCATGACCTGGACCACAGCATTAGCTGATTGGGAAGACTGGCAAGACTGAGTTCGCAACAATGCAGAGATCATTGCAACAAGTGACAAATACAACGGTTACCTTACAACGTACCTGCACTAAGCTTTCATCACAACTATCATCCCAGGGGGAAATTCTATCGTGCCACAAAGCTCAAATTAATACACTTTTTTTACTCCATGATGTTGCTGAAACTTGCAATAGAAGGAATAACATATGCATTCGGGGGTTACCAGAAACAGTACCTACCTCTGAGCTTGCCACTCCCGCATACTCAATATTTGCCAAAGTGCTAGACATGGACATAGAAAATTGACAGGGTTCACAGAACACATAGCAAGGATCCTTAGAGGCTAAGAGATGTCATGTCATGCAGGATACTCTTATTGGAGCAAAGAGGACATCATGCGTAAGGCTCGAGACGTAAAATCCATTGAATATGCAGGAGCACAACTACAACTGTTACGTGATCTATCCAAATATACACTAGATCTTCGCTGCGCTTTTAACTACTACTCTTTATACTGCAAGAAAGCAATATCCCGTATAAATGGGGATACCATTTGCAACTTGTTATTGGCCACGGAGAAAGAAAACACATCTTCAGAGAGCAGATTTACCACAGCTCCTTGCTGCTACACATCTCCCTGAAGTTGCACTTCAGGTTTTGCCCATGGCAAATTTCTCACTGACCAGAGGACCAAATGCATCAGTTCCTTTGTCCTCCAGTACGCCACCCCCACTTCTCCTGCCAAGGTATATAATCACTTGAGTCCCGCTAAAAGTTGTCACTTCCCCACATAGGTTTATCGTCTTACTAGGCTTCAATTAAGGGTTTTTACCTTCCACCTTAGTTGGCTCATCGACGCTTGGGGTTTTAGCCCACCCCACCAGCCAAGAGCTTATCCTTTTGTGTACCCCCACACCCTAACTGTCCACTTTCCCTGCCATACCCTAAAGGCTCCACCTCCCGTCTATATCTTTCCTTTGTCTGAACTAAAATACCCCAGGGATCTCTCACTACCTAATTCTTAACATATACCATGACAATTTGTCATTGACTTCCATGGCCCAAAGCCCTTCTCAGGCCCAACCTTTGAAAATTCATACTTTCAAATGGGACTAAACAACCCATGTAAACAATCCTTGGCCAACATAAAACATAAAACTTCTCTTTGGCTAACATAAAGCAAAAGTACAAGTTCTTCTCCATGAAACCCATTTCCAAACCAGAAATCTAAATCCAAATCAAAGGGAGTCTCTATAGACTTTCACAAAACATTAGATCCTTTGGGCAGATACTGGTGTTGGTCGAATAGCTCATTATTCGATTCGGCAGCTATTCGCTCGAAATTGGCAAACAAATTCGGGTGGTCGAATGTCAGTCGAACACCATTAAAGTCAAAGGGAGACTTTTTTTTCAGCACTGTTGTAGAGTTTCCACAGCCTCCAAACAGATGTAAAAAGATACATTATAAAAGGATACATAAAAAAGATACATTGTAAAAAGATACATTATAAAAGGATACATAAAAAGATACATTGTAAAAAGATACATTGTAAAAGGATACATAAAAAGATACATTATAAAAAGATACATAACACTATTACATACCGTTACAGCTAATTGAAGGCACCTGCTTTCAATTAGCTGTGACCGCAAAGCTCCCACGGCCAAGGAATCCCACAATGACATTATGATTCATAATGTCATTGTCAGATAACCTGTAAAAAATAAAAAATGAACAAGTTAAAATAAAAATTTTTTTTTTTAATTTTTTTTTTTTCATGAATTTTTGCTGTCGAATCCCGAATTTTTGCTGTGTTTTTCCGGTCGGGTCTATCCGAATACGAACAGCCATATTCGGGTCGAATATAGGGACAACCCGAATTCGAACATCAACACTAGCAGACACCCGTTTGGTAAGATCACCGTCTGGGGAAGAATGCCAATATTATACATCAGGCTGCATGGCTAAAGGGAAACAGGTGCTGCTGCGTTCTTATTTCTTCTGGGTGCTGCAAATGACTTCAATAGAAAGAATAAACAGCTTTTTATACTGTGATGGCGCCCAGCACGGGATCGTTGGACAGATAGCCATCTCCTAACAGTGCCCGTCTCCATACCTTGTCATGGACAGTGTCATCTCTCTCAGCACATTTGCAGTGCTGAGTAGCAGATGCTGCTGCCATGTTCTTACTGGCAAGAGGCTCTCTCACTGCAGCCTCCACCACAACTCTCATGAGGAAAGTTTTTTAATACTTCACAACTTTCACTAATGCATCTGGTAAATTCCTAATGATCACTTTTATGTTTTCTCCACAGTTCCAGCAATTTCTTGCCCTTGGCTAATCTATCTAGCCTACTTTATCACTCATTATATAACTGGTTCAATGTATTCTCATACACAATTTGAAGACTCAGTATTAAAGTTAATTTATTATTTCTTCTACAATTTTAATGAACTACACCTTTATTCCTTACACTATAATACCTTTAGGGTGCTTATTTCACCCCCTGTGTGTGTGTATATATTTACATACTGTGGTATACCACCCTCATGGGATCACCTTTTCTGGGGTAGTAGGTACTCTCAGACTTGTTGCATAAGATAAAACAAAACAAAAAAAAAGCCAGTCAGGCACTAACTAAACATCAGGCAGATTCGGATCTACCAGTTGATGGCTAACCCAGCCAACTCAACACAAACGTTCCAGCAACCTTTACTCACATGTAGTACAACAACAGATCTCACAGGCAGCTTCCCTGTGCCCCAGGTCAGAGAGTGCTTCCTTCCTCCCCTTCCCTAATAACCAAACTCGGGCCTGGATCAGAACACTTCTAAGTGACATGCAAAATCCAGGTGTGGAATCCCACCAGACCTGTTGCTGGTTAATCTCTTCCATAGGAGAGGAAACGAGGATAAATATATCTTCCTTTCAAGATGACCCCTTTAAATATATATATATATATATATATATATATATATATATACCCTTATACTCCTTGTGGGGTATGCTGTTGAAGACCAGGAGTTAGATTCCATACCTCAGGTAATCCCCTGCTGGGGGAGCGACCTGTAACTACAATCAAGGACCCAGGGAGTCAATGCATCAACAATATTTTTCCCTCTATTCAGCCTTTCCTCAGAACCTCCCAAATTTAAAAAAACATATTCTCAGAAGCTCTGGCATGCTAGAAATTTAGGGGAATAGGAAAAGCCCCAAAATTAAATGACCTCCTCTTCTTTGCAGCATCAGAAAACAATATGGAAAAAATTCTAAAAACTGCAATAGATTACCTCAAGGAATTAGGTAACTTTTTATATTTTTGCCAAAAGTAGCCTTGCAATTTAATATGGTTTTACCAATATTTTTGACTGGGAAAATAACAACAACAAGGAGCGTTCTATTATTTAAACACTAGAAGGTTCTTATAGGCATCTGGAAGGTATTGCACTTTTATATTTTCATTGGAAAGAGTAAGGGCAGGAGAAGTAGGAATAGGTTGTGTCTCAGAGTATCATGTGACTGATCTGTTTGGCAAGCTGGCTGACCTTGCAGTTCAGTATGTAATAGTTGTAACATTGTGGTGAAGATTAGAGATGAGCAAATCGAAGCTGGCGAAGTGGAATTCAATCCGAATTTCAGAAAAAATTTGATTTGCAACGAATCCGAATTTCCTTGTGATTCGTTGAAACGAGTCACAACTTTTTCTAAAATGGTGGCTACACGTGTGAGGACATGGGGCAAGGAACTCTGGGAAGGCGGGATGACCCATAATGCCATGCATGCAGCCAATCAGCAGCCAGCCAGCCCTGTGATGTCACACCCCTTTAAATAACCTCAGCCATCTTGGATTAAGACATTTTACAGCATTCTGAGTGCAGGAAGAGACGTGTGCAGTCGCTAGTATAAACCTCATTGTGCTCAAAAATTTAAAAAAATGATTTATAAGTTCAGGGAAAGGATAGGGAGGAATCATTTCACAGCATCTTAGTGCAGGGAGAGACGTCAGAAGGCGCTAGGGACAGTGCTAGAAAAGCGATTTACAAGTGCAGGGAAAGGATAGGCAGGAATCATTTCACAGCATCTTAGTGCAGGGAGAGACGTCAGAAGGCGCTAGGGACAGTGCTAGAAAAGCGATTTACAAGTGCAGGGAAAGATTATTTGGGGATCCAAAAAGCCATTATACAGCTCTGTCATTCCATCAACGCACGTGTATATTTAACGTGATATATATATATATATATATAGATATATATATATATACATACATACATAAATATAGTGACGTATTTCAGTACAAAAATACAAAATATATTATCAGTTCACTTCTGCAGTTATATGTGGTGAAAGCATTTAGTGACGTATTTGAGTACAAAATAAAAAATGTATACACAGTTCCCTTTTGCAGTTATTGGTGTAAAAGCGTTTATTGGCCTATTTCTGTACAAAAATAAAAATATATTTGTCGCTTTTATGTATGTCAGACAGAGAAGTGACAGGCTATGCACAGGGGAGTGGCAGAGGCCTAAATGTTTCTGGCGCAGGCAGAGGTTGCAGCAGAGTAAGGGGGCATGTAAGCAGGAGTCGCAGCGAGAGGCCTGAGCTCCCGGTGTCATCTAGCGGCCGTGTCTTCACCAGCAACCCAGCAACTCTAGATTGGTTAACTCGGTCATCCACTTCATCCCAAGTGACATCAGACACCCCCAGCCAACAGTCGTTGGGTTCGTCAGACATAACCCTTAGTTTGCATGGCCTGGGAGGAGACCCTGTGCCCTCACCTGTCCTCAACTTGCCTCTTTCAATTGCTGTTCCCTCAGCCACAAAAGTATTGTGTTCTGTGGGCTCAGTTCCACTATACAGCGAGGACGAGCTAGAGCCCAGCCAAGATCTGGAGGAGACATCCGCCGCTTTCTCCACTAGGCGGACAAGTAGTCCGTATGAAGAGAGTATGAAGAGAGTGGCGTGGGAGGTGGTACTGCGAGCGGTCAGACTCCCGACACAGAGACCGTTGAGGAGGACATCAGTGACGTGCATACACTACTCGATGATGATACAGCCGATCGCACTTGGGAGCCGGGTGAAGAAAGGGCTTTAGCATCATCAGGAGAAGAGGGTGGCAGCTTGCCTGTGAGGCAGCGGCTGAGCCAGCAAGGTGGTAGCATGGCTGGTAGTCAGCAGGGTGGCAGCATGATGGCTTGTGCTGAGTCGAGGTGGAGAGTCCCACGCCGTCATTTCTTTGCAAAAGAGGCAGTACTAGCCCTGCACAAATATGTAGAACAGAAGGTGGGCCAGTCCTTGAACCTGTTGGTGTCTGCCAAAATGCACGGCAGCACCGACGTGTGGAGCTGTAACTTCGGTCAGGGACAATACATGTCCTTTACGGCCCACTGGGTCAATGTGATTCATGCACAGCCACACCAGCAACATGGCCAGGTGACACCGCTTCCGCCTCTACGTTCTCACGCCGCTGGTCCTCCGACAACGTCCGCCTCTGCCTCCTCATCCTCCACCATGTCCTCAGCCTCCACTGCAGGGACAATTCACAGTGCCCCTCCAGCATACCACATGTGCAGGGCACGGCGGTGTCACGCTGTTCTGCACCTGCTTTGCCTGGGGGACCGGAGTCACACAGGGGAGGAACTGCTCCGTGTGATTCATCAAGAGATCGAATCATGGCTCTCTCCGCGACAACTGAAAATCAGAACAATAGTGACCGTCAACGGGAAGAACATTGTGTCTGCGCTGCGTCAAAGAAGTCTGAGCCATGCACCCTGCATGGCACACGTGTTCAATTTGGTTGTCAAGCGGTTCCTGATGTCTTCCACCCATCTGCAAGACATCTTAAAAAAGGCCAGGAAACTTTGCATGCACTTCAGCCACTCGTACACGGCAAAGCACACCCTCCTTGAGCTGCAGCGGCAGAACGGCATCCCCCAACATAGGCTGATATGTGATGTTTCCACCCGTTGGTATTCCACCCTCCATATGTTGGACCGACTAAAGGAACAGAGAAAGTCCATCAACAAATTCTCCAAGCGGATAGGAGTACTCCCATGTGTAACTTTGATGTCAGCCAGTGGCAGCTCATGCGTGACACCTGCCGTTTGCTCAGGCCCTTTGAGGAGGCCACGTTATTTGTCAGTCGCCAGGACTACGGGATGAACAACGTCATTCCACTACTTCATGTCCTGGAACAGATGCTGGTAAATCTGGCTGGTCAGGGGACTGGAGACATGGCGCCTAGATCTCACGACCACATGAGCCCTGTGGGGGCTGAACTGAAGGAGGAGGAGGACATTGGATCAAAGGCAATGTATAGTGAAATGGGTGATTTTTCCACTCAGGTGACAGGAGAGGAGGAGCAGGAGCAGCAGAGGGAGATGAGGAGGACGAGGCAGAGGACCCAGACACACCGTGGCAGTATGCAGTGGAGATGGAAGGGAGTCCCTCCGAGTCGCTTGCAGAAATAGCCCGCTGCATGCTCACTTGCTTGCGCAGTGACAGCCGAATTGTCACCATTCGGCAGAGGGATGACTTCTGGCTTTCCACCTTGTTGGACCCTAGCTTTTGGTCCAAAATGGGGGCCTTTATTACACCCACTGAGGAGGACAAACTGAACTACTACAGAGACATCCTATGTAGTCAGTTGGCGGCTGCCTATCTGCGCCATCGTCCATCCTCTTGCAAGTCTGACTGGGGGGCCCTCTGCACTCATGTTTCACTGCCATGGCTGCTGTGGAGGGGTGGGGTGGCAGGAACAGTACCAGCTCCATCAGCAGCAGCCTTAGTCTAGAGTCGCTGATGAGCAGGTTTCTACACCCGCATAGTGAAGAAACTATTAACCAGCAGCTAGACATAGAGCAGAACCTGAACCAGCAGGTGGTGGCATACTTGGAGTGCACCCTGCCAGCTGTCATTGAAGATCCGCTGGACTACTGGGCAGCCAAACTGGATTTGTGGCCGCAACTGGCTGAGTTTGCCCTGGAAAAGCTGTCCTGCCCAGCCTGTCGTGTGGCATCAGAGCGAGTGTTTAGTGCGGCGGGGGACATAGTTACCCCAGGAAGAACTCGCCTGTCCACCCAAAATGTGGAGAGACTGACCTTTGTCAAGTGGAAACAGGCGTGGATCAGCCAGGATTTCCACCCACCAATGCCTGATGCATCTGATTAGATGCCATCTCAACACTATGTCACCTTGCGGCTCTGTGGTCTCCTGATGCTGCCGCCACCTCCACACTATGTCCTTGTGCCACTTTGTGGTCTACTGATGCTGCCGCCACCTCCGGACTCTGTCCTTGTGCCACTTTGTGGCCTACTGATGCTGCGCCACCCCCACACTATGTCCTTGTGCCACTCTGTGTCCTGCTGATGCTGCCGCCACCTCCAGACTATGTCCTTGTGCAACTCTGTGGCCTACTGATGCTGCCACCA
>NC_092862.1:82303683-82512456 GCF_032062135.1 Pyxicephalus adspersus | reverse complement strand
GTCCTTGTGCCACTCTGTGGCCTCCTGATGATGCCCCAACCTCCAGACTCAGTCATTGTGCAACTCTGTGGCCTACTGATGCTGCAGCCACCTCCGCCCTATGTCCTCGTGCCACTCTGTGGCCTACTGATGCTGCCACCACCTCCAGACTATGTCCTTGTGCCACTCTGTGGCCTCCTGATGCTGCCGCCACCTCCACACTATGTCCTGGTGCCTCTCTGTGTCCTACTGATGCTGCCCCACCGCCATACTCTGTCATTGTGCCACTTTGTGGCCTACTGATGCTGCCGCCACCTCCAGACTCTGTAATTGTGGCACTCTGTGGCCTCCTGTTGCTGCCGCCACCTCCACACTATATCCTTGTGCCACTCTGTGTCCTACTGATGCTGCCCCACCTCCACACTATGTCGTTGTGCCACTCTGTGGCCTCCTGATGCTGCCGCCACCTCCAGACTCTGTCATTGTGCCACTCTGTGGCCTACTGATGCTGCCGCCACCTCCACACTGTGTCCTTGTGCAACTCTGTTGCCTACTGATGCTGCCGCCACCTCAAGACTATGTCCTTGTGCCACTCTGTATCCTCCTGATGCTGCTGCCACCTCCAGAATCTGTCATTGTGCCACTCTGTGCTCTCCGCTTGATGCTGCTGCTGATGCCACCTCCACACTATGTCCTTGTGCCACTCTGTTGTCTACTGATGCTGCCGCCACCTCCAGACTCTGTCATTGTGCAACTCTGTGGCCTACTGATGCTGCTGCCACCTCCACACTATGTCCTTGTGCCACTCTGTGTCCTACTGATGCTGCCGCCATCTCCAAACTCTGCCATTGTGCCACTCTGTGGCCAGTTATCCCTGTGGTAATTTTTCTTACACCTCCTGCTCCTAACCCAAAAATGGGAAGGATTAAGAGGCCCCACTTTCACGGTCTTAATTCAGACTGAAAATCCTGATGCTGCCGCCACCTCCAGACTCTGCCATTGTGCCACTCTGTGGCCAGTTATCCCTGTGGTAATTTTTCTGACACCTCCTGCTCCTAACCCAAAAATGGGAAGGATTAAGAGGCCCTACTTTCACGGTTTGTATTTAAACTGAAAATCAAGATCAAGCAAGCTTTTGCCCTTTGTTCACATCCGTAAACCGTCGACACTTGTTTGCACACCTTTTGAGGGTCCGAAGACTTATCTTGATCACCAAGTTTAACTTTGAAATATGCCAAATAGGCTTGCTCTACAAATGTGCTGATGTTCGCCCTTTGACTCGGAATGGTGAAACTGCCACAGATATAACAAAATGAATCAGGGTTGTTTAGGCAGTTACGACGAGAAACAGCAGAGCCAGACATGATCTGAAAGCAAGGAAATACGTGTGTAAGTAGAAAAATAAATTTTGCATATTCACTACGTAGAGCAGTGCACAACCTCTGACCACACTGTCTTGCGTGTAAATGAATAGCCTATACAGTAATCGCATTATTATAGGCAGTAGAGAAAAAAACCTGATGTGACAAGAAAAATTACCGCACTTTCAGAATCAGCATACCTATTAAATAAGCTTCAAAAATTAACTCAACAAAAAATTTGTTCAAAATTGGTTCCTCAGTGTAATAGAACAGAAAATATGTGCCTGTTGCCTCACAAAAGGTTGGCAGCAATCACAACCCTTCCCTAACCACCCTGCAATTTGTCAGAGTGACTCCAGTTCAGTTTTGCACCATGGAGGATTGCTTAGTCCTGTTGTTGCCATAGGCATATTGCTATGAAGGATACAGGCATTTGCAGTAATGCACCGCACCTCAGTAAACAGGTCTGAGTGTAGCCAAAGACAGAGCAGGATCCTAAAAGTAGAGGTTAATAGTAAAACAATAAAATACAATAAAAAAGTGGTAAATACATCAATATGAATCTTTTCTGCACCACAGCTGCTGCAACAATGTGCACTTCAGCACTGGCTCCCACAGCATTTATACAAATTTCTTCATTTGCCAATACTGCATCATTTCCCTAAATAGTACTTTTCATTTCTCAGCTGTACAATATTTTTACCATCTGTACTTTTACAGACAGTATCTAAAAATGGGAGAACTACAAATTTAAACCAGATTTGTTGATATCACAAATGCTTCATACAAGGATTGTGGACATCCATAAAATGAAAACATCATCTATCTACCTGTATAGGGCTTATTGGATCCAAAAAACACTTTACAATCTGTATTACTTTATCATTTGAAAAAGACATACAGGGTATATAAAGCGTCAACATTAAGGACAATTAATAACTTGTCTACAGCAGGTATCGTCTCATTTAGAGATTGATCATATTATATGTACCTGTCACACATCCCTGCAGGACAAGGGGATCTGCCCCCTCTTTTGTATCACCTACCTTGTACTCACCTGCTGCCAGCAACAACTCTGCTTTGGAATCCCATTCTTGGCTCCGTTCCTGGTGTAGATCATGTGACTCTCTGACTTCTGCCCCTTTACCCCAGAGGACTAGAATATTCCGCAGACGTGCACCACCTGCTGGCGGATATATGAACACCATCAGGGCTGCCTCTTCTCCAGCACTACCTCTGGTGGTGGGTTTGGATACCTCTGGGTCACATGGTTGCCCCTTATCACATATTCTTCCTTATATAAGGAGGTGACTTGCAACGGGAAGTTGCCTGAACATGGAACTGTACTTTGCCCTGCGTCCAGGTTCCTGTCTGCATTTGCTGATCTTGTTTGTGACTCTTTGGTTTACTGACCTCAGCTCTGTCTGACTACTCCCTTTATCTGAATCATTAGTCTCCTATTTAGGGATATTGCAATTATCTGATACAATTGATATTGTTTTTTTCTCAAAAATTCCACTGAAATTGTTTTTTATCATTCCTTGTTTGATAGTGTATATAAAACCATTTTTGCATACTGTTGTGTGTCCATAATCACATTTCTACACTTGTCAGCAGGTATATTAATATCAACTCAAGAATCTACGTGCCAGTATATAAAAAGTATAGCATAACAACTTGTGTGACACATCAAGAAGAAGATATGAACTATTAGGAATCTGAGAAAAAGGTGGAACTGATTTTCACTTTTTTTTTCCCAATTCCTATCTCTTTCGAATTCTCTTCTTTTTCTAAAAGGGAGGAAAGTTAACACTTGTCTGTCTTATTCATATGTCCCTCCTTCCAGAGGTTCATGAGATTGTGCAAAGCTCTATACTTTATATTAGAACTGATGTCCCACCATTGGTTTTTAGACACTAACTTCCATGTCCTATGCAACTCCTCATAGAACCATCATCACTATTAAAGGAGATCACTCTGCAGGGTGCATTCTATGGCAAACAATGTAACCTGCACTTGGGCTGCAGTTCAGCACTGCTGCTGTATACCAAAAGAACTGTTTTAGAAGCTTACTATTCAACCTTGTCATTTGTAAAAGTTCCATAGCATTTTTGAAAAATAGAATAATAAATATTTTAGCAAAAATGAAATGACAATAGGGTAATATAAAAAAATAAGTAAAAAAAGGTGAATGTTGTGGGAAAGGCTTGGCAGTAGAAAGTACTTAGGGCATTTTGACAGCACCCATGATGTGGTAATGTTAAATAGCCATTTATTTTGTGTGTTTCCACACCATCTTCCAATACACCTCCACAACATACTCCATTTTGTGTATATTAGTTTATTTTTAACGCAGTGCAACATGACCTGCAAAATATAATAAATTTGAAGCTTTTTGAGAACCTTTCTGTTTCAGATTAGATTAGAGCTGAGAAAAGGGACAGAGATGTGTGGGACTGAGGGAGGGGAACATTGACACTTCGGGAGAGTACAGTGGAGCAGACCAAGTTGGGAACTGATGACTGCACATAGCTTTAAACCTGTTGCTGGAGTTCACTTCTTTGTATTTAAGTACTGAACTCGGCAATATAACTCTTTAATGTTTGCTAATATTAAACAGATCAATCTGGAACGGAAGTGGGGGTGATATGTGAAATAAATCTATACGGTTTACCATTTAGGTTCACTGTAGCTACTAAACGACCTAACTCAGCCAACATCCTACAGTAGACAAAGGAGGTGGGAGGAGAGCAAGTCTGGCTTTGCCTCGCCACAGGATGGGGTGGTGGCTTTTGTTGGAAGCGCCTGCTCAGAACACAGAGGTGGCGGGGGTGGACTCTCTCCATGTACTTTGGCTGACTGTCACGTTACTGTTTTGGAAAGTTTGCCTGCTGTTTGATAGTAGAGTGAGACAAGATACGAGCGTTCTTTTTAGTCGTAATTCTTTTACCGCTTTCTGAATGCTGATTGGAGGATACTTTATGGGACTGACTATTGTGTGGCGTTTGTTGAGTTCGGTACTGGATTTCCCAGCTCCCTCCTGAAGTGATTGATCGGACTTTGCCCCGCCTACAGGAGACGTATTCAGGTACGCTGTGGCAGATTATTAGGCATGCATTTCCCATATATTTTATTAGTGCTTCTAGTACAGCTCTTGCTGTTTGTTTTCAGTTACTGTGCTGTGTGTAAAGTTTTGGCTGAATTGTTCCGATGGTATTATAAACGTGGAACAAGCAGGTTGAAGTTCTCCCTGCTTCTGTTTTAGTGACTGCGCGTTAGACATTGAATTGCGGGAATGAAAATCAGTCAGGTCTATTCCTTGTAACACTTATTGTATTTGTATTTCTGTTACATTTCTGACGGCTCAGTTTTAACTCTTATTTTCCAGCACTACAAATTTGAGCACAATTGTATCAGTTCTCCTATTGGTAACTGTTCTTACCTTGTAGAGGAACTGAGGTAGATGAGTACCTACCATACCAAAATTGTGATAGAACTGGCAAAGTTTTACAACAAATCTTGATCATATTTTTTGGGGGGGGTTTTCTTTTTCTGTAAACTGTACATGTTAAATCCTAACTGCAGTCAACATTTTTCTTAGTTTTTTCTGGACTTTATTAGTGGAAATGCTTGTTATAGTTAGTTAAGAAGTGAAAAAAGTCCTTGAAGCTCAACCAAAGGGGAAAAAAAAATTTAAATGTATATTCTTCATGTAGTGTTTAGAAACTCCCAGTTGATCTAGAGCAGGGGTGCCCACACTTTTTTGGATTGTGAGCTTGACTTGGTAAATGACCAAGTCAAAATGATCTACCAACAATAAAAAGTTAGACTAGTTAAAAGTTAGGCAGTGCTCTGCGATCTACTCGTGTTGCCTTTGTGATCTTCCAGTAGATAGCAATCCACCTGTTGGGTGCCCCTGATTTAGAAGAAGAAACCCCTGTGTCTGTAAAGCATGAGGTTGGTGCTGTCCATGACCTCACCTGTGAGTTTACATTTTACTTCTTGGCTTTAAAATTAGGAGAATAAATGCCTTAAATGTTTTTTTTTCCACTAACAAGAAGATGCAACTTGACAGATGTTCTAACTCTGTTTTATTCCACTGGAGTTATTTCATACCACTTCCAGTTCTGTCCCTTTGTCTTTTACTTAGAACTAAAACTATGTTTTGTCTGGAGGTGGTCTATAAATTTGGAACAGAGTAGAACATTTTTAAGTGTATGTCCTCAATCATGACCCATTGTGTGTTTGGTAAACAACCTAAAAAGTGGAACTCTAGCCACAACTTTTTTGTAGCGAAGAGGGTTTGAACAACTTTAAGGTTTTGCATAGTTTCTCTGACCTCATCATGTGTTAGGCATATGCTCACATAACTGAAATTGTGCAGACTTGCTTTAATTTCTCAGTTCAAAAGTACTTAGAGTGTAAATAAGTCATTTGGGGTCTGATCATTTTATAAAATACTGTCTTTGATCATCAGTGGATAGAGCTATACAACAATATTTGGTAGCTTCCCCACAGATAACACATAATCTGGCTCTAAATTAAAATTTTTATAAAAGAAAAATGAAGGAATTTTTTTTTTTTTGATGACAGTGGAGCGTTGAGTACTATTTATATTAATTAGCATCACAACACAATGGCTTTAAATTGTATGAATTGAGAGAATGTTTTTCAAAAGTATTAAATCCGAAGAATATAAAAGAAGAGACACAAACTAAACACATATATACACAACACAGTAGGAGTGTGACTATAGGAGCAGTCTGCATTAATGCTTAGTCTTAAGCTACGTACACACGTTCAATTTTTCTTGCCCGATAATCGGCTCTGGGCGGATATCGGGCGAGATTCTAACGTGTGTACAGCCCGCGTAGTTCATCGTTCGTGGATCCGTTCTGGCAGATCCACGGACGATGAACGACGAGCGATTCTAATGCAAGGGAAGAGGGAGAGCGCGCAGCAGGGTGCAGCTCCGTCATTCTCCCACTCCCCTCCCCATAGAGCAGAACGGTGTTGTATGTACAACACCGTTCATGCATCATGCGGTTCTTTTCGTTGGAAAGGATCGTGAAAGATCCTTTCCAACGACAAGAATTGCACGTGTGTATGTGGCTTTAGTCCTAATACTGTTAGTCCTCAAATGATTTGCTTGTTAGTGCATTAGCAAAAAACACCTAAAGAGAATATTTGATCACTGTAACATAATTCAGACTGTATGGGGTGAGAAATGGGTAAAAACCTGAGAATAGCAAAATTGGGGTGTGGGAAACTTCTGCTGCAAAACTTAAAATCCTCTTTACCCTAAAAAAACACTTTGGCTGGGGGAACATATTCTCCCATTTGGCACCTGTACACCCAAAGTCCCTATACCTATTTTTTTTCAACTTTTGGATAGCATTGGGAAGTATTAGATCTGCAGGAGAAAATCCTTCCTTTTCTGTCAGGTAAAAGGATAGGCGGGGATCCCAGGCTCTGCAATACTTCCATAAAATTATGGTCCTGGGGGAACACACTGTGGTAACCAGGGAGTCCCCAAAAGGGAGCATGGCCAGCACTGAATGAAAGTACCGTCAAACACCTGACTATTTGTAATTCTAGTTTATTAGATGCAAGTGTGCATAAACAGACAAATCATTTATATGTCAAAGTGTATCTACAAGATTCATGACGTCTTCTTTTAAATTGCACAGGGTCACTTTTAGACCAAAAGCCCACAGGCTAAAAGAAGAGTAAATAACTTATTAGTGGCCTTTGTCATGAAACGCAAGTGCTACATTGCCCTCCATCCACTGTAAGCCCTGGATGGTAAAATATTTGTTTCCTCTGTCACGCACAGTTGTTTTCTCTGCTTCCCTGTAAATCACCATAGGAACAGGTGTTTGACTTATCTAACCATTTGAAAACTTTAAGAGGATGAGGAGCAGTTAAGCAGCATTGTTTTTTTTTAAAAAAAAGTATATCAATTCTGCCGATTGTGCACATCTTCCTGCAGCCACACAGTACAGGTTATCTATATCTTTGGGCTATTTCCTGAAAAAGCAATAGATAGACCCCAGTAGACGTAATAAGGCTGTATTTTGCCAGTTCACAAAAATGTCACAAAATAAATACAATCAGCAGACTAAAGCTACATACACACATCTGCAGGTTAAAAAAACTACTTATCAGAAACAACCACTGTGCATTTCCGTGGAGGAGAGGGCAGCTCAGTGCCGCTCGCTCGTTCTCCCCCTCAATAGAAGAGAGGTGCTTTGTGTACAGTGCTCTTTTATTAATCTGTGACTGGAAATGATCACAAAAGATGTTTTTTAGCGACAATCTTTTGATATCCATCGGATGTGTGTATTTGTTTATTTCATTGTAGGAAGGTGGGTGTTATCACTCCTAACGTTTACCCTTTAAAGCTGGCAAAAAGGTAGGTATATATTTAGTCTTCTTTAAGCAGGTGGGCTTGGTACAAAAGCTACTCTGTACCCCACGTACAAACTTTAATGTTCAGGCATAAGGATAAGGATTAAGATACTTTAAGTTTTCTTTTAAAGATGCAGATTTAAAACAAGGTGAATGTCCCCAATGGGGGCACTGAAGGATGTAACTCTTTCCTATTTTTATTCAAACTGGTGTTTCAGTGAATAGATATGTTCATAAAGCCACATCCCAAAATATATAGACAAAAACAAGAGAAAAATAAACTTTTCCTAAATCTGAGGACTATTGCAATGACAAATATACTTATCTCAGACCTAATTATTGTTTAGAAAAAACAATAAATCTTTAACAGTAACAAAGCACAAACTAAAAAAATAATAAAAACTTTGTAATGCATATGATTCCAATAACAAAAAAACTCCTAATTGTATGCGTTCCATAAAGTATGTAGGAATTTGTTTTTTCACCTGGTTAATCAATCAAAGACTGCCACATCCCTTTATCAATTACAGTATACAATCAAGCAGAAAACACACATGGGACTTTTAATGCAGTGATAAATCACATAAACTATGAACTAGTTTTTACCATTTTAATAAAAAATTATTTTTACAACAATAATCATTTGCTAAATATTTTTAAATCGACATAAAAACATCTCCACCATTTCGGTGTGTGTGACTCGGGATAGATAGGGAACTCTTAATGATGCAATGCAATAGAGAACCCATATGTCACATTAACCATCTTTTCAATTTACTCTTATGTAGCCCTATTCTGACCCACTCTGCAGGCTACTGATGTGTTGTGGCGCAACCTATATGGAAGAACAGGAGCAGAGCCTTTATCTGTGAAAACCGGATGAAATCTCTTATAAGCGCAGTGCCTCCACTCAATTGGGTCTTGTGAATAACAAGTGCAGTCCCAGTTGAGAATAGTGTACTCATAGACAATAACCCACACTGTTTTAGCAGAAAGAGTCTCTGTATTAAATAGTAACAACATATATGAAATCCAGTGTAACATCAAACTTTGCAATCTTCAAACAGCAGCAGTGTAAACATGGTACAGTCCTTTCAGTATGTCTCAGTGAGAGGATTGTGCCATAACTTACAGTATGAAGTTATACTTTCTCTGCGCATGCAACAGAATCTGAGTCTCCCACTCTCCAGAGCATGTCCTTCTAAAGAGCTTACCCAAGAATCCTTGCCCCAGGCTAGGCCAGTACTGATGACCTCATCCCCAAAGTGCCGAGGGCCTAGCAGCCATCTTGGAACACACACTGCAGTAATTATCATAGAATACATTAATGCATAAACAGGCAGTGAAATTACTTAATTGTTACACTTATATTTATAAACTTTTCACAAATCCATTATATCCAACATCATTATTAACTTGCTTTCCCCTTCCCAAATGTTACATGACATACACCAGATGTTATGGTGGCCACAGGGCAAAAGGAGGGAATGAGGAATTGGAGGCAATTCACTTTCTATTAAGCCGCCGTCATCTCTCCATTATCTGATTAGATTGGTCATTTTTCCTGGTATCTATCAATAAATGATCAATTTCATATGTACTAAGAAACCATTAGCTCCAAATATCTGGAACCCCTTTACCAATGACATACATAAATCTAACCATCTACCTTCACCAACATACAACATATATACTCTTAAATTCGGTGTGAACCACTTGACACATTCCTATCTAAATATCTGTATTTTTTTTTACAGAAATACAGATTAAATACAGATATTTAATTCTGATACCACTTGCTATCTATCAAAAAAGCCAAAAATTTCTGTAAAAAAATACAGATATTTTATTCTGATACCAGTTGTAATCTATCAAAATAAACTGAAAAATTTCTGTAAACAAAATACAGATATTTAATTCAGATACCACTTGCTATCTATCAAAATAAACAGAAAAATTTCTGTATTTCTGTAAAAAAAAATACAGATATTTCATTCTGATCCTACTTGCTATCTATCAAAAAAGCCAGAAAAACTTCTGTATTTCTGTAAAAAAAATTCAATGTATATTTAGTCTTTCAAAAGTGACTATTTGTATAATTTGTGTATAAGTGAGCCTTTTGTGTTTAACAAATATGCAGTGTATCTTACCAGCCTTTTGATCTAGTTTAAATATATTCAAATACTCAAAATGTGCAATAGAGGTAGTCCCCGAGTTAAGGGCATCCGACATACGAACGACTCCTAGATACGAACCGGGATTCCCTGCTTGCTCATGTGCAGGACTGAGGCTGGACGGGGGGAGGAGTGGTTTGCATGATTTGCAGAAGAAAAATTTGGCTAAACACAGTTGAGACTGAGCTCTTTTGCAACCTGTTTTAACTCTTTAATGACCAAGACAAACTCTCCAGTTGTTTCTTTTTGCATATTAAAGCGCAGCTTGCTTCAGAAGGTAATGAATGTCTAGGCTCAATAAAGGTTTTTTATTTATTTATTTTTTTGTGATTAACTCACAGTGAGGATTTTATACAGTAACTGACAGCACACTGCCTAATAATATGTTGCGACAAACATCTGTCCTAATTGCATTTATTAAAATAATGTACCTGATCCGACTTGCATACAAATTCAACTTAAGAACAAACTTACAGTCCCTATCTCATATGTAACCCGGGGAATACCTGTACAGACAATGATAACTGCTGGAGCAAAATAACATAAATCATCTCAAATATGTCTACTTTCCAAGTAGTCCAAGAAATATATTTTTTTCTTCCATAATAATAGGCTCCTACCTTAACAGTGTTCGGCTCCTTGTTCTCTTAGATCTATCCCTATTCTGTGCAAATTCTCCTGGCACGTCTCTCCAATCCTCTGGGAGACTTCTCTGCAGTGAAGGCTCCCATTTTATGGCCGCAGATCTTGTAGTAGCATCCCTTGTGCAAGGCGGCCACATCCCCCTTCCGGGAATAAAACATGCCCCACAACACATCCACATCGGTCTTAACGGCAGGACCACGTGGATTGCGGTGTGACACTGACGTCACACATCTGGGGCGTGTTGCAGCGTCTTTATTTAGGGACAGCTACCTCCTCTGCGTAGGGATGTGGACCCCTCTCAAAATTGCCACCGCTAGGATTTGGTTCTAAATGGTCAAAAACTCATAATCTTTAAATTGAAATCCATTCAGTGGCAGGTATACAAGCTGCACAAGCTGTTAGGATGATCTGTTTAAGAAACATCACAAAAAGACTTGGCGTACTGAATGGAGACCTATGGCTGGGAAAGACAATTATTTGGCAAGCCCACTTTGTTCACTACACCTGTCAGTGGGCATATATCCTCCCTTTTTCTGCAATTTGTAACTGTTTAAATTGAACTACCATCTAGTAATCTACCAGAAATAGAGCATACTTCATCCACAGAATCTATACCAACAAAGGGGACTCTACTACATTACCCTATTTTCCCAGAACTCTTCAACAGCTCGTTTAATGCTTGGACTTGTATTATCCTCATTACAGGATTAAGTCATACTTGAACTATATTACTTGAACCCTTTGCATATACATAGAAAGGTATTCATTGACCTACCACTATGCCTGAGGAATCCCACAATGGCGAAACGCATAGGGTACTACGGTTGATACGAACGGGTTCATACTTACTAAACCATGTTATGGTGATGTAAATGCGCCTAATGTTAGTTGAACTTTGTATAGTGCCTTAGCAGGTCACAACAAAATCTTGTTTGTATCACAAGAAACTAACATACAAGTAAAAGTTTATAATTTTCTTCTGTATTATTGTGTGAAATTTGTAACCCCTAGAATACCAGGATGTGGGGAGGAGAGGCAGCTGATGTGGCTTGATCCAGAATGGAAAGGTTGAAAGTACAGAGGGAGAGAGGAAAGTGAGGGAGGGGGTAGGCAGACATGGGGGGATCTTGTTTTGCTCTGTCCTAGTTATGGGAAGTACTAAGCTGAAGAACAGGCTACCATAGCTGCAGTTGTATTTGTGATAGATTTTTGTTCACTCAAGGTACCGTATTTTTTGCCGTACGCATAAGACGCACTTTTTCTTCCCCAAAACTGGGGGGAAAAGTTGGTGCGTCCTATACGACAAATGTGTTATAAAATAATTAAAATAAGATACTCGCCCGATACCCGATCCTGCGTGTGTCTCTTCTCTTCGCTGGCTGCATGCAGCTTGTGTCTCCTCTCCTCTCTGGCAGCGCTTGTCTTCTCTTGGCTGCAGTGAAAGAAGCTGGCACAGCGCCTCCTGCTGTTCCCTGTCCTAACTGCCGTACAGTGGAAAAAAAGCACAGAGTGATCAAAAGGGGAATTTGAATGGCACATGAGTGATCAGAAGGGGAATACCGGTATGAATGGCACATGAGTGATCAGAAGGGGAATAATCTTTCAGCATCTTTTTTTTCTAGATTTTCCTCCTTTAGTGCGTCTTATATTCTGAAGCGTCTTATACGGCGAAAAATACGGTAAGTGCCTGTTGAACGTAATGGCTCTTTGGATATCCGTGAAGGCTCTAAATATACTGTAAAAAAATGGCAACCAAATAGTGGATACTTTTTATGTATATCTAATTGAAGAAATGCAGAAAAAACGAATTTTGAACAAATCATTTGAACTTTAAACAATTATTACAGCTCGGTTATAAAGCTCGGTTATAAAAAAAGCAGTATAGTTGTTCCGTGATTATAATTATTTTAAAGAAATAAACAATATTCTTTACCCAGTTTGCCCTCAGTATGAATACCAACGGAACATGTGCCCATGTCCTATATATTTACAATCAGAGACCCTTCTGGGAAACCCGCTTTTTCTAAGTCTCTTTGGTTTTTACCCTTGTTTTCAAATTACTATTGTATTATTGAACTGTTTGGAACAAAGTATAGCTTCTGCACCATGTATGTAGGAAGGGATGTGGAAGTTTCTATAATAAGTTTATCATATTGGCAGAATAAAGCCATAAGGGAACTGATAATATGCACTATGATGCAATGTTGTCACATATATGTACTATTTGGTCAAGGTTTTATAAGTTTATATTTTATATACCGTATTTTTCAGGCTATAAGATGTACTTATTTTCCTTCAAAAGTGGGGGGAAAATGAGGATGCGTCGTATGGTTCAAATACTGCTGCAGGGGGCGAGGGGTTGCGGCAGGCGGCTGCAGTATGCCCCCTCCGTTCTGCAGCCTCGTAAACACTGATGCCGGATCGTGGGAGGGGGAAGGGGAACGGCTGCAGTGCCGTTCCACCCTCTTCAAGGGACCTTACACAAAAGCATCAGGCAGTGCAGAAGCCAACAGAAAGCCCTGCCTTACTGTTATGTCACAGATATAATTTGTGACAGTTTATGCAAATATTGATGGGTTCAATTTGAAGTGTACAAAGAGAGATAACACAAAGACTTGATCGAATATACTATTTAATAATAAGATAGATAGACAAAACAATGCAGTTACAAAGACTTAGATATAACAAAAATACTTAGCTGCGGAAGTGAGTTGCATTCATCATCCAAGGAGTCTTCCAAATTAATGGCTTGGCAGATGATCAAAAAACAAGTTGCATACAGTTACTTCTGGTCAAGACTCCTCATTAGGTGTGACACTGTGTTTTTAAGAATACGTGCAGCGTAGACAATGGCCAGTGTTTGACCATTACTGACCAATGATCATCCTTTAACCAGCATTTTACCTTATAAGGATACCAGTTAAAGGGTATGCTGCATTCCTTTAAGATGACCTCATGTCTGGTATACATATACCAGTATATACTGGTGAAGCATTATTGTTGGCGAGACATAATTGATATTAAATAAATTGTGCTAACCCAACACTTACCTTCTCTGCTGTTTCATAGCAGGCTTCGTGAGCAGTGCTGCGCTGTTTTTTGTGCAGCCAGTGTCTCTCTGCCTTACCCCTCCCTGCTGTTTTCTACCAGGCTCCGTGTAACAGTGGTGAGTGAGGAGGGAGGTAGAGAGGGCGGGAGGGCAGTCTGAGGTGAGCAGTGCTGGGTTTCTTGTGCAGCAATTAATTCCCTGTGACAGGTGAGTTGTAGCTTTCCTGTCACTATAGTTTTGTAGTGCAATATCTGTGCCATGTGCAATGTGCAATCTCCCTCTCGTTAAATATTATTCTGCTATATTATAATAAATATTTCTTTATACAATTTGGGCCAGAAATGTTTTTTTCTTGTTTTCCTCCTCTAAAACCTGGGTGCGTCTTATGGTCAGGTGCGTATTATGGTCTGAAAAATACGATACGTTGGTGTATTTTCATTATATTTATTTGTATTTTGGTATTATGAAAAAAAAACTGTAATGAAACCAAAAAAGCAAAACAACACCCCTGCATATTTATAAAGGCCTTGTCACCCTGTGAATAGCACTTATGTTGCTATGCCAGGTTGCCATTCTTTGCTATGCAATTGGCATGTGTTTAGTAAAACTCCCTGCATTCCTGTAATGTCAGTGAGCCCTTAAGCTTTACTCTGGGCTGCTTTTTGATTTACTCAGTGATGTCCTCTCCTGCACTGACTAGACTGAAAGTAAATTGAAATATTTAAAGTGTATGCCCGTGAAATATATATATATATATATATATATATATATATATATATATATATATTTATATATTTATAGTCTTGCATAGAGCATGGAAAGGTTAAAACCCCTATGGGGTTATTTATTAATTTATTATTATTTTTGCTGTCTGCAACCTACTAGGAAGATATTGATAACTTTCTGTCTTAGTGACAATGTCTTAGTTACCCAAATAAATGAAGGTGGTAATTCTGCACAGTGGTGATGGCATCTAGCCTAGATGCCTTTAAAAGTGGATTGGACAAATTTCTGGAGGAAAAGTCTATCACAGGTTACTAGCCCTGATGGGTATGTGCTACCTCCTTTATATAGATGTGGGCCACTGTGAGATACAGGAGCTGGACTAGATGAGCCATTGGCCTGATCCAGGGGGCTTTTCTTATGTTCTTATTAGGTTGGTGCTCATTGCTGGTGTCGGGTTATGGATTGGTTCTGTCATAGAGAGCAATTGCTTTATATTGCATGGATGACATCAACACTTATTAACATCTGTTCTGTGCTTCCAGTACACGAAAGGTTACAATGTCATTGCATAGCAGCAGGTTGTGTTTACCTGACCTCACATGACCAGTGTTATTCTCTGTGTGCTGGGATAGGTTGGTGTGCAGGGTTTAGCTCTCTTTGGCCTGTGTGTGTGCTATATGTGATGACAGGACAGACATGGCACATGGTATTGTCAGGGGTAACTTTTTATTGGCTGCTGTCCATGGGAACCAACCTGGGCTCCTGCTAATGGGAAAATGAGAGCTTGTATGGGTGATCGAGGTCTACATACCTCCTGTGTATGGGAAATGTGCACTACACCTCCACTTCATCCTATTTATGCAAATTTCCCAAGAAGTAGGTCCAACGCATGTTCAGCAGAGGTGAATCAAAGGTAGGAAATGCACTGAAAAGCTGGTGGTCAGTGGAACATCGACCCCTTGCACTGGGGGTCAGCAAATTCAAAAGGAACCCCAGCTAAGAATCACTGCTGTAGATTGTTTATTCAGGGAATATTGATTTCTTTAGTGTTAATAGTTTTAGCTAATTTTGGTATATGGATAGTAAAACAAGGATCCACCAAAGGAGGAATCCACCTATCTAAGTGGGAATACAGTGTGCCTAGCTTAGGGAGTACCTAAACATAGGATCAAAAGAAGAGGGAAAAGACAGGCTTTTGTAGGCAAAACATATACTTATATAAAAACTCCTCTTTATTTTGTTGTATTTTTTGTTGCACTAAAACTGGACAAAGTCCTACTGCGCTAGACCTCTGCTAACACAATTCTACTATGCTATAGTTCAATAATGGAATACAGATGTTGTCACAGCAGTTTAGTTGATGTCAGCAGTTAAGTGTCTCTGTTCCAGAAGCGTTTCGCCCTAAAGGGCTTCCTCAGGGGATTTGGGAGACCTTAAAATTTGTGATAATGTATAATACAGTCAGCATAACCAACCAGCAATAATTGGTATGTATCTTTATAGTGTTCATATAATTCATAATATTTTCTAATCATATTATCGATTGCAACACTACACAGCTACAAAAGGATACATAAGAATACATTTTAAAAATAGTTATGAAAGTAATAAAGAATATAACTCACTTGGTGTCTGCTGATGATTAACCACAGAAAACACAGTAAATAAAAGCAAATTACAGTGACCAATGTTCCTAATGGTACAAAGACTGACTGGATAGTTTGGACATTCAAGACAAGAGAGACAATACAAAGGATTAACCAGGATTTGGTTGTGGATGTACGTATAGTTAATAGTGATGTATATCTCTTACTTGTGAGTCGGCCCTTAGTCAATTGCAGATACACCTATAATGTGGATGATTATGAGTGTTGTAGAAATATACTAATATAACACTCATAGTGTAAAATTCCTGATTTGTGGGTGTATCTAAACGTTAAAAAAGGAAATGTCATTGTCAAAACATTATTAGAGCTCAAACCTAAATTAAGTGGGAATAGTCATAAACCAAGTGATTAAAAAGATTCCTTGTACTTACTATCCACATTAGTGTTAATGGATCTGATTTATTTTCCGTTAGAAGTTGCTACATGTTGTTGAATCTGTAATGTATTGTATTTTAGTATCAATTATTTATGAAACTCATATCACTTGTATATATAAAAAAATCACTAGGGGGCATACCTTGAATGTGTTCTTAGTATCACACATTAGGGTTGTATTGTATAGCTATCTATAGGGATAGATTTGTATTGGGTGCTTCATTTTTTTTTTTTTTTTGATTTTGTGTTTTTGTAGACTCCAAATCTTGAACAGCCAAAAATGAGTACAGCAAAAACAGATAGTGGAAGATCATTTCAAGAGGCCTGGACAGAGTCATTGGGAGTGATTGAACGCAGTTGGAAAGCGTTATGTATTATGTTTAATGAGAGTGTTGTGTGTCCCACATCAAGTGTCAGATGGCACTTTGACACCAACCACAAGAGTGTTGCCAAACTTGGTGAAACTGAAAGAAAAGAGTTTTTAGAAGTGAAATTGAGAAAATATCTTTCCCAGTATCTTAAGTTTTGCAACTATCTTTCTAAAACAAATCTGACAGCTGCCAGTTTTCAAATTTCACTGTGCATGGCAAAACATGATGTGCCCCTCTCTGATGGGAGATATTATCAAAACAGCCATGTTGTCTGGGAGTAATTCCTTTTTTCATGATTTTCCAAACAAGGATAAAATTATTCAGTGCATCTCTGAGATGCTGAAATGCAGAAATACTGTTAAAGATCGAGTCCAGCGCATAGCAAGTGATGTTAATCAGCAGCTCACCACTGCCTTACAAAAGGCAGCCTGTTGCTCCATGTGCTTGGATGAAAGCACAGATATAAATAAACATGCAAGGCTAGCAGTAATTTTGCATTATGCTTTTAGTGATATCATGAGAGAAGAGCTGGTAAAACTGATGTCTTTGCCTAAAAGAGCACAAGGGTTAAATATCTACAATGCTGTGGTGGAATAAGAACAGAAAAAGTGGTTTCAATTACTAGTGATGGGGCACTTTCTATGGTGTGGGCAACATCTGATTACATACAGTTCTTTGTTAAACAAACAAAACATCAAGTTATTTAGTTACATTGTATTATACATCAAGAAGCTCTTTGTGCCAAGAAAAAATTTGATGATGTCCTCAAAGATGTCACAATAATGGTGAATTACATCATGACTCTGAATTTTTGACAGTTTCAAGCACTTCTTTAGGAGGTTCAGGCACAGTATAATTGTTTACTTCCTAGTTCTCCCCAGAGGGTTTTAGCCGGTTGCTCTGCCTGGCTGCTGTGAATACCCCGCCCACCTCTCCTCTTGAATTTCTATTTAACAAAAAAGCTGCCGGTGAAATGTATCCACTGCTAGAGCTGTGTGTGAAGTCTGCATGTCATTCTGTATCCTCACAGCTCTGTGTACAAACCCCTATATCTCCTAAACTGTATGTCACAATAACCTGTAATTTTCAGGGTGTACAGGGGACCCTCATATATACTAGTTACTACAATTTCAGCCCCTCAGAATTTCAACATATGGGGGTCACAAATGTAATCAGTTATGAAAATTGAACTGTGGGGTTGCTGTTTCAAAGGAAAGGGCAACTAGGAGTCCTAAATTGAAAATGCAATTTGGGACCCTGGGGCCACTAACATAGCAAGGAGCATTGGGGTGGGGCCCCTAAATATATACCTACCTGTCACAAATCTATACCTATGAAACTGTCTGCTTCTCTTCTTTGTGCACCAATTTCTCTGAAAATATGCAAGTGTCGGGCACATTCTTCCCTTACAATCTCATTACTACAGCATCATTAGAACATAAAACACTCCGCCCATCAAAATGGGCTTCCCTGTCCTGTTACACATTCCTGTCCACTTAACTAACATTCTGAACTTCTGCACTGCTCCTTCTGTGCATGCATCTTCAAAATGTTTGTTATCGTGTAAAAAGAAAGTGTTTAATCTAATGCATGCGCAGTGCAAGGCGGCACTGGACGTACAAATGGGCATCAGAGAAAAGGTGGAAACTGAGCCAGCATGGGCCTGCTGGGCTAATTTTGTAAAAGAATCAAGTGAAAAAACAATGTTTTCACAGTAGTTTAACTAAATATAGACACAGGAGCCCATCTGAAGTTAGGCTGAATTCACACTGGCAGTAAGGTTACATTTGTCCATTCCTCATGCCAGGAACCACTGCTGCTTAAAAAATTTCTAGCTCTGAAAAAGCCCAGCACTTTCCACCTGTTACCAATCCTAGGTGCCTAGCACTTACCGCCTGTTACCAATCCTAGGTGCCGCCTGTTACCAATCCTAGGTGCCTAGCACTTACTGCCTGTTACCAATCCTAGGTGCCTAGCAGTTGCCAGAAGTCACTCAGAAGGGGTAAATGTTTTTTGCTGCTAATATGAACTAAGTCTAACTTGTTACACCACATTCATTATACTATTTCACTACTACAAAGCAATACACTCTTAAAACTAAGAACACTAGTAAGTTGGGTCACAATACACGGCATAGGACAGTTGTGGCAAAAAACATAGAATAGAAAAATTGGATATACTAACAGGGCAGGCATTACAAAAATGTAACAAATCATTGGGAGAAGGTAGAACACTGAAACAATAAGAGGTTACTGATTACCCATGGCAAACAACTGGGAGCACTAAATGTGCCGTGTTTTGCCACACCCCCTTTTTTACCACCCGGCTACAGCTTCCCAACACCCGGCTGAAAAAAATTTCTGGGGAGAACACTGTACTTACGTACAATAATGTCTGATGGCTAAGCAGAGGACGAGCCCTGGAGAGATTTGTAGCCTTCTTGGATGAAATTAGGCTGTTTATGAATGAAAAAGGTCAGGAATATCCATGGCTCACTGATATGGCCTAGCTTACCAACCTCATGTTTTTTACAGATTTACACTACACTTCAATGAACTGAACAAATATCTACAAGGTGTAGGGAAAACAGCAGAAAGAATGTGATATCAAAACATCGGAGAGAAAATTGCAGGTTTTTGAAAGAGCCCGTCAAAGTGGGCTCCTGAAATATTTGAAGGAGTTTTCTTGCATTGTAGTAGCTGCAAAGGTGAATTTTAGTAACAAAGTTTTACAGTTCCGTGGGATGGAGACAACCCTGTGATAAATCAAGTTGAGAAAGAGAGCAAAGACAGGCTTTTAGGCAATAATATTTTAGAACACAATTATTTTAATGAAAAATTGTATGCCCTAGGTTCAAAATAAATCTCTTATGCTAGGGCCCTGGCTATACATAACGCAACCTCTACTAACATGATATCTGTGTTAAACCCACGTTTACAGGAACACATGGGATTAAAGTAAATTTGCAAAATGAGTTTCTTTACCCAACGCGTTTCACCCGTGGGCTTCCTCAGGGGACTTATTGAGACCAAAACTCTGTTGTAGCAGACAATGTAAATCAATCAAGAGCATTGAAAATCATACTTATGAGGATCAAGTAAAACAAAATCAATAATCTTACATAATATGTGAAAGTAGGTATATAAACAAGGTGAATAGAGGTATATATGCAAATAAAACACATATCTATAAATAGTTATATAAGCATGTAAAACACATATCTTTGAAGATTACTTACAGTTTTGCAAATGACCAGTAATTTAGTGAGAAGGGAATAACATAAAAAACCACCTGTGTCTTCAATTGACGAAGAATTCGGGTAATAAAACAAAGAATTCAGAAAAAAATGAAAGGTATAAATAGAAGAACATGAGTGTAGAAATAATTCATATTCTAGGTGTGATTTTATATTAGATAGAAATCCTCTTATAAAGGGTCTCACTTACTTTGCCTGTGGCTGCTTATTTTGGCTTTATCCAGTAACAACAAGGTGTTAATCAATTGGGTTGCTAGTGGTGTTTTCTTAATTAGGGTATAGGATGTTCTTAGAGAGTGAAAGCAGAGCAGTACATTGGGAGGGGGAGTTTAGCAGTATCCCCCATTGCGACCTATGTGATAGAGGAAGTAAAGGATATGCTTAATTGGACTCTGATAGGTTAGAAAAATACAATAGAATAATTCATTCAGGTTAGAAAAGTGTATATATAAATTTATATATTGGGGTGTATAACAAATGGTAATCAAAAACATACCCGCAAATGTTATTTTACGGAAAAACCTTTCAAGAGTATTGGGGTGTTAGATAAGGCTTCTGCTCACTAGACTGTAATGAAAAGTATACAGAGAATATTTTTTGTACGTGTTCAAAACCCATATTGCTGATTATTCAGTGGGAAAATATTAGACTCGGATAATCGAAGTGTCTACCTACTCGTGTCATTGGTGTATAGTGTTACCGGGCAAGAGTGTCACTAGCCAACCTTAAAAAGACTAGTCCTGCTGACAGTCCGCTCCTTTATAGTTAAACCAGATGAGGGAGCGCACGTTCGCAGTGGTTTGTGCCTACGCACTGGTAAGGATGAAGACTGTGAGTTCAAGGCTTTTGCCCTTACTTGGGTGGAGGAAATTGGCATTATTCATACATGTGTCATGCCTTGAGCTTGCGTGGTTAACTTCTTTGAAACCAATATGTTAGTGTATACTGCCCTTCTGGAGGGGCTTGTATATATTTAAATTTGAGTGTAGACACGGTGGTGGTGGAGAGTTGCTCTAGGCAGCAGTGATCAAACAGTTCACAATAATAGGCAGAAATGCTTTAAGTCAACTAAATGTCCAGGCTTCCGCCTGCAGGCTTTATTGTCACAGCCAACTAGAAAAAACCCAAAACAAAACAATGGCCTGGCTGGGCAACTAGCTGCCCCACTTTAGGTATGCTTTCTCTCTGTCCACTTGTAAGCCACAATGGTACACAGTTCATGCAAATGTGGTAAACAGAATCTACTTACAGTTTATGCAGTCTTAATAAGCTCAGTCCAAAATCTCCTCTCCAGCTCTAGGAAACCTATGTCATAATCTCTCTCTAGACAGCAGGCAACTGCCTGCCCTCGTGAAACACTTGAGCTCCCGCTAGGAAGTAAACCCCGGACATGGACTTCACTTTCCATGACTGGCTCAAGGGCCCTCTTACCCTAAGCCGCATAACAAGAAGCACATACTTTGCTTCCCCTGGAGCCTTAACAAAAGAAGCACCTCAGTCTGGGTGCAATATATGTACCATCCAGCACTTTTCCCTTCAAATACTGGGACACTCTGTCACAACACGTAAACATGATGTTTTGGAGCTGTGTTGTGGAGGTGTGGTTAGAGTTACATTCCCCTGAAAGGAGGGGTTATGTATATGTGGAGTCCATCATCGTTCGTGTTAACTTGCCTAAGGCTATAGATAGATTCAAGTTTGGCAGCTGCTGGGCAAAGGGGGATTGCATTTATGCCCAAAACTAGGGCTTGGGGGCATGTCACACCAGACCCTGTCCCTCGTAATTGATGTAATATAGTAAGAGAAACAGATCATAGAAGTCCCAGAATGAGCTGAAGGAGAATATCCAGGAAATATAAGTGATAGAGTGAGATAATCATGGAAGTCCATAGCCGTATGAACAAAATCATGCAAATATTCATGTAAATATTTTAACATCATTTGGAAATGCCCTAATCGTATACATAAGTGATACGTAATATAAGTGTCCAATAGAAAATAAGCTATAGATAGAGATACAAGTATTCAGATATATTTGTAACATTATTTGGGGTTGCAACAGTGAATATACAGAAGTATCCAAAATATAATTTGATATAAAATAAAGATACAAGTATTAATCATGCAGATGTAGACATATGGATAATCATACAGATTGTTTTTATCATACAGATATTTATCTAAGTCACCCCCCTGGGATTGGCGGAGATCTTTTCTAAAGCTGCAAAGGAAATTGTCCCGCTCTCAAAGTTGTGACAAGTGCCTACATGATGGCTGATAGGTGTTGTCATTTTACTTGTTTCTATAGTGTGTGTATATTTATATATATATATTATATGTTATCATAGATCCTTTTTTGGAAGGCCCTTTTGGTCTTTCCAGCATAAAAGCAACCACATTTGCATGTAATCAAATATATGATACCAATTGAGGAGCAATCAACATATTGTTGTATTTTATGTTGATGGTTATTGGGTAGTGTTGTGGTATTTTGTTCCACAATCCATTTACATTGAGAACAATTGCCATATCTGAAAGTACCTCCTCTTTCCTTGTGTGTGTCATTCGATGAATTCTCCTATAGGTGGCTTGATACCAAAGTATCTTTTAGAGATGGGGGTTTCCTAAAAGTAATACTAAGCTTTGGATTAAAAAATGTAGAGGTCTTAGGGTCCCCTGTAAGGATATGTGTTTGGAGAGTAGGCTTGTGACCTCCTTATGTTGTTTGTTAAATGTAGTGACAATTCTAACAGGTCTCTCTTCTTCTTCTTGCTTGTTTTGGGTTAAAAAGTCTAATCAGTTTGGGACTAATGATTTTTGGTAGGCTTTTTTCAGGAGTTTATTACTGTACCCTCTAGGAAGCAATCTTTCTTTGAGGCTCTAGCTTTGTTTCAAAGGGGTGGAATGTGTGCTGTCTGCATGTAAAATTGTGTTGCCTGCGGTAGGTTTCCTATATAGATTAATATTGATTTTTTCCTGCTTCAGATGTTCTGATGTGATCCATAGTAAACTTGAGATTTTAGGGATTTGTTTGCAACTCCTGGTGTAATTTAATAAGGAGGGTTCTGGGCCTGTCCAGATCATGATGATATCATCAATATAGCGTTTCCAAACAAAGATATGTTGATGGTATGTCTGAAATTTCTGATTAGAAAATAAGTTTTCCTCCCAATCTCTTAGATACAGATTTGCAAAGGATGGAGCACATCTTGTGCCCATCGCTTCCCCTTTAACTTGGAGGTAATGTTTGTTCTTAAAAATTAAAATATGTCTTGTATATACTCGAGTAGTGCTACAATGAACTTATTAAATGCAGTGTTGCATGTAAATTTGAGAAGGTCAGTCGTATCTTTCAGATGCGTAGGCAGTTGATTCACCAAAGGTCTAAGGTATGTATCCACTAGTTCACTGGCATTGGATACTTTAGATCCAATACCTGAGATGATGGGATGTCCAGATGGCTTTTTAATGTTCTTGTGGACCTTGGGGAGGGAACAGAAAGTGGGAGTGATTGGATATTGGATAGCTAGGTATTTCTTCATATCTTGTTTTATTATGCCTAAAATTCTATTACAAATAAGAAACACGTTGGATTTATAACTTAAATGCTACTACGCCCCCAGGATGAATGATGTTCTATCTTTCAAAGCATTTCTTTAGTATACTTACAACTTACATTTATTCACTAATAAACTATGAGACTGTGAGAGATATGTCTTATCCATAACAGTATGTATCCAAAATATATTTATCACTCTGTGATATATCATATATAATATGGTTAATTTCATGATTACATCTATCCTTTTTATCCTTCAGCAATATAGTGCTATATTGTCCTATATTATGTGTAACCAGTGCACCCTTATGTTTATGTACCTCTTTGATAAATATGTATTGTTTTAAGACAGATAACACTGCATCACCAAAAAATAAATATTGTCGGATTTTGCCTGGGACATTAGGATCTTAAGTTAATTATGTGTATAGACGCAATTAGCTACATTCTCTCGTTCCACAGTTACTATGTAATCTCTATACATAACTAACTTTTGCCTTATAGTTCCATGACATTACAAAAACATAGTTTTATGTTGCCATATGTTGAAGATTTGTTTGGACGGCATGGAAGAAGCATGATGAGAGAGTGTCAGCACAATTGAAACCTATGTAAAGACTGTATTGGAGAAAAGCTATGTGAATTTAATGTATAAAACTCAAATAGCTCTCCATATATGGTGGATAAACATAGATAAAAGAATTCAAACAGAACATTCAGAAGAATGACAATTGAAAATAATTGACCAATAGCTGAGAAATATTATAAGTACTGTTGTCCTCACCACCCAGTGTGGGTGGGATCCCACCTACTACAAACATCAGATGTCCCTGTTCTTTTTCCTGAAGAAGCAGAATTAGTATGTGAAACGTGTCAATATCCACAGAGGGCATCCATCCTCAGGGGGACCCTAACAGGAACATCTTGTATGGTGTTTGGTTTGCAAATTTTTTTAATTAAGTTTTAATCATCAGTGATTTTATTGGTATTTATTAAAGCATTTAATATTTTATAATTAGCAAACATTTGTGAACTTAAATTCGTTTGGTCCCAATTGTAAAAGAAATATTTTTTGATTTTGATGTATATCCTAGTTTTATGTTGCAACAACATATTCAGTTACACATAATTCACTTGAGTCCTCGTTCAACACACATGTACACTTCAGAATTGTTTCAGGCACTTGCTTTTGCGTTTGTGGCTCTCCGCTGTCTCCCGTTGCAGAAACCAGCAGTAGTCGCCCATTTTGGGGTTGCACTGGCCTTGATATCTTGTTTTCATAACAGAAATGTCCTGGTGGAACCTCTCCCCTTGTTCATCACTCACATCGACCAAATTTTGTGGGAAGAAGTCCAGATGAAAATGTAGGAAAATTTTAAGTGACATTCGGCAGCCAAGTTGATAGTATGCTGTTAGCATTTCGTTCACGAGTGGTTTCAGCTCGGCGGTTGCCCAGAAAGTTTTGTGCAACTAGCACAAATTATTCTCAAGCAGCAGGTGTAAATGGGTTGAGTTTGTCTCTGAATGTGGCATCACGCATCAAATTGCGGATTTGGGGACCAACAAAAATGCCTAATTTCAGTTTAGTGTGTTCAGGTCTGGGTGGCCATTCTTTCACTTTGTAATGGTTGCTGTCATCACGACTGTTCCACAGGCACAGAAAGCTCATATATTTTGTATATCCCAATTGCAGGCTAAGAAGGAGTGCCACCACAGGTCACCACAGAGGTTCTGAATGGTTAATCAACTTCAAACTGACCTTGATGGATTTTTTTTATGTCTCTTTCATTACTTTAGCATGAGCAAGAGGAACAGAAGGTTTTTCGTTACCTTTATGCAGCAATACAGCTTCCAAACTTGCTTTACTCGAGTCTATGAACAATCACCACTGCTCTGGTATGTATTCTCAACCTAATTCCATCATCAGACCACTCACGTCGGTACAGAGGCAAATGTTGTTTTCCGGCTTGTAATAACCTGCGAACTTTGTGTGACGATCATGAAAGAGTGAAGTTGTCATTCCTTTTTGTAGCAAATTCCACTCCTTTAATCTGGACGCTAACAGTTCAGACTTCTTTTTTGACAAAGACAGGTTCCTTACTAGATTATCCTAACTAGAATACTAGTGTTTTTATCTGGTGGAAATGGGTGTAGGTACAGGCCCTAAGGAGAGGAGCCTGTTTACCAAACCTGGGTAAGATCAATTACCGTATTTTTCGGACCATAAGACGCACTTTTTTTCCTCCTAAAGTGGGGGGAAAATCAGGGTGCGTCTTATGGTCCGAATGCAGAGGTACAGGGGCATATTTTTTTTACTTACTTACTTGTTTTCCTCCTGTGTTCCAGCGTGCGGCACTTGTGCCCGCCCACGAAGGCGGCGCAGATTGATTTGATGAATGCTGATCGGCGCCGAAATGAATTTTTTTTTTTCTTGTTTTCCCGTGCGGAAAACCTGGTGCGTCCTATAGTCCGGAGCGTCTAATGGTCCGAAAAATACGGTATATAAAGAACACAGAAAGAAGGTTTTTTTTTTGGCAACAATATATATATTTTGTATTAATGATAACTTCTCATATTACATAACAAAACAGTGATTGGTAACCACTGGAGACACAACTCCAGATCATTATCATTTCGGCCCTATAGGGGCACTAGACAATGAACTACTAGCAAAAAAATATACAACATTATCCAAGTTATATCACATATACTGACAATGGTGTCGCAAACGTAAGTTACCCAACGTATTTCGCCTAATTTAGGCTTCTTCAGGGGTGTCGTAACGTTTTGGCAAGGTTGAGCACGAATATTTAGCAGTATCTAGGTTAACAATAGGTATAAAATATCACAATAATAGCAATGTACTGTATTTTTTGCAGTATAAAACGCACTTTTTCTTCCCCAAAACTGGGGGGGAAAGTTAGTGCGTCCTATACGACAAAGGTGTGATAAAATAACTAAAAAATATACTCACCCGATACCCGATCCTGCGTGTGTCTCTGGCTGCAGCAGTGTCTGTCTCCTCTCCTCTGGCAGCAGCACCTGTCTTCTCCTGTCTGTAAAGCAGAGCGAAAGAAGCTGGCACAGCGCCACCTGCTGTTCCCTGTCCTAACTGCTGTACAGTGGAAAAAAAGCACAGAGTGATCAGAAGGGGAATTTGAATGGCACATGAGTGATCAGAAGGGGAATACCGGTATGAATGGCACATGAGTGATCAGAAGGGGAATAATCTTTCAGAAACTTTTTTTCTAGATTTTCCTCCTTTAAAATTGGGTGCGTCTTATACGGCGAAAAATACGGTAATTTTATTCCCAGAGAGATTAATATTCCAGGTTGTAGTATTGTGGGTGTTGGGAGGCTGCAAGTAGAGGTGTGCGGCTGTGGAGGGGAGCAGTGCGGGCATCACATGATCAGGTATCACATGATGGGCATCACATTACCAGGCATCACATGACCGTGTATAACCTTACCAGGCATCACATGACCAGGCATCACATGACCAGGCACCCCTTCAGAGACAGGGAGGTCTCATTGGTTTGGCAGAGTGCACCCCCACCCTCACCTAACTATTTTAACTTTCCCAGAGTTCCCCCACTTATTGACCCCTTGTCACAGACTCTGCAAAATACCTATCAGCACCTACAGAGGCTGACACCCCCCCCCCCCCCCCCCGGTCATGTGCAGTTATCATGGAGGAGGACAAATATTGCCCCTTACCCTGAAGCCCCGGGGTATTATGTGTTGACTGAGACAGAAGAAGGAACGGGAATTTGAATGGCACATGAGTGATCAGAAGGGGAATACCGGTATGAATGGCACATGAGTGATCAGAAGGGGAATAATCTTTTAGAATCTTTTTTTTCTAGATTTTCCTCCTTTAAAATTGGGTGCGTCTTATATTCCGGAGCGTCTTATAGGGCGAAAAATACGGTATCAAAATGCGGTTTGTTTTCTTAATTCAATAAATATACACCTGAAATCATTATATCCAATCATATCCAGAGATATTCAATTGTACTATATTTCTAAGCAGAATAGATCAATCAAATCGACCATGATTTTTGCATCATATTGGGGTGAGCATATACTTCAAATATATCATAAAAATAATAAGGATGTGTTCTTTATATAATAGATCATCTAAACCTTATAAAAATGTGGCTTACCCTCTTCAAATTGGTGTTCATAACATTCATTAACATCGACATCATCCTCCTGTTCCTCATCCGACATGTCACTGTCAGTAACAACAGATGTTGGAGGGACTGGCACTGGATTCCCTGCAGAGCAGATTCACAATCAGGATAGACAATTTTTGACTTTTTTCATCTTTTTCGAAAACCCAGCAGTTTTACTTATACAGAAGTAGCAGTCTGAGTGATGGTCTTTTGGCTCACGCCAAACCATAGGCACAGCAAAAGGCATTTTATTCCTTTTCCCATTCAACCATTGTGCTGGGCTAATGTAACACTCCTGACAGCAGATAGAAGTGTGCTAGGTGCCTAGCGTTTATCCTGATCTCCAATTTTACATCCAAAGTAATACTTGTAAGCAAATCTCACCCTCTTTGTTAGGTTCTTGCGTTGATCACATGGGGTATATGTGACAAATGTAGCAAAAACTGTCCAGTTTATTAACACAGCTGTGCCTACTCATCATTAGCTCAAAACAGATTCACTATGGCCTAGCTGTAATATCCAATACGGTGGTTTTGCATTAGAGACAAGGCCTTGGTCCATTTTGTATTACATACCTATTTCTGACGTCCGCTCACTGACTTGCCCAGACATGCCCAGCCGCTGCTGGAACCTGCATGCCACCAGGGGACATGATTCAGCTGAGGCGGCAGCGGGCATAGTGGTTGCTGCAACTGTTATGATGTTCCCATGCAAAAATACATTACCCAATTACCGATTATTAGAACAGCTAAAGCACGTCTGCAACTTAAAATCTGTATGTGATAAGCAAATTCTGAGTTCAGATTTGGAATCAGCACACTCAATATCATGTAAATCACATGTGTTATTCCCAGTAGCAAAATCGTTGTTGTGCAGTGTAATTTAGCAAGTATTTATCTTGTTATACTATCATTCATACCAGCCTATCTTACAAGGGACAGGGGGGGCCCACATTACTAATGTGGGATGTGGAGGATAAAGAGAGCTGGAATTATATTTGGTTTCCTCTCACCACTATCCCTTGTTTGGGCACAGTATCATGTGCCTAGTTTAGGCACCGTATTATGTGCCCACGATTTGCCAGAATGGAGTCTTTTGACTTCGACATGAGGCAAGTGAAGGTGGTATTTGGGAAACCTTTATTACACATTCTTTACTCCTGGAAGGAGGATTTAAACTCTTTCTATTTCTAGTTTTGTTCATTCAAATTTTGTTTTACACCTGATTAATATTTGTATCTTTATTCATATCAAGTTATCTACTGGATTCTCATGTACATTTGTTTGCAATCCCAAATGTTGTTACAAATCTATTCCAACAATTGTATCTCTATGTCTGTATCTTTCTCAATCTATATCTAAGTATTTAAGGTAAACTCGTATAGACTAGTGTCGCAATTCCCAATGATGTTACAAACATATCTCATGATCTGTCTGAATATCTGTATGTCTTCATCTGCATGATTTTAATACTTGTATCTTTCTTTCATACCCAATTATATATTGGATACTTCTGTATAATCTTTGTTGCAACACCAAGTAATGTTACAAATCTATCTGAATACTTGTATCTCTATCTATAGCTAATTTTCTATTGGACATGTATGTATACGATTATGGCATTTCCAAATGATGTTAAAAAATGTACCTGAATATTTGCATGAATATGTTCATATGGCTATGGACTTCTATTATGTCACTTATACTCCCTAGATATTCTCCTTCAACTCGTTCTGAGTCTTCTCCTATCATCTTTTTCTCTTACTATATTACATCAATTACGAGGGACACAAGGGGCAAGGTCTGGTGTGACATGCCCCCCACCCCTAGTTTTAGGCAGCAATGAAATCCCCTTTTGCCCAGCAGCTGCCAAAATCTATCTACGGCCTTAGACAAGTTAACACGAACAATGATGGACTCCACATATACCTAACCCCTCCCTTCGGGGGAGTGTAACTCTAACCACACCTCCACAACACAGCTCCAAAACATCATCTTCACGTGTTTACATTTAAATTTTTCTTATACCCGCCCCTCAGTCCGATATCATGTTAGTATAGGTATCATTATGTATAGCCAGGGTGTTAGCATAGGAGATTTATGTTAAACCTAGGGCATACAATGCCCTAAAATAATATTGCCTAAAAGCCTGTCTTTGCTCTCCTTCTCAACCTGATTTATCATTATCAGGCTTGGCAAACTTCTATTGAACTCTTATTTGATTTGATCTTCCTTGGAGTGAACTTTATATATTACCCATCTTCTGTTTAAAGGCATGGCAAATGCAAACTTTGACCTTTCAATAAAAACTTGTTTGTTGTTTGTTTGTTCTTTTAAGACAAAAGATGTTAAAGTACAAGTTTTTTATAAACTTAAACCTCAGTTTTCAGGTTAACCCCCAGCGTTCTAATTCTGTCAGTTTTGTAATGCAAAAAGTGATCTTATTTTTTTTTCCATAGAAATTTTTGTTTATATTGTGGGCCTGTAATTAGGATTAACTCCCAGATTAATTTAGGATTAACTCCCGGGTGTGATAATTATATTTATTTATTATAATATAATCATAAATTATAATATAATAAATCATTTTAAAAAATAATGAAATAATAGACCTCAACAATGTAATTTATAAAAAAAAACAAAAAAAAAAAAAAACAACTAATTTATCAAAATATTTCAAAAAGTCAGGGATAATTGTAGGCAAAATGTAAATCAGGGCGCAGGGCAATGATGTTTGGTGCACTAAAATATGTACTTTTTTTTTTTATTATATGTTGTGTGGTGTTTTTTACTGTAAAAACCATTTAAAAGCAGATTACATTGTAATCTGCTTTGAAATGTCCCGGCATCAGAGCAGGATCATTAGATCGCCGCCGGAGCGCAGGGCACAGGTAAGGGCGGCTTCTAAACTTGCCTCGAGTGTGACTCAGAATTACCGCTTTTTGCAAGTGAAATCAACCCCGAGTCACATTCGGGATTACAGCTGGGGGTTAAATTGCTGTGTTGGGCACTTTATGATAAATAGGTTGGTTTTGGGTTGCAGTTTGGGCACTCTGTCTCTAAAGGGTTCACCATCACTGGTATAAAGGCTATTAACCCTTACTCTTCTGCAGGTACCTACAAATGCATTTTTTTGTATAAATGCATTTTTTTTTTAACACATGATTTTAGTCCCTTGGTATTGGACAGAAGCTGCAAATGAAAGTACATTTTGATAACCATCTATATCTGGTGATGGACTCTCCTTAAGCTGTCAGTGCTTAGTGAACATGCTGCCTAGCTATGCTTACCTGTGCACAGCATTAGAACAAAATAAGTATCCAATCAACAGCCCAAAATGACCATTTCAGTGAACATTGTTGCTGGGTACTCATGGCCGAGCCTGTATCATCGCATTGCATACTGAAAGTAAACAATAGCTTTAATTTAGGCAACACAATGAGGGGTACAAACTCACAACTATGTTGATCTTTTTTTTTTCCAATCTGTATAAGTTGTTTCCTCACATGGCTTGGTTCTTTACACCAGGTGAATCAAATTTTGATTTCTAGTATTTAGCATAGAGATACATTCTCCATTGTCAGGATAGCACATTATGTTGACAATGGCTCATTAGCATAGAGTTGTTGACAATGGCTCTTTAGCATAGAGCATGAACAAATCTACTTGTATCATTCAGATCCCTTCACTAGGTGTGAGATTTGCAACAAGCACAGATCTTGACAAACTCAGTGCACCCTTGTCCGCAAGACAGGACATAAAAGACATACCTGAACACATGCTGTTGTATGTCTGCACACAGCACTTCTGTAGCAAGTCTGCTCTTTAAGGAAAAAGTATTCACACATTGTCACTGTGGTTTCACATACAAGAATCTTTATGGCATACATAAAAGATATACATTTTTCATTGAGGTGTCCCACCATCAGGCCTGCCTTGAATTTATCTAGTTAGGTCATAAGAGTGGGAGTGGAAAGGGATTAACCTATCAGCAGTCAGGAAACAAAAATGTAGCCTCCTGGGTCTCTGATACTTTTCAAAGCTGTTTGTCTTGCAGAATAAATATTGGAGGACCTCTGGGGCAACAGCCAGCCTGTCCACCTGAGCCTTCTGGACTGAGGCTGCCACTCCTCCAGTTTGAAGGACACCTTTTTATTATTAAAGACCAGGCGCTCCAGACCCCTCCTTAATTTTTGGCCTAGAAAGAGGATAATGAAGTGCCTGGCCCATCTATTCCTTACAGGATACTCTGAACCTGTTTCCCAAATAGAGAGTTGCAATTCTGCAGCAACACATATATATTTATATAGGCAATTTAATCCCTTTTCCAGAGAAAATCTAAGTACAATATTCCATATACCCTCAGAATTTGTCATCACATGTTTCTGTCTACTACACTTTGAAAATACCTAGTTCATCAAATATAGTTCTTCACAGGTTAAATTTTACAGCATTTACAATAACTTTTCACAAATTGCTTGGAAGTGTTAAATTTCTAAGCTGCTGCTGAATTACTTTTATGTACTATATTTTTGAAGTTTGCTATCCCGAAGTTGAGGCATTTTTAAACAAATAGGGACTGAAAAAAGGTCCAGTTTTTTGTGTCACCGGAAATAACGTAAGCCCCATTCTTCATATCAGTGGGATAAAGTAATATGCATTTTTGGATAGTGGGAAAACATATTCCCTACCCATAGTGACCGTGGAATAGAACATGTCCCATTGTTAATGTAATGAAATAAAATTAGTGATGGGATTTGATCAATACCCCCCAATAGCAAACAGTCAAGACAATGAGCCCTATTATGGTGTTACTGGGATAATATAGGCCCAAAATCCATGATGGCATTGGGAGTAAAATATGTGGGAATTCTTGGTTTCAGTGAAATAAAATTAGCCTGATATCATAGGTTTTTGAAGATAACCTCAATAACCCCAATAAGTCTCAATTGTTGGTATTAGTATGAACACGCTCTTGCTTGCTGTACTATGAGATTTGATAGTTGAAAGTACATATTGATAAGCAAGTGGGCAGAGGAAAGAAGAGTGAGTGGTGGCTACAAATTGAAAAAAAAAATCAGAAGGGGAAACAATTTGTAGTTGCAGCACTAGAGCATGCAGCTCTCTACAATAAGAACAACTATTGATGTAGAAGTATGGAATACAGGTCTTAACAGCAGAAGGAAATTACATTCTCGTTTAGAGTTAAACTAAAATGACAGCCCTACAGTTCTTTTTCTACCTCTTGAATATGTGTGGTGATATCTAAATCAGTGTTTATTTATGCACAATGGCTTCAGAAAGTATTTGGTCCCTCTCCACTTTTTTCAATTTTGTTATGTTGCTGCCAGATGCTACTGTTGTTTTAATGTTTTTAATTTTAATTAATCTACATTTAGTACTCTATAATGACTAAGTGAAAACAGAATTTTAGACAATTTTTAGTACATTTATTATTAAAAAAAACTAAAATATCACATTTACGTAAGTTTTAAGACCTTTTGCAACAGCACTTGAGATTTAGCTCAGGTGTCTCCCATTTCTCCTGCTCACTGCTGAGATGTTTCTGCACCTGGAATGGAGTCTACCTGTGGTAAATTAAATTGACTGGACATGATATTGATAGGCCTTATAGCTGAATGCATATCCGAGCAAAAACCAAGCTATGAGCTCAAGGACAAATCTGGGGGAGGCTACAAAAAAATTCTGCTGCACTGAAGGTTCCCAAGAAAGCAGTGGTCCTTACAATTCTCAACTGGTATAAGTATGACACAACCAGATGGCCATGTCAAACTGAGCAACCAAGGGGCAATTTAAAAAATCAATTAGGCCTCAACATAACAAAATTGAAAAAAGTGAAGAGAGTCTGAATATTTGCTGAAGCTACTGTACATGGGTCCTAACTGTATGTATGTGTGGGGGTATTTTTTTTTAATCACTAATCTTTTTTTTAGAGAAAATCTGGAGGAAGGAAGATATAGGAAATCCACTGTACAATAATGAACATGTAGAAATGATCCCCCAGGTCACTTTTACATAAAGCTTTTAAGGATTAGTGTATAGACTCCACACATCATTATACATACTGAAAATATTACCTTAAAAGGTAAAAATTATTTATCATCCACTTCTAAGGACTGATAATTTGCAATATATGTATATATATATTTTTTAATTTTGAGTCTAAATGCTTTAAAGGAAACGTTTCAGGATATAAATATGGAAATTGCCAATGCTGACTTGCTGTCTGGAAGTCACAATCTGACCCTACAATTTTCTTTAGATTTGTGTGTCAAATATACAAATATACTGTCCCTGTGAAGTAAACATACACTAGGAAGAAATAGCCCAAACAAATAAAACATAATAATATTAATAATTAAAGAGAAACTCCGAGGCTGTACTTCCTTTTTATTTAAATCTAAAAGAAACAGTGTTTAGCTTGTTAAGCTTTACAGCTTCAACAAAATTTATACCTTACCTTTTTATGTAAAGTAAAAATTGCCCCCCCCCCCCCCCCCAGCGTTCTAATTCTGTCAGTTTTTTTATGCAAAAAGTGATCCTATTTTTTTTGCATAGAAATGTTTGTTTATATTGTGGGCCTGTAATTCTTAGGAATAACTCCCGGGTATGATAATTAAATTTATTTTTGTTATGCAAGCGGTGTGGACCAACTGTGCCACTGACTGGGTATACTCCAGAGGGGCGTGACTAAGCCGCTACCAGGTCTTCGCTAGAGCCTCTGATGGTGAAGGCTTGGGCTGCGGGGTAGCTGCCAGGTGCCACTCCAGAGCAATCCCCAGGCCAGTGGCAGCTGACCACAGGAGTCAGAAAACCCGGTGCAAGCACCGAGGGGCTTGCGTGGCCAAGAAGTCCAGAAACCAGGATCCAAGATCAGATCAGGCGGCAATCAGGCAAAGTCCAAAAACGTAATCCGAGGTCAGGGTCAGGCAGCAAACAGGCAAAGTCCAAAAACGTAATCCGAGGTCAGGGTCAGGCAGCAAACAGGCAAAGTCCAAAAAACGTAATCCAAGGTCAGGGTCAGGCAGCAAACAGGCAGAGTCCAAAAACGTAAGCAAAGTCCGGTACACAGCAAAGCAAAACAGAGAAAACACCTTAGCAGAGTTACACAGGGTAAACCAGAGATTGCTCAGGCAACTTCCTGTAGTAGGAGGTGCCTTTAAATACCTGCAGGAAATCAGCCATAGGCTGTAGAAAACAGAGGGTTTGTGTTACCTCTTGATTAGGAGAGACACACCCACGCCGGCTCAAACACCAGAGCAAGTCTCAGCATGAGGGAAACACAGGCATGGAACATAGGTAGTGGGTTACCTGAAAGATAGGACCCGACGCCCGTGCCTGCGATTAGGAGCAGCGGTGCCAGCATGACCTGCAGTGCTAACAATTTTATTATATTATAATCATAAATTATAATATAATAATTATAATCATTTTAAAAAATAATGAAATAATAGACAACAATGTAATCTTAAAATAAAATATAAAATTAAAAATGTACTTTTATTTTTATTTCATGTTGTGTGGTGTTGTGTGGTGCAGATTACATTGTAAATTTTCCTCCCAGACCCCCCAATACATCACCCGGAAGATGACTCATCCTCCGGGGTTATGTGAGTGGGGATTTCCCGTCTGTCTCACACAGACGCTGGAGCTGCTCTGCATCTCCAGAGAGATGCAAAGCACAATGCAGGACTGGTCACCCCTGGAATTTGCTATTGCTGCTCGCATCTGCAGTGAGATGTGAAGCACAATGCAAAAGTCCTGCATTGTGCTTCGCATCTCACGGCTGATGCGAGCAGCGGCGTGGCCGGGACTCGAGTGGTATTTAAAAGCAGATTACTCAGTAAGCTGCTTTTAAATTTCCCGCCCGGCCACGCCCCCCTGACGGACCGGCTTCACAGCAGGACCATCCGATCGCTGCTGGAGCGCGGGGCAAAGGTAAGGGGGGCTCTTAAAGTTACCCCTAGGGAGGTTAGGAACCTTTAACCACCCGGGCAATTAGCCCGACCCTGGTTCGGGGTAAGTAAACTTGCTACAATCGTTTACCCCGAACCAGGGTCGGGGAAGCTAAAAGTATAAACATGCGTTACAGTGCAATCCGATTGTCATACATTATTGTATGACAATCAGATTACAACTGAAAAAAAATACTTACCTTGTCCCCACAGCTCCTCCGGAGACGTCTTCTCTCTTCTGTCTTCTCCAGGCGTGTATTCTCCACGACGCTGCATGCGTTGGTGCGAGAGGGAGGCGGGGCGGGAAATTCAAATCACTTTGCATTGAACTCAATACAAAAAAACTGTATTGAGTCCAATACAAAGAAATCTTTATATAATATATATATATATAATTGTAATATATATATATATTTTCTGTAAGTTACAGGTCTACAATTTTAAAAAAAATTTCATGAAAAACAGTGTACCTCTTTTGGTACAGAAATCTAGACAACAGTGAAACGCCCAGGTGGTTAAAAAAGTGAAGCCCCTCCCCTTCTGTCTGGACATAGGGGGCATTTTACTACATTGGGGGAAAAAATGCCTATTTCACGATCTCATGCACAGTGAGATCGGCACTCCACCCCACCCCCCCTTACAGCAGGCTATATCATTCAATCTTGTGCCCCTGTAGTGCAAAATAGGGTGATATAGCTAGAAGGCGGATAAAGAATGGATCCAGGACTGCATGGGATTACGAACCTGCAGAATTAGAACAACATTGGATTTTTTTTTCCCAGTTTACTTTAACCCTTTGATTGCAAGGCACAAATTTCAAATGTCATGACACTCATTGGCTAGCACTCTTGCCCTTGCAGTGCTAGGTCACGGGTTTGAATCTTGACCCGGACACAATCTGCAAGGAGATTGTATGTTCTCCCCCGGTACACATGGGTTTCTTCTGGGCACTCCGTTTCCTCCCACATCACAAAATCATACTGGTAGGCTATTTAGCTTCCCCCTAAAATTGTCTTTCATTTGTGTTAAACAAGTATGACTATGGTAGGGACATTAGATTGTGAACCCTCTTGAAGTTAGTGATATGATAATGGATTTTTTAAAGTGCACTATGTCAGTTCTATATAAATACAAGTAAATAGATAAAATGCATGACAGTCAAAGATAAACCAAGCTTGCTGCTGTAAAGCTTCCTGATCGCTTCCTAATACAAAATTGATTCAGCCACAATAGGCAGCAACAAATTGCATAAATACTGTAAAACAAACAACTTGATGGGTTTCCACAGCCCTTCAAGACAGACAGGTGTGTCACTGGCTCAAGTGTGCTGTTATATGACATGTTTGTGGTTGGGTTTGGATATACGCTATCTTTTTTAGTTTTTGTGTGTGGGGTTTCTGGAGTACAGTAGAATCTCGGTTATCCGGCACCAACAGGAATGTGCAATTCCGGATATGTGTAAATTCTGGTTAACAGGTTTCTTTTCTCAGCCATTCAGCACTAAACATGTAGTGCTGAGCTAGTGCTGAATGGCTGAGAAAAAAGAAACCCTGAACCCACACAGAGCTGTCAGCAGAGCTCTGTTCCGTGATTGGTTGAGGAAAGGAAAACTGTGATGACGCTTGGGATATCATCAGGGTTTCCCTTTTCTCAACCAGTCAGCACTAGACTTGAATAGAGAGACTTGTCCCTGTTCACCTTTAGAGCTGAATGTCTGAGAAAAGGGAAATCCTGATGACAGCTCAAGCGTTTCCCTTCCCTCAGCCAGTTCATTGAGCTGATCACTCAGCAGAGCTCTGCTGATCGCTCCACTTTCTTGGTGGCTCCTACAGCCCTAGCAAAGCTGTGGCATGTGTTCTTGCAGAACAAATACCACAGCTCTGCTAGGGCTGCAGGAGCAATCAAGAAAGCAGAGCCGTCGGGTGCCCGTTATCGGAATTTTCCGGTTATCAGAGTTCCAGATAACCGGGGTTCTACTGTATATTAAAAATGTGTTCAGTCTGTTGCACTTTGCAAATGTTAAAGTCAGCCAATACTGAAAGTTTTTGAAAGCTGCACTTGCTGGATGCATTTTAAAGAATGCTAATTGCCTGCCATAATAAAAAATAAAAATTAAAAATAACCGCTCTGAGCACACCAACCTGTGAAAAGGATGTAATCATTGTAGTTTAAACAGAGCACTTTCATTTAAAAATGCAGGGAGTATGAACACTTAGCTACGCCCTCCTGTGTACTTATAGATCTTGAGCTTTATCCTTTGATATGTAAGTCATCCTGGGGATGCAGGTGAGTCTCCTTTACTTTATGGCTGTCTAGCACTAAACATAAATTGTCTAACCAGGTGCTCATTTGTACTATGGAAACAAAGCTGCACTATGAATGGAAAAAGGTATTTCCTTTAGATAAAGCCCCTTCATTGGCATCCTTTCCAAGTCCATTTTGTACCCTTTGGGCTCTTAGTGCTTTATCATTTTTTATTTAAATATTTTTGTACAGTGAAGTGACCACAAACTCTGTTTTATGTCCCTTCTTCCATGGACTTTAGCTGTGACTTTAAGCAGTGTAAGTTTTTTTTCATGAATGAATTGTCCTTACATTCATATTGTGCAGAGGACAAAACATAGTGACAAAATGAGTCTGAGGCTAGAATTTCAACAATATTTAGCTATAGCATTAGAAGTTGAACAAAGAGATTTCAGATCTAGGACCTTGCAGGATCAACTTGAAATGTATTTGTAATTGAGGTAAATGAATAAGCATTTTACTTTTTGTTAATTTTTTATAGCTAATATTACCATTTTATTTTTTACATGGACTAGAAATCACGAAGTTGAATCCTGTGTTTTTCGGGTCGGGTCTATCTGAATTCGAACAGCCATATTTGGGTCGAATATAAAGACAACCCGAATTCGAACACCAACACTACTTGTTGGCCAGTGGTATTGATGACAGGGTATTCAATGCATTTATCGGATAATATTCATGCTAAATTTCCTATGTTATGCTGCACTGGATGGTAGATAGTTAAGTAAATACCTAGAAGGCCCTAACAGAACTTGTGCAGCTTCTTGTTCTATCATATTCAAGTGGATTTTACAGTTTGTTCAGGCCTATGGGTTGCAAGGTAAGCTACCTCCTTCCCTATTCTAGCTCATTCTACAAGGTTTGTAAGTACTTCTTAAGCCTCCCATTATCATGTCTCTTTTCTTCAAGGTTGTGCCATGGGCCTCTGCACTAACACATGTAGTAAGTTATGGAAGTTAGAGATCATCAAAAAGATATTTTAACACAGAAGTGTTGATCATTTCTGCTTGATTTACTTTTTAAGTTCTGTTAGGCTTGGGTTACCTGTTGTTATTTAGGTGTGCCCAGGATGCTCTAGCCATTAGTTTATGGGCTCCAGGTATTTTTTCCATTTTTTCCATGTCCATTTTTGCAGTAGATGACAGGATAACTCTAAGTTGCCTAAATGAAAATTGTGTTCTCAATACACTCAATGAAAACCAAAAAAAAATGAACAATTTTAATGTATTAATGTTAGAGAAGATCAAGCAAATATTTATTCTGCAATGACAAGGGAGATTACGGACAGCACATTGATGGAGGGGAACACCTTGGAAAAGAAGTGTACCAAAATGTTCAGGCATACTGTGCAAAAGCCCATTTACCAGTATACCCAATGGATGAGTTTGGTTCTGTTTTTATAGAAGACCTGAGGTACTGTACAAGATGTTCTCCTTTATTTTCCTTCTGCTTTTTTTAAAAATGTATCTCTAGGTTGAATTCAACATCATTGTATGCAAGTACAAAAACAATGGGCCTGATTTATTAAAACTCTCCAAGGCTAGAGAGGATACACTTTCTTCAGTGAAGCCAGGTGATCCAGCAAACCTTGAATGGATTTCTTCAAAGTAATTTTCTATTTGCTAGCAAATGGTATGAATCCTGGACCAGATCCATTCCAGGTTTTCTGGATCACCCAGCTTTACTGTCGAAAGTCTTGGAGAGCGTTAATAAATCAGGCCCACGGTGGTCAGTGTGTCAGTTACGTAATTCCTTTTATCTATTAGTACTAATCTTTGTAAAAATAGTGCGTAAATATTGACAGCAGAAGGTACACACCTATGAGACACGCTATTGCTGTTGACTGGTGTTTTTCAGATGAAAGAAAATGTATCCCCTTTCTATCTGCCCAAACACTATCTGAGCAATAGTGGCTAGGCAGGATGTTAGAAACATTTACACAAACAAAACGTAATCCTGTTGAAACTTTTTTAGTGCAATAGAGGGCATGTTGGGCAAGAACAAACAGATGTTGCTGTTAATCAACAAGATTACTCCAACTTTTCTCTCCAAGGATTTTACAAAAAATAAGGACACAATCTCAACTGTACACGTTAAACATTTTGCATTATTTAGCAAAATATAATAGCCAAATCCTGTTGAACCCTAAAATGAATCTTTTCATAAATGCATCTCTTATTTATTAGAAAAATACACTTGCAACTAGCATTGCATTTGGCTGTTAACAATCATTCCTGTGTCACTGGAAAGCATAATTTTAGTTTCTTCTACAGGACATGATAAAATGTAGAAACTCAACTAACTCCTTACAGCCTAACTCTCTTTTCTTCGAAAGAATAGTTTCTTGCTTCACTTCCAGGCTGGTACAACTCAAAGTGCCAAGCACTGGAAACTTGCACTGCCTTCAGCAGGAGTAAGGAGTTTGGTAGGTTTTACTCCTGTTTATCCACTTTAACAAAAAAACAAGCAATTGATTTTCAGTGGGGAGGGTAACCCACTATAACAACACAAATGCTTGTGGTGTGCAGAGTTCAGTTTAAATTATCTGACAAAGTAGATGAAATAAATGTCTAACTTTTAGCATCTATTGGGGTGAACCTCCTTTCTCCCGCTCTGTGTATGTAATACCGTGTGATGGTAGCCACCCCTTAGAATCATATATTCATAGACAAAATAGGGATAGTAAAAAGAAGGGGTTTGAAGGCTATAGATTTTAAATTATGTATTGATAATAATTATTCATACATGGTTAAATTCAGCACACATTAAGTCAATGTAATTTGGCCAAAGCCCATTATATCATTATGGGGTAAGGACTTCCATGCTAGACATAGAACAACTATTTGGGATATAACTGTTTAAAGTCTTTTCCCGACCTGAGGCCTTGGCTTCTTCAGGGGTATATTTAAGACATAGAAAGTCTAAATGGATTAGGAACAGATATCAGAGATTTGTGTACATGCATGTGTGTATATATATATATATATATATATATACACAAAAATAATTGAGTAATATTTTATAGCAGAGATCTCCTCTGCTGGTGTGCCATTGTCTGTTAGACAATATAATATTGTTTCCACCAAATTTGTCCACCTAAAGACACTATATTTGTACCGTTTTTGCTGCCTTTAATAAAATTGCCTCTATGGAGAGGTTTAGGAAAACAAAAATATAGGTGCAAGTGGGGGACACTTGTGGCTAATACCCCCCAAACTGTCATCACCATGGCATCATTACAACATAAAAAACTCTGCTCATTAAAACATGCTGCCCTGTTACAAATGACTGTACCCTTCTGGTACATGAACCCCATTTCGTTTTAGTGAGCAGAGTTAATGTTCTAATGATGCCATAGTAATGAAATTTTAGGGGATGTTAGCCATAGATATTCCCGACACATTTTTGGTTTCTTACACCTCCCCATTCCAGAGAAATTGGAGTTCAAGTGTTAGAAGTGAGCAGTATTGTGTAACAAGGCAGGGGAGCCCATTTTGATGGGCAGAGTTTTTTGTTCTAATGATACTCTATGTTCTAATGATGCTATAGTAATGACATTTTTGGGGGAAGTTAGCCGAAGGTGTCCTCTACTTGCACCTTTATTAATAGTTTGGTACACCCTGCTGCTCTAGAGAAAATAGGGTTTAAAGAAGAGAAGCAGACAAAGTAGTGTAGTTTGATAGTTATAGATTTGTGACAGGTAGGTATAGATTTAAGGTCCCCACTCCAATGCTCCTTGCTATGCAAGTTGCCCAGGGGGTCCCCAATTTGCATTTTCAATTAAGGACTCCTAGACGCACTTTCCTTTGAAACAGTGACCCCAAAGGTGTGTTTTTTCATCAGTTTTAAATTTGTGACCCCCATATCTTGAAATTCTTTAAAGCTGGGGGGCTTATATTTTGGTTACTAGTAGCTAAAGTTGTACCTGTTTAACTGGTAATGGTGCTTTAACCTCCTGGGTGGTTCATTTCTGTCCAGATTCATGTCTAAAAGCAGTACATTGTTTTTCATGAAAATTTATTTTACAGTATAATATATTAGTATAAGTATAAGCAAGTTTTTGAAACATAAAATCATGTCAAAATAATAATTTAAATTAATTATTATTTAATATTTTTCCCATTGAGTTAATGTTTCCAGATGGGAAAGGTAATATTGACCTTGGTATAACGAAAATGTGCCTAGCCTCCGACTTCAACCAAATGATCAAAAGAGGGACAAATTAGAGAAGAAAGGAGAAAATGGGAGGCTTTTATAAGACACTCAAACTCTCTAATATAAAACAAATGTTTTTTTATTGAATTATAAATGTTAAAAAATGTTAGATAAAAACAGTATTCAAATATTTTATATGGATTGTATTATAACACTTTCAGTACCATTTAACTTTATGTACATCTAAAAAGCAAACAGGAGTACAAGAATAAGAGAGGGTCTCCCTTCCCAACGCGTTTCGCCTAATAAGGCTTTCTCAGGGGACTGTGGGGGACCCCAAAGCAACACTAAAGGAAAAAACATCAAAAACTGTTTGCAAATTAACCAAAAAAATTACAATGTTTTATCTATCTACAGTCAGCACAAAGAAGAAATGGCTTCCAAAGTCATTATATTATCTTGAATTGATCACTTAAAATTTGTGGTAGGCGTCAGCAATATCGAATTCTATAAAAACTATAAAAACAGCGAATATAAACTGCTGGGAATTAGCTGCAGATCCAATTGATTATGAAATTGTTGTATTCTGGTGAAAACAGAAAACAATGTATACCCCAGGTTAGTAACCATGTATCTGGATGTATGAAAGGGATGTATCAGTAATTGTGAGACTTACTTGTTATGGCCTGCAGATGTTAAATTTGTCAGGTAGATCTTGTTTAGGCATGTAGTTACCCAGTGCTTATCATAAATATCATGGATGGAACTTTGCAAGGATGTATACAACTCCCCAAACTGGTAACTAACCGACCACCAGGTGTACTCTATAAAGACAACATGGTACCTTGGATGAATAACTATTAGATCCAACTTCATATAAATCATCTTGATCTATGATGCTTAATATCCCCTACATTTAAAGACATTGAGCTTTAAACATGAGCAGATGGGCAAATCAATAAAAATGTGGTATCCTTCCTTGTATGTTATTGGATAGCACGAGGAGGGGAAACGCTATCAAATATAGACGTGATCTATGATCCAAAAGGAAGGGTATCGATCAAACAACAGAAGGAAAAATATAAGGAAAAAAGAGATGAGAAATCCTAAACTGACACTCCTGGATATAAGACGCCACTGCTAGGGTACAATCATATACTCACGGAGGACGTAAAGATAGTCTGATCCACAGCTCTCCAGACTCAATTGAGTACGGGTGCCGTGATCAGATAGTCTGTATATTTAAACACAGCAGGTGATTCATATCACCCGTTCTACCGAATGAGAAACGCAAGGTGGATGGCATCTGGTAACTCCTGTCTTAGTCTCTCGCGGGAATACACAGGTCTCGCAAGATTACAGAAAAAAAGGCCTAATGCTATACTTCTGCCTTCACTTATTACGTCTGCCTTCACTTAGGGCATATGTCTTAATACCCATCATATTACCCTGTGTACTTCCGCCCTTACTTGTGCGGCATAAGTGTGGTAGAAGGGAGTCCAGGGTTATAAATGCCACCCACTCAAATCAGCTGGCTCATCAGAAGTATACCTGCATCCTGATGGCTCATATTGCTCAAGCCTGGGGCGTGCAGCAGGAAGAGGAGGTTGTGGGCTCTGAGAGGAAGTGTGGACGGCATTAGTATCTTGCATCTAGAGTTTGGTACTGGGCAAGCGGCAGCATCAGGTACAGCAGGAGGAGGAGGAGGTGGGCGCTGAGACAAAGTGTGGATGGCGTTAGTATCTGTCATCTAGAGTTGAGTACTGGGTAGGTGGCAGTATTACTAACAGCAAGAGGAGGAGGCGGTGGGCTCTGAGACCGAGTGTGGATGGCATTAGTATCTGGCATCTAGAGTTGGGTACTGGGCAGGCACCAGCAGGAGGAGGAGGCAGTGGGCTCTGAGACCAAGTGTGGAAGGCATTAGTATCTGTCATCTAGAGTTGGGTACTGGGCAGGCAGCATCAGTAACAGCAGAAGGAGGAGGCGGTGGGCTCTGAGACCAAGTGTGGATGGTATTAGTATCTTGCATCTAGAGTTGGGTACTGGGTAGGCAGCAGCTGTAACAGCAGGAGTAGGCGGTGGGCTCTGAGACCAAGTGTGGACGGCATAAGTATCTTGCATCTAGAGTTGGGTACTGGGCAGGCAGCAGCAGTAACAGGAGGAGAAGGAGGCGGTGGGCTCTAAGACCAAGTGTGGACTCAAAAAAGCCATAAAAATTTCTGTATTTCTCTCTAAAAAATACAGATATTTAATTGATACCACTTGCTATCTATCCAAAAGGACAGAAAAATTTATTTATTTCTCTACAAAAAATACAATGATTTAATTATGAATCACAGCTCTGTTACAAGGGATATAGGCCTCAAAGTATATAGAGGCAGAGGGCCCTGAGGGAGGTCCTCTGTAAAAAAAAAAAATTACAGTTACACAGCTACATTGAAAGATTTAGGCCTCAGGGTAGACAGGGTAGAGGTAGAGGGCCATGAGGGGGAGGAGTAGAAGGAGATGCAGAAGGCTTTGAAAGTGCTCTTCCCATCAAGGTGTCAGCAGGCCGTGCAGCAGTTGCCGACTAATCAGTTCACTCTGCAGAGGGGGTATTGAAGTCATTGCCGATCCAAGCTTTATTCATTTTAATAAAAGTGATTCGGTTGACATTTTCTGTGGAGAGCCGAATGTGCTTGTCACTCACTATGCCCTCAGCTGCACTGAACGCTCTTTCAGATAACACACTTGCAGCTGGGCAGGCAAGGATCTGAATGGCATGTTCTGCCAGCTCCGGCCACTGCTCAAGCTTGTATACCCAGTAGTCCAGTGGGTCCTAACTTTGTAGGTTGCAGATATCCCATGTAAAGCTCAGGTATTACTGAGCTTTACATGGGACCATGTAAAGCTCAGTAACCTTTACCTGCACCATTACTGAGTAGCGCTGCTGAGTGTCATTGGCAATTGCTGCATGACTGGCGGCTTGCTTCCGCTGAAAAAAAGCCTGCATAGTTTGGCTTAGACAACCTCTACTGCTGCTGCCACCCATGCTGCTTAAGGTAGTTGTTTGGCTCCCATGGCTGGTGGAACTGCCATAGCGATCCCTGCTGCTGCTGGCAGCTGGAAAGGCTGAACACAAGTCCCCCACAAGCACTTCTTGGTAGTGCTGCATTTTAGGTCCCTGTATTGGGGCAAGATGAATTGTTGTGTCTCAGGCTTGTAACGTGGATCAAGTAATGTAGCAATCCAATAATCGTCAGTCTTTGTTTATATGTTTTGTATGCGTGGATCTTTGGCTATGCACTTCTGCATGAAGGCTGTCATTTGGCTCGAAGTTCCCACAGCTGAGGTAGTTCTGGACCCCCACTCCTGTGGGTAAAACAGCAGCACAGGGTCGTCCTCCTCCTCCGTCTGGTCTTGCCGTTCATGGAACATGCCGCCTTGTGTTTGGGTGGATGGATGCCATGTACCCTCAATATCCTCCTCTGCCCCTTCCTCCCCTTCTCCCATGCCTGCAAGGTCCTACTCATTCTCTTCCGCCTCCTCCTCTTCCTGGATTTGTGGTGCACTACGTCTAGTAGGCGCGCATGTCTGAGATGATGTTTGAAATGTCATCTCTTGATGCAGCGTCCGCTCTGTGTCCTGTCCGAGATCCACCATCATCTCTTCCAGCAGGCACATGATGGGGATGGTGTTACTGACACAGGCCTGATCCCTGCTGATCATCCTGGTCGCCTTTTCAAAGGGTGACAATATAGTGCACAAGTCCTCAATTTGCAGCGACTCCACAGGTCTGAAAAAAGGTAGTGTAGGTATATGTCTGAAACGAACAGACTCTGCCACGTAATCCACCACCGCTTTCTGTTGTTCAGCCAGCCGCAGCAGCATGTAAAAGGTGGAATTCCAACAAGTGGCCACATCACAAATTAACCGGTGCACCAGCAGTTTGAGATTATGAAGATCTAGCACAGCCCAGTTAGGCAAAGGATCACCCGAGAGTCAAAGTTGTTCTACTGAAGTGGCCTAAATTGGGCTCTGGAACCCGTAAGTCTCTATTTGCAAATTTTTATGTTGCATGATATATGTGCAACCGTTTAGCAAACCTAGAATTGATAATGCACTAGATAATACACTAAAACTAGTTTTGGTGCACACAAGCAAAAGACAATTTACAATATACCAGATGTGATAAATAGATACTGGACAACAAAATTGTTTGCCTGTGAAATAGTGACAAACTATGACACCCAATATTGCCCATAGACAGGGTTTTAAATAAATAAACAAACTACAATCAGTCTCTTTAAGTTAACCATAAAAAAAAATTGCTGTAGAATTATTGCTATTACTGCACATATTTGAAAGTAAATGCATGGGGAGGCTATATTTGTAATGTTTTTTTTATTTATTTCAGTCAATTTTAGGATTTTTGAACTTAAAATGTTTTTGTTTTACTTTATATTCATCACACTGGACTGATAAACTTCCTATATGATAGCATTTTGTACTAATGCAGGTTCTCTTTATTATGACATCAGGGGTCTTTTAGTGTTCTAATGTCTCCCCTGCATTGTCTTTGTTTCCCCTGCACACATCAAACAATTTCTGGGTACACTTACTGCCCACATATTCATGGCAACCAAACCAATGATATCCAAAATGCACCAAAAAAGCCTTAACTCTACAAATTGTAAAACTGGGTGACCTGGACATTGATCACTGAAAAGATTAAACATTTCAGCAAAACTTTTGTTTATACCTTCAAATTTTCAAAAATAAGGAACTCACGGTTACAATAGTTGTGTTTTTTCTGTATGCAACTGGAATCTGTTACCAAATCAAGCAGCGCATAGAATATACACTGGTTTTCTTTTTAAACAAGAAAAACTAGGTCTGATCAAAGCTCATGCTATTCTTTTATATTTATAATATGCACCTGCACTCAAGAGAGAGCAAGAGAGAAGGTGTGCTCAGCGAGAGGCTGAGAAGGTGTGCTCAGCGAGAGGCTGAGAAGGTGTGCTCAGCGAGAGGCTGACCGAGGAAGTACTCAGCCAAGAGGGACTCCAGACTGAGAGAGAGGCAGAGTGGATTCCAGGCTGAGAGAGAGAGCCAGAGGGGATTCCAGGCTGAGAGAGAGAGCCAGAGGGGATTCCAGGCTGAGAGAGAGAGCCAGAGGGGATTCCAGGCTGAGAGAGAAAGCCAGAGGGGATTCCAGGCTGAGGGGGAGAGAGCCAGAGGGGATTCCAGGCTGAGGGGGGGAGAGCCAGAGGGGATTCCAGGCTGAGGGGGAGAGGGAGAGCCAGAGGGGATTCCAGGCTGAGGGGGAGAGAGCCAGAGTGGATGCCGGGCTGAGGGAGAGAGAGCCAGAGGGTTCCAGGAAAGCCAGCAGCCAAACAGTACTACTAAACTGTGAGTGGACCAGTACTGATATAGTGTTAGTAAGAGAGGGCATCTAAGTGAGGTAGCCAGATACCCTGCCAGGTACTGTTTATTGTTTTGTTGAGAAGTGCTGGGGAATGTGCTGTAACACTTGCCTATTCAAAGAAAAAAACTGCTGTTATTTTGGACATGAGCGATTCCCCTGTGCTATGCCACAATATATATATATATATATATATATATATATATATATATATATATATATATATATATATATATATGTATAAATATTGCTAATTATATGTTTCAGAAAAAATATTATCGACAAATGTAATTAAACTTTTAAATAATTATATTTTGTTGTACTCAATTCTAATTTTTAAAAATATCATGCACAGAAAAAATATTTAAAATATTCCTCAATTTCAGAAACGTGGACTACATTACAACATGGAGGAAGGAGAACTTGACCTCACTTTTATTACAGAGCGGATTATCTCTGTTTCATTCTCAAGTAAATGCTCAAATGAAACCTATCTCCAAAATCTACAGGAAGTGACCCAGATGCTGAAATTAAAGCATGGAGATAATTATTTGGTAAGAACATTTAAAATTTTATACAAATATATGCATTGTAGCTAAAATATGTAATAATATATAATCAGAAAAGTACAGGTATTTTTATAGCAATAGCTACTAACAAATATCTAAAGTAATCAATAGTACCTGCTTTTATTAACCAAAAGCAATTCTCTTTTCCAAGGTACAGTGAATAATTTCATGTTAATTAGGCTAGGTTCAGACCTGCCTCTGAATCGAGCAATCCCATGCAGCTCCCTCCCTCATTCATTCACCAAGAATGCTGGCAAATGTAGTCTGACATCTACTTTTGTTTGTCACATGGTCATAAATTTGACTCTCCCACTTGCTAATTCGGAGAGTAATTTTGATGATGTAAAGTATGTAAGCTTTTTTTGCCCAAAAAACAGGTATTCTGTCTATGACTGGTTTTATACGCAATATTTGTATACACACTATATTGTTAAATTCACTTTTCAGTCTTATAAAAAAATGAACAAAGCATATTTTATTATTTGTATTGTTTGTGCTGGCAGCATTACTAAGTAGTGAAGATATACATGGAAGGCTGAATAAAAAACAACATAAACTGCTAGTAATGGACTGCATTTTATGTCATTTTTATTTTTACAGATAGTTCCACTGTAATTTGACACCTGGCTCCCTGCACAGTGAGCCATAACTAAAATACGGAAAATAGGGGATTAGCATTTGTGTCTGTTTTATTTTTTATTACTTTAGTAATAAAGGATACTAAAATCATCCTAGCAGTTAGCCATACATGTGAACAAATACTTATCTGCCCAGAGTGTTAGCCTTGTAAACTTTTGAAATGTATTGGAAATAAAGGATGCAGGTACAAAATTCTCAAGCTTGGAATATTTTGCTGTACTCTGCACATGTGCGGTCAACTGTAAGCCTTGTAAACTGTGGGCCACTGTTGTTGACCTTACTTTAAAGTACTAGTTACCTGGCAATCCCTGGCTTCAGAAATGTTATTACTATTTTGATCGAGAACAAAAAAGTGATATTGGTATAAAATGGGAAATTATCTTCATTGTTGTTCCCAGGCAGTGATATTGAGACTATTGGATCATCATGACAATCAGACTGCTTTGGCCAGCAGTGAATGGCATGGGAATACCTAATATGATTGTAGTTTTTCCAAGTCAGTGATACATTAGCAAAGCAAGTATGAGGATGACTACTTTAAAGTTATCAGTTTTAATAAAAGAATAAGTGGTGGATTTGATGCAAGAAATGAATGTTCGTTTCTACCACTCCCCAATTTTTTTTTTAGTCATTAGTGTGAAAAATACTCTAATGGGGTTTTTATAGAAACAAAACTGGTGAGATGTTCTTGTTGACTTGGTGCATTTGCTGTATACACCTTAAGACTGCAATTGACTTCTGTAAGCCTTTATGCTGACAGGAGAGACAGAAATCAATTACAGTCCGTAGGGGTGCAGGGCAAAAAGTCTTTTTACTGTGTGGCAACGGGAAGGCAAAGAGGGCATTGGCAGCCAGGCAGAAGAGAGCTTTAGTGGAAGAGAGGATTTGGCAAAGCCCTGATCTCAGTATTTTACACCCGACTCTGTAATGTACACTGGGAAAAACATTACATAGACATCAATTAGGTAATTGTTCGGTTTACCTATTTCTTAGCTTGGTTACATCTACTTATTGTCTCAGATGCCATCTGCTTTACATAGCACTTCTCTTGTAATAGAAGTCTGCTTCTTATGTCCTGTGTATGTTTACCTTCATTTACTGTTATTTTGGTCAGACACGTCATCTGGGCTTTACTTCAAGAAAACATTACAGCACTACTGACCTTTTTGTGGCAAAGTGGTCTTCCACCTGTACATATTTCTCTGTTCCACTTTAAGATTTAATAGGAGCATTCTATGAGATAATAGCTTGTAGAAGATAAATGATTGCTGTACAGTCAAGGCCTGTTCCCACTATGGCAAACTGATGTAATTTTAAATTTTGCTGCTTTAGGATTGCATTCACTTTAAAAGCTTAGTGCACAGCAATGCATTGCTGTATGTTGCTGTGAATTTAGATAGGAAGGTATTTCTGGGATGCCTTTAAGAATAAGTAGCAACTCGGTGCACCAGTACATCTTGTGCACTGCTTTAATGCAACAGACTAATGAGAATGTGCAATATATACAATATACTTGTTACATAAATGATAAAGGTTATAGATATATGAGTAGAAGAGATGCATATACATTTTAAGAGGTATTTTTTATTGCTCATATAGCTGATTCTGCAATCTTGATTTATTGTCGTTTTACAGGTACTGAATATATCAGAAAAGAGCTGCGAGCTTTCCAGGCTTAACACAAAGGTATTGTATAAATAGGTATAAATAGGAAGGAATTGATATAAAGCCCAACTAAAGCCAATCTGAACAATATCCCCCTATTGGATCGAATAGCTGTCAAATCAAATAGTGAGATATTCGACCAACACTAGTCCTAAGGCTGATTAACTGTGGTAATTAGTCAGTCAGACTCTGTGTTTTCAAGGCAAAGGTTTAAACTTGCCAGGCCTCCCTTTAGCTCTGCCCATGTTTTTTTGTAAGAATTCAGGTAGAAAAATATGTGTCATCCTGCTCCCCCACATTGCTTGATTAAAAGGAGAAAAATTCTTTATAAATACCCCAGTAAAACCTGGGTCACCTTAGTTCTGTGCTAAATCAGGTGAGCCCTTTCAGCTAAAGAAATTTCGGAAGACTTGTTCAGCAGGTGAAGGAAGTTAGAAACCTTCTGGACACCATGGGTAACCAACTGGCTAAGACTGGCTGTTCCTCTCCCATGTGCCTAAAATACTATCAGGATAAATAAGTTCATGCATAAAGTTTCATTTTCTTCTGCTTGGGGCTTTTGCCAGTGGTAGTTATTTTCCCAACCAGCTATTTTTTTAATTGCTTAGGGATGTCATGTACAAAAAAAAAAACATTGTTGCAGAATTATATTAAATTTGGAGCAGTTTTCTGAAGGAATACCTTTTCTGCAACTAGATATCTTTAGTCTTTATGATTAAAAGACAAACAGCATCATTTAATTCACTTACTCTCTGAGATTGGTAAGGCTGTTATAGACCTTTCATTACACAACCTGGGCTGTAAGGATTAGTGCACTAGATGGGGTCCAGTTGTCATGGCATCCAGTCATTCCCTCCATCGACACTAGAGGGGAAGTGGTAGGAAGTGTCTGGCATCTGACTAGAATACCCTTGGTGTTTTGGTAAATTAAATGTAATTTTTAAAGTAGGAAATGGTTGAAATATCTATTGTGTTTGTGCTAATTTTACCCCACTTTATATTGTATTTGTATCCATGTTTAAGTGAATTCCTATGACATTTTATCCTGATAGATGTGAAACATTCTTCCCATTAGGACTACAATAAAACTTAAGAAAATCTCTATCCTATCCTCTCTCTATCAAGAAAAAAATTTGGCTGTAGTTGAGCTGTAAAAGGTGTGTTTTTTTAATATAATATTTTCAATGTTTAAACATATATTTTTTTGTATATAGGTAATGGACATGGGGTGGCCTGAGCTACATGCTCCCCCTCTGGATAAAATGTGTTCCATCTGTAAGGCAATGGAATCTTGGATGAACAGTGACCCGCTGCATGTAGTTGTAATTCACTGCAGAGTAAGTGCATGTAATTTGTCTGTTAATTGAGATTTAAATAAAATAAGCAGACATTTATATGTGACAGGGCACTATGGTATGGTAGGAATGATATAAAAAAATCCCCCTCTTACCCTACATTTCACTTTCTGTACTGTTAGAGATATTGGGGTTCACAGAAGGTAAGTGGCCAGCTATGTGTGACAGGGTAGTACAGTATAACGGTTATAGTTTTTCATATCTTGTGATGATGCCATAGTGATAAAATTATCAGTCATATTTCCCTTCTCTTACAGAGAAAATGGGGTTCTTAGAGAGTAAAGTGATAGCTGTGTGTGACAGGGTAGTATGATATGATGAGTATAGCATTTTAATGGGGAAGGGGGGGGGGGGCATAAGGAGTTTCCTACTGGTTCTCACATTTCTAATTGCCAACATCCCTCAGTTCTGGAGAAACTGGGGTTCACAGAAGGTAAGTGTCCGGCTATGTGTAACAGGCAGCTGGCCAGCTGCTCAGTCTGTGAGGAACTTAGCGGCTGGCGAGCTGCCTGTTACACAAAGCTGGACAATTACCTTCTGTAAACCCCAGTTTTTGCGTTTGCAGATGTGACTGCCGGCGGCAGTGAATGGTACTGAGCGTCTCCCCTGAGCCAGGGCTCCGTGGTTTGAGGAAGGGGTAGAAGCATCACAACCTTACCGCCAACCTGAATGCAAACTTGAAGTTTTGTGCACTTTAGGAGCATCACAGCACACAGACATTTGGCTGTACCCCAATGTTCATTGCCATGAGAGTGGCCCCCAGGGGGTCCCCAACATGCAAATTCAGTTTGTGGACCCTGGTCTTGAAATAGCCCCATCTAATGTGAAAATATCCCTGATTGTTGTTACAGGGTCACAGGCATAAAATCCAATCTGGCAATTTGTTACATAAAGAGGGAATACATTTGGTTTAGTAGCAGCTCTTATGGTCCCCTGTGTACCTTGACAATTTCACGTTTCTTTGACAATCAGTAAAGGAGATATAAGGATTTATACATGGGGCTAATGACAGCTGCTTGAACACAGACACTGATCTCATGCTGCTGCTGCATGAATATTAGTGTTTATGTTCGAATTCAGGTTGTCCCTAAATTCGACCCGAATATGGCTGTTCGAATTCGGGTAGACCCAACCCGAAAAACACGGGATTCGACTGCAAAAATTCGGTAGGAAAAAAAAATTTTTTTTTTCTTAAATTATTAATTTCGTATGTGTTTTTTTTTTTTAAACTTGTTCTTTTTTTATTTTTTACAGGTTATCCGACAATGACATTATGAATCATAATGTCATTGTGGGATTCCTGGACCGTGGGAACTTTGCGGTCACAGCTAATTGAAAGCAGGTGTGTTCGGCTTTGACATTCGACCACCCAAATTTTTTTGCTATATTCGAGCGAATAGCTGCCGAATCGAATAGTGAGCTATTCGACCAACACTAATGATTATCTCACAGTACAAGGTGGGCAGGGAGCAGCTCCCCCTGCTGGCAGCACAATCTCATAGAGGATCATAGATGCGTGCGCCCTATTCCCCGCAAGAAAATGAGCAGAGAGGGAGAGGAGAGGGCCTGATCTGACAGCCGTAGGTTGGGCACCCCTGCTTTAAACAAAACATAAAGAAATTCAATACTTACACATTTATATCCTAATATTCTCAACATTTGTGTTCAGAATAATGGAAGTCAAACATCACTAAACTGATCAATCACTGTTTTTGGTAGATTTCTACTAAATTTACATTTTCTATATTTCTACATAGAAAATAATTTAAAAGTAGGTGTAGTAGAGTAATAGAAAGCCAACAGACTCAACAGTCATAGGATGCATGCTGCAGATTCTGTGTAATTGAAGCTATTCAAAAAATTCAAAATAATGGAGTTCGATTAGTAAGGTACCGTATTTTTCGGACTATAAGACGCACCCAATTTTGAAGGAGAAAAACCTAGAAAAAAAAGATTCTGTACAAAATACTAAAAAATCACTCTGTGTCAATGTATCCCCTTGAAGCCCACAGGATCGCGGGATCGGGTGAGTATGATTTTTTTTAATTACCGTTATATTTAACATGTATTCGGTGTATAAGACGCACCCACTTTTCCCCCCCAGTTTTGGGGAAGAAAAAGTGCGTCTTATAGTCCGAAAAATACGGTAATTCATTCTGTGAAAAGAAGTGTCAATTACGGGCCTTATTTCAGGAATAAAGGCAGCAATGTTGTACATGGTTATAGTGCATTTCTCTCTGAAAATCTGAGTAAAATGAATAATTCCAGACATTGTTATTATTATTATTATTATTAATAATAATAATAATAATAATAATAATAAACCGGATTTATATAGCACCAACATATTATGTAGCGCTGTAAATTCAAAAGAACAACCTACTTTGATAAAAAATGTTGATTGCAGAAGGGAAAACATGCAGCTGGGAAAATAAGTATTGAACACGTCAATGTTTTTCTCAGTCATTATATTTCTAATAGGGTATTGACATACAGGATGTCTGTAACAACCCAAGTAACACACGTACAAAGAAATCTAAACACATATGTCCTCAAATGTGTACTAAATTGGAATGACAGGGGCGTGTCTGGCCAGCATCCATGATGCCTGCATAGTCCGTGTGTTATTTTTCTTCCTCATTTTTGAGTTCCAGCGTGAGTCGATTCATGTATCCTTGCACGATAATGACAAAAAGAAAGAAGAGCAATTTGGAACTCACTATTTTCTTCAGGCCACAAGATCCAGCTGATATCCATGATGACGCTGATGGCAGGCCTGTCTCTCCTACAGCATCTCCGGACTCTCCAGAGACCTTGTGCTCCTCAGAAATTGGATTGCTGCACGCAGAACAGCCAGCTCTTTTTTTGGGTGAGTCACCAACCTCAATTAGATCTACTAGATCTGTAACCTCACAAAAGGCTGACTTAAATCAGACATGGCCTCAATCTCCTCCACAACGGAGACAACCCGCAACTGATAGATCACCTATGCATTCAGGCAACACCAAACTTCCCACTATTAAGGAAAACCCCACACACTAAGGAAATTTTTGTTTCCATAATAAAAGAGATTATGCTTTCTTTAAAAAATTCCCTACACCAAGATATGTCAGATATGTTTAACCAGATCAAATTCCATCTATCATCAAGATACGAGAATTCAACATCTAGAGAATAAAATGGAAGAGTTTTCCCAAGCTCATAACCAGCTGGTAGATGCTCATCAAGAGAGTGAATCTGACCTAAATTGGATTAAACAGAAAATCACGGATCTTGTGGATCGCTCTTGCAAAAACAACATTAAATTTAGAGGCAAAATTTTCCAAATTTTTCTCACCACCTTTCCCAAAAATCTCTTACTAACAGCCTCTAATTACAATTTGCTCATTGATAGAGCGCATAGAATCTCCAAATCAAATTTTTTGCCACAAGATACGCCAAGTATTGAGAAATTGATGTTCATAGCCAGGAAACCACCTCCACTACCAGATCCATACAAGAATATTCAATTGTTTGCCAACTTATCAATAACAACTCTGCAAGCCAGGAAAAAATTTCTACCTCTCACTAAAGTGCTTGGAGAGACTAAAATTTCTTAGGGTTTCCTAACAAAATTGATTATTGCTAATTTGAAGAAAAACTTCCCAGTATCTTCAGTTGAGGCACACATGAAACTCCTGATGGAATGGAATATACTTACTGAGCCCTTACTACAGCGGCAAAGTTCCTCTCCCAGAAGAATACAATCAGATTGGACTTGATCAAATTCAAAAATGCAGTTATTATCTTTCTTTCTTCATTACTCACTCTGCAGGAAAATATTGGCTCTTTGTTTCAGGTCGTTTCGGGCTACTTTTTGTAGGTTACCCCAAGGTGTTTACTACCCCCCCCCATATGTTACCTTAGCAGAATACTCTGCCCATATACCTGAATTTATTTCAGGATATTCTTACCTGTTTGTCTGTTCCTCTTTATGGTTTTCTTTTCTTTTACTTGCCAGTCTATTTTTTTATATATTAGATATCTGTGATCATCCAAATTTATTTTAACATCCGAGAATGATGATCCACTTTTTGTCTTCTAATGCCAGGGGATTAAACAGCCCCTTTATGCATTCATCATTACTAAAAGAAGCCCAATCACACAATGCTGACTTTATTTTCGTGCAAGAATCAGACTTTGCGAACGGAAAACAACCCATCTGGAAACCTTGTTGATTTCCATACATATATATGTCCAACGCAGATGTAAAGAAAACCGGAGTAATAATAGCTATAAAAGACACTGTGCATTTTCAATATTTGAATCATGTTTCTGACCCTATGGGACATTCCCTCATTCTAGATTGCCAAAAAATTAATATTACTTTTACCTTAGTGAACGCCTATATACCAAACTCAAAGCAACTTCATTTCCTTAAGAAACTTCTAGATACAATATCTACAATCCAACAAGGTTCTCTACCATTAGAAGATCGAAACGCAATGGCTGATTATACAATGGATTCTACATCCCTTCCAAAACGTGCTTCAATGCAACTGGCTAAATTTTTCACAACTAATGACTTATACGATATCTGGAGATGTTATCATAGCTCGGAGAGGGACTTAACTTATTTTTCCATCTCACAATAATCCTATTCTAGGATTGACTATTTCCCAAAAGATAAATGGTCCATTCCTCCTGATTGCCTATGGGAATTAAACACATATCTGATAGCTCATTCAAAAGTCGCCCAACAGATTGAAGATGTCCAACATTTACTTTTTGATACTAAGGATCTTGAGGACACTAATCATTTTATACAATGAAATGCTCATAAGGCATTTATTAGGGGGGTTAGTATAAGGATTTATTTATATGAGAAAAAGAAAAGGCTGGGACAAATCATAGATCTTCTTACTAGCATTAAAATAAATGAGGATTTAAATAAAAAATTTCCATCTCGGGCATTGATGAATACTATTTTAAAAAAAAGTTTTAAAAAAAAAAGAACCAACTAAAATCTTATATAAATTCGAGAAGTCCCTTCAAAAATTTAAAGCCGAATAATATCACGCTCGGATAGACAGGATGACTGGGGGTTGCTGTGGCTTGCACGGAGGTGGTGTGAGCCCTGAGAAGGGCCAAGGCGCAGAGTCTAAGCAGTAACCAGGTTTTTTCCAGAGCCTCTGATGATGAGGATGTTGCGCTGCGGGTTACTGCCAGGTTCCGCACCCTGGGTACACCAAGCTGGGCAAAGCACAGTAACAAATCGCTAAGCAAAAGTATAGTCAAAGGAAGCCAGGGTCGAGACAAGCAGCAAGCAGGTCACATGCCAGGGGTCAATAGCCAGGGATCCAGGAGACACACAGCAATGACACAGAGGGCACTGCGGGCACAGGGAACACAGGAGACACTGGAAACAGTAGGAGGTACAGGTGATGCAAGGATATCCACAGGAAGACAGGAACACAGTAACAGCACAGAGTAGTTGGCTGAGAACCAACAAACTGGACAAGGAAGGGTTAACACAGGAGCTGGACACAGGAAACACTGGATTTAAGCAGCGGGTATACAAGAACTAGTTCACAGAACTGGGGAGCTCGGCACTAGTAAGACTTGTTGCACAAACACAAAATGGAGTCTGAGAGCTAGCTAAACAGCCAGGAGTGGTTAGGAGGCTATTTTCTGATTGGCCAGCGGCATGGACAGAGTTGATAAAGCTTGGAAACAAAGGCACGCCAAGCATCCGAACTGACCGCATGCGCAGGGGAGAGATGCCTGTGCTTTAGTGAGGAACAGGTAAGTGTGACAAACAATATGCCACGCATAAAAAAGGAGGAGCATACTTGGCCAAAAGTCTTAGGGCACAGAGAGGCAACTCTAAAAATCATATCTTTATTAAACCCTTATTCTCAGCAATCATGTTATGTCACAGATATAATTTGTGCCAGTTTATGCATATATTAATGGGCTGAGTTTGAAATGTACAAAGAGAGATAACACAAAGACTTGAACGATTATACTATTTAATAATAAGATAGATAGACAAAACAATGCAATAATGTAATAACAATTAATAAGCTGTAACAAAAGATACTTAGCTGCGGAAGAAAACTGAATTCACCCAAAGATTCTGCTGGAAATCAATAACTTGATCAAAATCAAAATGTCGCATCCAGTTAGTTCTGGTCAAGACTAGTTCATTAGGTATGGCACTGTGTTTTGAACTACTCAGGAAGGAACTAAGACAATGGCCAGTGTTTGACCAGTACTGACCAATGATCATCCCTTAAACCAGTATTTTACCTTATAAGGATACCAGTTAAAGGATATGCTGCATTCCTTTAGGATGACCTCATATATGGTATACATATACCAGTATATACTGGTAAAGCATTATTGTTGGTGAGACATAATTGATATTAAATAAACTTGTGCTAACCCAACACATGTACTAACACTAAAATTATAGTTAATGCCTTCCGTAACAATTACTATTCTTTATATTATTTGTCCTGTGATCAATCAACCCCTTTTAGAAAAAAAAATCTCAGTCTCAATCAATATCTCAATCTCAAATTGATTCTTTAACGCAACCATTCATTCACAAACCAAGAGATCCTTAGAGCTATAAAATCGCTCTCCAACAGTAAATCGCCAGGTGCAGACGGTTTTCCAATCGAATACTACAAACGTTATGATTCTCAACTAACAACTAACATTTGCCTGTGGAGATGTTGCAAGCAATTATAACACTGATCAACAAACATTTTCTTGCCAAACAGAATAAAGTCATTTTAGGTTATGTTTAATGCAGATATTCCAAATATGGTATTGGTTTTGATAGATTGGCTCTAATTTTTGAAATATTGACCTCAATATTAACCCCATAGAAAACTAATGAAACATGAAAATTAAGCAAAATTAAACTAAATATGCCTACGTATAAAATTAAATTTTTGAAATACTCAAATGTCAATAAATTCCATATTCAGTATATGTACAGAACTATAGAAGAGATAGAATATTGGTTAGAGAAACCACAAGTGAGGTTTTTTTCTTTTGGCAAAATGTTGTTTATGATAGAAGATATGCACATTACAGTTTTTACATATTTAGACAGTACAGTGCTATACAAGAGTTTTGATGTGCTCCTGATTACTTCATCAGGTTATTTTCAAAAAAGCTAGACAGAGTATGCTAACACAGATGTTGGTATAGATAAAATAACTTGTGTGAGTACTAACGTTTTAATTGCTTAGTATAATCTTGTATTAGACCATATGGTGTTTTAACCCGACATGTTTCGCCAACTTGGCTTCCTCAGGGGTGTACTTAAGACAGTTGTCTAAACATATTCAAAGTAAACAAACATATGTGTAAGGCATCAATAATATATATAAAACACAAGAAAAAGGAAATAATTTTTTTTTTATAGCCTGTCTACAAAGCCTGTGTACAAAGTAATATTTCTACATATTTACAGACATTGTATCTAAGGTATAGAGTAGTTTATATGTTTGAATGAGTAATGATACATAATTACTCTGATCAATAAATAAGTATGTAACATAGTAACATAGTAGGTTAGGTTGAAAAAAAAAGACATAAGTCCATCAAGTTCAACCACTAGGAAAATAAACATATCCCGATATAAAACCCTATAGGACATAGTTGGTCCAGAGGAAGGCAAAAAAAACCTGGTACAATTTGCTTCAACAGGGGAAAAAATTCCTTCCTGATTCCATGAGGCAATCGGATGTTCCCTGGATCAACAGTCACTGTTATTTTTACTTTGAAGCCTTAATACCCAGTTATATTCTGTGCTTCTAGAAAAACATCCAGCTATTTCTTAAAGCATTCTATAGTAGTTGCTGAAACTACTTCCTGAGGGAGCTGATTCCACATTTTCACAGACCTTACAGTGAAGAATCCCATTCTTATCCGAAGCTTAAACTTCTTTTTCCTCCAGATGCAAAGAGTGCCCTCTGGTTCTTTGTAAAGATCTCAAAGTGAATAATGGGAAAGCGAGTTCTCTATAATGGACTGTTTATATATTTATACAGGGTGATCATATCCCCCTTAAACGTCTCTTCTCAAGGGAGAATAGATTGAGTTCAGAAAATCTCTCTTCATAGCTGAGCTCCTCCATTGCTTTTTTTTTTTTTTCTTTTATCTTCAAAACATTTTATTTTTATTTTTAACACATTAAAACAGTACAGAACAACGTTGTAAACCAATCGAGGGGGGTAGGGGGAAATATTCAGGGGACATCAGAGGAAATGGGGGGGGGGGACAAAGTAGGGGGGGAGTGTCTCAAAGATACATAAGTTCAAAGAGTCCAGAGTGGTAGCAAATATAAAAAATGGAAAAAAGGTAAAAAAAGGGGGGTAAAAAGTCCCAGCTGTAGTGTCCTCGGTTCGGTCCAGATAGAATATTACCTGTAAAGAAACCACTACTTTGTAAAGGGAGGGAGGGAACAGTAGTAGGGAAACAGACATAATATTTAACACCTCAGGCACCTAGTAGGCTCTTATATTCATCAGATTCCTGAAACGCTATCTATGGGGCCCAGGTAGACAGGAATTTTTCGGTTCTATCATATATACCAAAAGTGAGATCCTCCATCAACATAATTTCATTACCCTTTTGAAGCCAGCAGAGACTCCGCTGTGTATCGGCGTCTGGTGTGCTGAGCGTAAAATCTGTTCACATTGGGAGGGGGTGAGAGTCATCCCCAGCTCACCCTCCCAAAAGGCCAGAAAAGAGGGTGAGAATTTTACTAGGTGGCGTATTTAGCATAGAGTAAATCAGGGAAATAGCGTGTCTGCAATCATCTTTCCCAGCACAAAGTCTCTCAAAGACTGACAGAGATCTCCTAAATGTAGATGCAGGTGGCAGAGATCACAGAAAGTGCGATAATTGCGCCATCCTCCAGAAGTCAAGTCTGAAGGGAAGGTCAGGGGATCTTGGATCCTCCATCAAATACCAATGGTCCCTTCCAGGGTAACTTACTGCCCTGTCTAGGCCGGCCTCTCGTAGCACGAGAAATCTCTTATCTTCTACTCCTGGAGTAAAAGCAGGATTCCCAATGATTGGTGTTAAAGGGCTGGGTTGAGGGGAGATATCTGCAGTTGGGAAATATTTGCTACCAATACTACACGTTGCCCTTATCAAGGGGTGGTTTCCCACCGTCTATCTCAGAAAGGATTGTACCCATGGGAGATATCACAATTGGGTAGTGCAGAAGCTCTGTTCCATAGGGACCCACTGTAAACTGCGTGTGTGTGCACCAGTCCACAATTCGCAGTAAATGGGAGGCTGCATAATATAAAGAAAAGTTAGGGATACTCAAACCTCCAACACGTTTATGCCAGAATAACAATCTCCTATTCAGTCTTGGATTCCTATTGCCCCAGTTAAATTTAAATAATTTGGTGTGCAGTTGTTTAAAAAAGGAACTAGGGACATTGATCGGGAGTGCCTGAAAGAGGTAAAGAAACTTAGGGAGGATGTTCATTTTAATGATCTGGATACACCCAAACCAAGAAAACGTATGGGAGATCCACTGGTCAAGATCTTAGACAATTTTTGTAACATAGGTGTAAAATTCAGTGTAAAAAGTTTGTCTATGTCAGTGGGTAGTTGGACCCCCAGGTAACGAATTGAACCAGTGGCCCATTTAAAGGGAAAGGAGGTGGCTATTTACACCTGTTGTGTCTCCTGTAGGGTGAGATTGAGGGCTGCGCATTTGGAGATGTTTACCTTAAAATTAGACAGGTGACCATAGGTTTTAAGCTCCTGCAATAGGTTAGGTAGAGACACCACAGGCCTAAACAGTCAGAAAAGGGGATCATCAGCAAAGGCCGCAACCTTATGCTCTGATGTGTCAGTCTGCAGTCCTGATACATCCGTGGAGGCACGGACGCGGCAGAGGAATGGTTCAAGGGTCAGTATGAAGAGCAACGGGGACAGGGGACATCCCTGCCTCGTGCCATTAGAAATTGGTGGAGGTTCAGATCAAAACCCAATAACTCGGACTGAGGCTATCGGTTAGGTGTACAATGAACCAATCCAATATCACATATTTTCCCCTAATCCAATAAACTTCAGAGTTTGCATCATGTCATCATTGCCATCATTGCCAGTCCACTCTGTCGAACGCTTTCTCTGTGTCAGTTGACAGGAGGAAGTCTGGTAGATGGGTACAATGGGAAGCTAAGATCCAGTTTACCACTCGGATCGTGTTGTCTCTTGCCTCTCTAGCGGGGACAAACCCAACCTGGTCAAAGTGTATCAATTTACTTAACAGAGGTTGCAATCTATTAGCCAAAATTTTTGTGAATAATTTCAAGTCTTGATTGAGTAGGGATATTGGCCTATAACTCATACATACCGAAGGATCCTTCCCATCCTTAGGGATTACTGAGATGTGGGCACTAAGTGAGTCCTTTGATAGCGTTTCCCCTGACAGAAGCGAATTAAAAGCAGCTAGAAAATGGGGTGAAAGAATTTCCTGAAAGGCCTTGTAGTATTTTAAAGTAAAGCTGTCAGGTCCAGGTGACTTCCCCGAGGCAGTGGAGTTTATCGCTGTTTGGAGTTCAATTTCTGTATTGGGGGTTTCTAGGGTCTCAATGTCAGACTGGGATAGTTGTGGCATACCGGAGTTGGATATATAGTCTTTATTCTTAGACAATCTATCCAGGGTGGCACCTGGCTTTTGCTCATGTGGGTGGAGGTTAGGCAAAGACTTATAATATGCCCGAAAACATGCTGCTATGTCTTTGACCGGGTGGGTCTTTTCCCGTTTGTTAATTATATAGGGAACAAAGGAACAAACTCTCTGTGCCTTCAAGGAGTTAGCTAGGATTCTGCTGCTCTTTTTTTCAAACTCATAAAACGTTCTTCTACATTTTACGAGCATCGCCTTGGCCATCGCCTTGGCCATTTTCTCGCGAAGGATAATCAATTCCTGTCCTATGCCTGCTCTAATGTACGTTTGTGAGTTTTCTCCAAGGTTGCAATTTAAGAGAGCATGCCCGATATCTCGTGTCTAGCCGCCTTTTAAACTCTGGCGCCATGTTTTATGAAGATGCCACGAATCACCACCTTATGAGCCTCCCAGATCAACATGGGGCTAATTCCTGGTGTCTCGTTAGTTAAAAAGTAAGAAGAAAGCTCCTTAGAAACATCTGTTGAGACTTCCTTGTCCTCCAGAAGGAACTCGTTCAGCTTCCAGTGTCACACCTTAGGAGAAAGGTGTTGAAGTGAAACATGGAGGAATATCGGTGCATGGTCTGAAAAAGTTGCGGTCCCTATAGAGCAGTCATGAACTTGTATCAGATCAGAGTGACGGATCCAAAAATGGTCAATGCGAGAAGAAGGTGAAGTCTCTATCCAATAGATGTAAGATTCTCCAAACATCGATCATTTGATGATGGAGCATTGCCCGTAATGCGGCCCTGTCCTGGTATCCCCGTTAGATATGCGGGAGACATCAGCAGCAGGATCTGGGACAAAGTTAAAGTCCCCACCCAGTACAACGAAGCCCTCACGAAATTCATCTAGTCTCACCAGAGCTGCGGAGAGAAAAGATGCCTGGGCTGTGTTGGGTACATATACTGTGGCTAGAGTGACCATCTGGTGGTCAAGCAATCCCTTGACAAACAGCAAACGCCCATCAGCATCACTATACATATCTTTGAGAGACTAAGAATGCCCATCAGGCAATAAAATGCTTACACCCTTGGAGCGAGAGTCAGGGGAGCAGCTATATTACACTCTTGAACCTACGGTGCCTAAGTTTTGGTAATTTGTTACTCCGAAAACCGGTGGAGTCCAGAGAACAGGGATGAGCGTTTTTCTGGGGTGTTCAAACCTTTCAAATTTAAGGAGGTAATTTAGGGGGGTTATAAGGAATATCCTACCTATTATCGTCATCAAACAAGACAAGGGCTATTTACAGATGTTAAGTCCGATAAGCGTAGTACAAGAGGGTAAGGCAAAGGCAGGTCACAAACAATCCGAGGTCAGGGCAGGCAGCAGACAAGAGTTAGGTTTCAAACCAGGTCGCTATGGGAATGACAAACTGGATTAACATAAACCAACACAAAGGACGCACCCAAGCACACTGTGTTCACAGAGGCTTATAGCGGGCAATGGTGTTAAGGACAGGTTCTCCTTAAATGGCCAATGACCTTGCGCCACCTGGCGCCATTTGATAGGAGGGTACCTGAATCCCCTGTGGCGGATTGGCCACAGGGAATTTAAACTAACTATGTCCCGCCCCGCAGCGAAGCAGCCGAGTGCCACGCCCTCGGAGGGTACAAGAGGCACGCGTGGTAGCGCGCACATCTTCCCACAGCACCCCTGCGACGTGCCCTACTTTGCACCTCCACAGGAGTGCTGAGAACAGGACAGTAATCACGTCCATAGAGATGCAAGGGATGCCGCCTGGCCGAACAGGATCCCTCCGCTTGCAGAGAGAGACACGCTGCGAGCAGGGCAGAAGCCTCGGCCATGCTGCCTGCTGCAGCGGCGTCTCCCTCTGCGGCTGGGATCCCCAGGGCCGCCGCAGGCTCGCAGGACAGGTAAGTTCCTTACACCTATACAATTCAGATACCAGGAAGTACCTGTTAAAGTGCAATGAGCTCAAATAACAAACCACAGGTAGGATCGCTTAGGGAGGTATTGTAAATTGCCCAAAATCCTCCTCACTTTATCAGCGAGGACCCTTGGGTAGAGACTGTAAAGGCTCAGAACTAACTGGGTGAGCTCCTGCTCCTGAGCCAAAGTGCAGGTAATACAAAACAATAAATAACATGTAATTAAACTGTAACATGCAAAAAATAGCCATAGGCAAATAAATCGGTGTGTACGTGACTACGTGATGTTCTCTTGTGTGCAGGCTGCTTGCAAAATTTCCTCTTTAGTTGGATAAGAAGCCAATTTGCAAACCACATCTCTAATCCTATCTGAGTCCTGGGGCTTGTATCCAGGGACCCATTGAGCCCTCTCCACTCCAATCGGGGAATCCTTAGGTACTCTCAAGACACTGTTAAACAGGGACGTAACCGCCACTATTAAATGTTGAGAATCAACCGATTCAGGTAGTCCGCATATGCGGATGTATTTACGCCTATTTCTGTTTTCTAGATCATCCTGGAATAGTATAAGGCGCTGTAAAAGCATGATGTGCTCATTCAGTACTTCCTGCTGTTAATCAGTAGATTTGGCCAGGGTCTCTGTAATCTCCTCAACTGCCAATACTCTAGTCCCCAAATCCCTCCTGAGATCAGCAATCTCCTTTTTAACAGTGCTCTCTATGCGATTATTGCAGAAATCTAGATCAGCTCTAGTGAGGCCTTAAGTGCCAGGGTTAACTTCCCCTGTCATATCAATAGAGAGTGCAGGTGAAGAAGGGGGGTTGGAGGACAACTGTGAGCTTCTTTCAGTGTCCTGGCCCTGCGTAGCATGTGAAGGGGGGGTAGCGGTGACATTACTTACAGTCCCAGGTTTTTCGCGCCTTGCATCACCAGCCGGCGCCATCTTGGAAGTCGGGGGAAGGAGCTGCTGGATCCGATTTGGTGAAAAAACTCACCATCACCAACAAAATCACTCTGTGCTGGGGGACCTCTCCAAAGCATCTAGCTCTCTCCAAAGCTTACTAGTTCCGGCGCATGCGCAGTCTCCCCCTCCTTTGCTTTTATTAGTTTAGTTGCCCTTCTCTGCACTCTCTCCAATTCAACAATGTCCTTTTTGTGAACTGGTGCCCAAAACTGGACTGCATATTCCAGATGTGGTCTGACCAATGCTTTGTACAGGGGCAGGTTTATGTCTCCATCTCTGCAGTCTATTCCTCTTTTAATACAAGAAAATACTTTACTAGCTTTAGATATTGCAGCTTGGCATTGCATGCTGTTATTAAGCCTATGATCTACCAGAACCCAAGGATCCTTTTCCCTTTCTGACTCCCCCAAATGTATTCCCCCTAGACAGTATGAAGCATGCATGTTGTTAGCTCCCAAGTGCATAATTTTACATTTATCTATATTGAATGTCATTTGCCATTTCGCTGCCCAATCAAACAGTACATCCAGGTCTGCTTGTAGATTATAGACATCTTGTATGGACTTTTTTCCATTACATAGTTTGGTGTCATCTGCAAACACAGAAATGGTACTTTTAATCCCAAACTCTTTATCATTTATAAAGATGTTAAACAGTAAAGGTCCCAACACTGAACCCTGGGGTACACCACTAATAACCTTGGACCATTCAGAGTATGAATCATTAATTACAACTCTCTGGATGCGATCTTTAAACCAGTTCTCTATCCATTTACAGATTGACTTTTCTAAACCTATCGAACCTAACTTGCAAATTAACCATTTGTGGGGTACGGTGTCAAATGCTTTAACAAAGTCCAAGTACACTATATCAACTGCTATTCCACTGTCTACCTGTTTACTTACTTCCTCATAAAAAGAGAGTAAATTTGTTTGACAACTTCTGTCTTTTTTGAAGCCATGCTGACTATCACTTATAATATTATTTTCTAGCAGAAACTCCTCTATGTGGACTTTAAACTAATGGGTCTGTAGTTACCTGGTAATGACTTTTCTTCCTTTTTGAAGATAGGAACCACATTGGCCTTACGCCAGAAGGTTATGCTAGAAATAATGGCTTTCAAATAACGGAGCTCAGCTCTTTGGGGACGTGGATGTAATCCATCAGGTCCTTGTGCTTTGTCGACCTTAACTTTTGCCAGCTGTTTCTCAATCATATGAATTCTGAGCCATTGTGATTAATTTAGGGCAGTGACATTGCTATTATGAATTTGGACACAGAGCTAAAAAATGTGTTTAGTAAATCTGCTTTGTCTTTATCCCCAGTTACCAACCCGGGGAGACATCCTTTAAGGGGCCTACATGCTCAGGTCTGATCTTTTTGCTATTAATATATTTGAAATCTGTCTTTGATTTTGAAGTTTTGCACATTTTATCTCCCTTTTACATCTTTTGTTATATTCTTTATAGGTTTCAAATGATGACGGTTATCCTTCATATTTATATTTTTGGAATGCCCTTCTTGTTCCTTGTGGCTTTTTTAACATCAGCTGTAAGCCACGTAGGTTTTAATTTTAGCCTCTTAAACTTATTTCCCATTGGAATATATTTTTCAGTTTTTGTTTGTAGAACAGACTTGAAACATTCCCATTTCTGTTCTGTGTTCTTTGAGGACAATATTGTCTCCCGGTCCAAGTCACAGAGAGTCGCCCTTAATAATGGAAACTTTGTTCTCTTAAAATTTAATGTTTTTGCTTCCTGTTTACAGCTTACATTAAATGAAATCATATTGTCATCGCTACCCAGAATTTCTTTTATTTGCACATGTGTTATAAGCTCTGCATTGTTAGAAAGAACTAGGTCCAGCAGAGTATCATTTCTAGTTGGGGCTTCTAAAAATTGTACCATAAAATTATCTTGTTTTAAATTCACAAATTTCCTCCCTTTTGCTGTTGTTGTAGTGCCATTACTCCTGTCAATGTCAGGGTAGTTGAAATCTCCCATAATGAAAACACTTCCACTTGTTGCTGCTTTTTCTATCTGTGCTAGTAGTTGATTTTCTATTTATTCCTTAGCACTTGGGGGGCTATAGCAGACTCCAATAATTTATTGTGTGTTATTCAACCCAACATTCAACTCCACCCATAATGCCTCAACCTCATTGCTTGTTCCATCCGCAATTTCTTCTTTCACATTCACTTTTAGATCACTTCTCACATACTGACAGACACCACCACCCTTTCGTTTGACTCTGTCTTTACGAAAGAGAGTATACCCACGAATATTGACAGCCCATTCAAGCAAAGAACAAAGCCAGGATTCAGCAGAACCAACTAAGACATAATCCTCTTCACTCACTAATGCTTCCAACTCCCCAATTATGTTTGCTAGACTTTTAGCATTGGTGAACAGGCTCTTTAAACCATTACTGCTTTTACCATCATTGTTTGCCAAATCATTTTGTTCTTTAGTACAATTAGTACTGCACGATCCAATGTTTGTTTGTAACATGGGAGGTAGTTGGGAAGCTCCATACAATTATCCATAATCCTCCCCCCAACTATCCCCAATCCACTCTCCACTAGTGTCTGACCCCTGACTTACCTTTCTGCCACCTTATTTGACTGTCCCACCCCCCTGTGTCCTAGTTTAAATATCCCTCCACCATTCCCCTAAATCTTTCCCCTAACACAGCAGACCCCCTTTAATTTAGGTGCAAACCATCTCTGGCATACAGGGTGTACCCCAATAAAAAGTCAGCCCAGTGCTCTATGAACCCAAACCCTTCCCTTCCACACCAGGACATAAACCATGCGTTTAGCTGCCTTAGCTCCCTCTGCCTTTCCTGTGTTGCACATGGCACAGGCAATATTCCAGAGAATATAGCCTTGGAGGTCCTTTTCTTCAGCTTGAAACCTAGCTTCCTAAACTGATTTTTAAGGATCCTCCATCTTCCATCTATATTGTCATTGGTTCCAACATGGACCAAGACAGCTGGGTCCTGTCAAGCCCCTCCTTGTCCACTCGGTCCACCACATGCCGAACCCTGCCACCAGGGAGACAGCAAACCATTTGGTTGAAGGGATCCGGGCGACAAACTATTCTATTCATCCTCCTGATCATAGAATCCCCTATGACTACCAATTGTCTTTTCCTTCCTGCGTTTCCCTCCCCACCACTACTAGATGTGCTGCTCTCCCGGTTAGGGTTAGGTGTAACATCTATAGTTGCCACCACTGGGTCTGCCACCTGCACATCTTCACATAACTTTGCAAACATGTTGGGGTGCTCAAACACAGGGCTGGCCTTCCTTTTCTGGGGGCCCCTACCACTCCCTCTATTTACATTAACCCAACTCCCTAAATGCTCATTCTGATTAACCTCTCCACCCTCAACATCTAAGCCATTAACTGCCTGCTCAGTGAGCAGGAGACCCCTCTCAAGGTGATCCAGTGATTTCAGTGTTGCAATGCGCTTCTCCAGCTCTCCAATGTGAGATACCAGAAAGGTGACTTGCTTACATTTGTCACAGCGGTATTCACCTAGGAGCTGTTGCTCCATTTGTGCATACATGTGACAGACTGTGCACTAAACCAAACTTTCCACCTTGCTACCACTCATTTTCCCAGTTACAATTTTTGTTTACAAGGAGTTATAAACTTTTACTTATAGTTTGTGGTTACTATAAGGATTTAACTCCTTTTGTTTTCAAACTCCTGTTTTTTCCAACTCTTGATTAAAAATCCAATTGATTCACAAGCCAAACAGTGAGCAAGCTCAAAATGAGTGCCCCAGGAACCTAAATCACCTTTGAAGCCTTGACCACTCCCCCTTAGAGGTCACCAAGGAAAAAAAGCTTAATAAAACAAAATTGACAGTCAAGCAAACACAACCCAACAGTCAAACAGACACAACTCCCAAATGCACAATATCAACTCCACTTGATTAAAATTCCACTTGTTTCACAAGCCAAACAGTGAGCTTGTAGGAGAGATTATTATAGAGTATATTGGTAAATATTTATATAGTCAAAAGATGGTTCTGAGTTTTTAAGTGCTGGGTTTAATACAATTAATAAAACAGTTTTGTATTAATTTCAAAGTGAAGGAGTATTAATGAGAGTACACTTACTATGTTGTTGTGAGGTTATTCATCCAAAAATGAGTGTAAAGAGTTGGTGTCACCAAAGGAGTCCGCTTTATGTAACTTATATATAGATAGTGGTAATATATTAGTGACAATGATTTTAGGAGAGATGTATGATGGTATAGAGTTATGAAATAGATAAGGCCAATGGATGAGGCTGGATGTACTACTTACTTTAGTATAGAAAGTATAGGTGGATTTTAATGAAGATGATTTAGATATAACCAGTTGTTTCGATCTGGAGCCTATAGGGCAAGTAAATGGGTAAAATACATTTCCAATATGTATGTAGTGAGTATGAGTGAGAAGAGGTCTTACCTCCATGTAGAATTGTATTTGGTAAAAATTTGTAGATGTCCTCTATTGTGGGAGTGGCATCTGAGTAATTTTGTCCTTGTGTGGGAATAATTGTAGAGAGATACCTAAAGTATTGATAATAGGGGCTCAGTATATTGGCAAATTGTGACCAGTGGTCTAAGAAAACAGAGATGGTGGAATGTAATAGAGGTTTAATTTGTGTTCTAAATTGGAAAAGCTGAAATGGAGTCCTTCATGGACAGAAAAATGCTGTTTGGAAGGAAAAGTCCACCAAATAAGGATGTTTGGGGTGGGGTTGAATCCAGGCTCTGTACAGAGCCTGTACATGATGCTTATCGGTGGGCATGGCTTGTGCGAATCCTGCACAAGCCATGCCCCCTGGGTGACATATGGGATTCCCTCTTACTGATAGAGGAAAAACAGTCACACGCATAGACCAGTTTTTCCTCTATCAGTAAGAGGGAATCTCATATGTCACCCAGGCCATCAAGTGTCTATACCATCTGCCTTGATATCTTTCTTCCATCCCCTTTATATCTTGATGGACATGGATTGTTCCTCACTGAAATCGACAAGGTTTCCTGGAAATTTCTGCTAAGGGCTATGGAGATATTGTACCTTAATGCTCATAGTAGCACCCAAAATATAAAGTTTAAGAGCAAGTTTTGTACCAGCCTTTCATAATTTTGTGCTTTTGGTTACCCAAGAAGTTCTTGACAACCATGACATAGCTGTGCCATGCAGATACTTCAGTATCAGTCATGTAATTTGTGAAATTTGAATCATTTATCAGTTTCCGAATCTGGAGTCCATCAAAGATTTTTTTTTAAAACATTTTTTATTTATTTTTGTTTTTTTAACAAACAAATCAAACAAAACATTGCAAATTCCAGAAGGAGAGATAAGTACAAATAAAACCATAAAGTGCATCAAAAAACATTTAACATTTACACACCTCAAATATAACAGTTAACAGTACAGAAGCATAATCATGAAGACATACAGCCTATGAAATCGGAGGAAGACTGAAATTCCTTCCAAAAAAATCAGGTACGCTCAAATTTCTCAGGGGTATCATGGAGGCTGGCTGTTAAATCCTCCACAAGCATAATCTCATTACCAATTTTAAACCACTGGGTCACTGAGGGACAGGTATTTGATCTCCAATTTGTTGGAATGCAAAGTTTTGCTGCATTCAGCAAGTGGCTTACCACTGATGTTTTATGAAAACGGAGAGAGAGGGGGCTATGTTGTAGCAGGACAAATGAGGAATCCTCAGGGGTAGTCAGTGAATTTCTGTACAATATCTTTGACCTTGCTCCAGAAAGGTTGCAGGATCTGGCATGACCAAAAAATGTGTTGTAGCGTACCTTCTTCAACCTCACACCACCAACATTTGTCTGATACTGTGGGATAGAATCTATGTAGCTGAACAGGAGTGCTGTACCATCTGGACAGAATTTTGTAATTAAGCTCCTGAAACCTACTACTAACAGAGGTGTGGTGGGTAAGCCAGATCAGCTTCTGTCGCTGTTCCGCATCCAATGTAATATTAGGCTCCCTTTCCCATTCATATCATATCACTCATATCATTAGGAGGGGAGTTGAGCATAGCATATAGGTTCCAAAGTGCATGTCTGTCTGTTCCTGTACCCGAATATAACACTTCAAATGGAGTGAGTGGCCTGACAAACTCATTGCTCCTCAGTAAGGAGTGCAGAAAATGATCCACTTGTCTCGCTCTCCAAAATCCAATGGGCATTGATTCCCCCAAACAAGCCAGCTCTGACAACCTCATCCATGAATGAAAATTCACTGCCCTTAAAAATCCCAAGCTCCTAAGATTCGTAAAAAGAGTGTCAGCAATGCCTGGCTCAAAGGAAGGATTGTCCAGCACCGGATATAGTGGTGAGGGGAACAGAGCTACATGGGGGAGGGGGAACAGTTTGGAGCACGCCTTCAAGGTGGTGCCTATCAACGGATGTTGTCTATGCTTCCCAGTTAAATTGCTTGCCAACCACGTAGCCCAGAATAAACTTTGACCTCCAGCCAACTATTCTAGTCCCACCCATTGCTTAGAAAGGCCCCAGACATATTGAAAAAATGCTGTACTTATCTTGTTAAAAAATGACCTGGGTATCCAAATCAGTAGGGTCTGGAATGAGTAAAGAAACCTTGGCAGTACATTCATTTTGAGGACTTGTATTCTTCCAAACCAAGATATAGTCAGTCCTTTCTATTTAACCAAGTCTGACATCACCCGCTGAAGGAGGGGGGAGAAGTTTAAGTTAAAAATTTCTGATAAATTTCTGGCTAGGAAAACTCCTAAATATCAGAGGTTTCCCAAAGCCCATTTGAAAGAGTAGTTCCTCTTAATCAGGTCTCTCTGTCCTTGGGGTAGAGAAATGTTTAGCGCCTCTGACTTATTGTAATTAATTTTAAATTTTGAGAGGGTACCATAGGTAGTTAATTCCCTCATAAGGTTCGGGAGCGTGATAACTGGGTTGGAGAGTACAAACAGTAAATCATCTGCAAGTGCTGCAATTTTGTGCATTGTTCTCCCCAGGAGCAGTCCTGTGATATCAGGGTTTGCCCGTACAGACTGGAGTAAAGGTTCTAAAGTGAAAATGAATATGAGCGGGGAGAGGGGGCAGCCCTGCCAAGTACCATTTGATATTGGAGAGTATTCTGAGAGGGTGCCATTAACCCTAACTGCTGCCGAGGGACAGGAGTAGATAGATCTAGTCCAACCCAACATTTTTGGTCCCAGTCCAATGTGTAATAGAGTTTGGTCCATAAACTTCCAATCTACTCTGTCAAAAGCTTTCTCTGCATCCGTTGATAGCAGGAAGACGGGTGAGGAGTAGGTGGAGGCCAGATGGATGCAGTTAAGGGCCTTAATTGTATTGTCCCTAGCTTCTCTCAGCGGAACAAAGCCCACTTGATCAGTGTGGATCAGTTTTCTGATGACCTTTTAAAACCTGATATCTTGAATTTTAGTGAGCAATTTCAGGTCCTGGTTAAGAAGAGAAATAGGTCTGTAACTGCCACAATTAGCTGGGTCCTTACCCTCCTTTGGAATGACAGTGATGTGTGCTCTGAAAAAATCTGGAAACATGGCCGCCCCTCCTGAGATAGCTTTAAAGGTCTCACCCGAAGGAGTACATTGCTCGCAGGACTTCCTCACCACTATTTGTGGTTTCCAGAACTTCAATTTCACTAGCCGATAGCTTGGGCATCTTAACTCTGGTCAAGTACTCACCACTTAACCATAGGGGAATGGTCAGAAAGAAACATTTCCCCAATATTACATCCTTTAATTCTATGCAGGTCAGCTTGTCTTACCCAGAAATGATCAATTCTGGAGTAAGTCAGGTGAGGGTGTGAAAAGAATGTATAGTCCCGTTCACTGGGGTTAATATTGTGCCAGGTAGCAATTGGTGTTGAAGTAGGCATTTCTTGAGGCACTTACCCCCTCTAGGAGTACCTCCTGAACCAGCCCTGGTGGAGTCCACTGTCGGGTCAGGAGTAAAATTGATGTCCCCGCCCAACACTAAGACACTTTCCCTAAATTCCTCTAGATGTTCCAAAGTAGACCTCAGAAAGGATTCCTGGTTGGTCGAGGGTAGGCATACAATAGCTAAAGTAACCATTTGCTCTCCAAATAGACCTTTCACATAAGAGATACCACTCCTCTACATCTTTGTACATAGCACTCAGTTTCCATGAGTTTTCAGTTTCCCCTTTTTTAACATCTGGTGCACACAAATGATACCCAGTAGAATAGTGCTGGTTGTGTAGGGAAGGCATACTTCCCTCTTTAAAATTTGTTTCCTGTAGGAAAGCTATCTGAGCCTTTGGACTGTATATTCACGCTAATATTGCTGTACATTTCTCTGGAATATTCAAGCCCTGTACATTAAACGATAATACCTTAATTATCTCCATAGTTATCTCCAGAGGTGTGTAATTTGACCGTAAGTGGTCAACAAGTTAACTCCAAAATCAACCGTCAAACTAAAATAAAGTACAAGAAGGGAGAGGGTGGTAGAGTATGTCAGGGAAGTAGGGGAATTTTTGTGAGGCAAACTAATGTTGTATTCAGTCGCAGGAACTGCGCTAGTTGTCCTAATAGAGGTAATGCGGATAACCAATGGCGGGGCTTCCGCTCCAGCTACATTTACACCTAGTAAAACCAATATGAACACGGGCACCAGAAAGTATACAGCTTGTGTCCCTGGGGGTGGGGGATTGGCTAGATCCCTTCACTCCCAGCATTGGGGTAGTAAAGAGACATATGTAAACAGTAGGCATGGGCATAAACATTAGGAATCTTCCAATATAAGCATATCGATAAGAGACATATCATATAAAACATCATGGCATTAAAGTGTAGAAAACATGGTCAACAGACCCATATGCAAAAGGAGAAAAACTATACAGTGGGTAATAAAAAAAAAAAAAAAGCATGCTTTTTTGAGGAGCCCCCCCCTCCGAGAGCGAGTTCTTTTCTGGGATGAGTGTTGCCATGGATTCATCGGCGGATTAGGCACCTTGGGCTGCAGGAACGGCCAATCCGGAATATCAATCCCTGTGAGAATAAATGTATCCAAAATATCTGGAAGGTCATCTAAAGATCTTAACGTAGCTGAGCGACCAACCTTGAACACCACTAGTTGAAAGGGGAACCCCCACCTATAGCGGATGTTTTAGGCTCAAAGTACTTCCAGTAAAGGCCTCCTGCAGTAAATCCTGCAGTAGCATCACCTGGGTGTCGTTGAAGAGAATGTTATCCTGTTCCCGGGCACATCTCATGGTCTCGTCTTTGACTTTATAGGAATGAAGGAGGCAGATCACATCTCTTGGGCGTCTTGGGTCTGGTGGCTTTGGGCCAATGGCTCTGTGTATGTGTTCTATTTCTGGAGGCGAGTCCTTAGGCTTTCCCAGTATAGCAATAAATATGGCCAAAGCAGCTCCATAGAGATCCTTAGTTTCTACCGACTCTGGCAGGCGCCTGATCCGTACGTTATTACGCCTATTTCTATTTTCCAGCTCATCCTGGTGAACAAAAAGTTGTTCCAGTAGAGCAGAGTGGTCCTTTAGGATAGAGGCAGGGTTGGATACATGGGACCTAAGGTAGTCAGTGGCCTTTTCTGCTTCTTCAATACGCTGAGTCATATCACGTTTAAGAGTGGCAATTTCTGAGCGGAGAGTGTCCACCAAACTTTTCTTAAAGTTCTCAAAGTAATCAATAGTGGGTATATTGTGCGGGTAGGGGCCACCCTACCGACCCGAGCCTTGTTGGGCTGGAGAGAGGCTTTGAGATAACGGGGGAGGCCTGTCAGAGCTAGCAGGGGAAGGAGCAGAATGCAGGATGCTCACCTCATAATCCGCAGCTGCCATCTTGTCTTGAAGCCTTCCTGGGCTGTGAGTCTGATGAGTAGGGAAAACTGTCATGGATCCTGATAAACCAGCCACCTCTCCTTCAAAAGCTTTGGGTAGCTCAGGAAACTCATCCTCTGTGTCATGTTCCAGCTTCCTCGGGCGCCAGGGTCGGGCGCCATCTTGTCATCCTTCCTCCTATGTTCCTCCAGTGGCATGGCCGGGAAATACTGGCCAATCTTCCATGACATTCCATGTCCAGCTGATGTTTCCTGCCTATTGATGCAGAGTTGCAGAAAAAAAAGCCAGTGCAGCCTGAGTTAAAAGGTAGCCGGTGCGGGAGCAGTATCTCCGTGCCGCCGACCCACGCATTGGCCTAGCCACACTCCACCTTAAGCAAAGATTTCTTAATTTAATTCTTTAGTACTCAATCCAGGAAAAAAATCTACACATTTATTTGAAGCAATCACTGTCCTTGTTCAGAGCTCTAACAAATTGCTTCAATGTCAAGGATTGGCTCGTTTATGATATTTGGTGCACCTTTTTTCATGTTTTCTCTTGGAGGCCATGTCACTTTTTCCCAGTGACCCTGCTTTGCTCTACTATCCCACAAGCAGGTGAAACATGGGTACTTTGTGTATCCACTTTGCTGTCCAAGTAGGAAGTTCACCAGTTTAAATCAACACATATGGACCATTGGTGTTTATGATTGCAAAGCTTTTGTAAGACCATTTTTATATTTTCATATTCTTCTTTAAGTTTTGTTAAGTGACCAATTGGAATTGATGCATAGCAGTTGCCATTATGCAGTAAACAAGATTTCAAACTTCGAGTGGAACTGTCTATGAAAATCCGCCAGTCTTTTGCTCGGTATTCTGGTACTTTGGGCTAGTAGTCAAGGGATGTTACAACAGTAGACAAAGTCTCCATCTTCACTGAAATATGGTAGGAGTTTCATCTCTCTTGTCCTATAAACCGTTATTTCAGCTTCCGGTCTCAGCCAATTCTTTTCGTTTAGCCTGGATGCTAAAAGTTCAGATGCTTGTTTTGAAAGACTTAGGTCACGTAATTATTCATTGAGCTCTTCTTGGGAGAACTGCTGGTTTGATGAAACACTTCCTTCACATTCACTTCAACTCCTGGATTACAGTCCAAACCCTGGAAATTCTCCATGTCGGATACAGGATTATCAGGGAGTGTACTGAACACTGGTATGGCAACATCAACACCATGCGGCACAAGTTGTCTTGCTGATTCCAAATCGGGGTACAACCACTTTGTTTTTCTTGTAACGATTGAAACCTTTTACATTCACAGCACAAAAAAAACAACAATCATTATAATGATTTTTGGGCTTTTGCCATACCATAGGTGCACCAAATTTCAAACTTTTCAGTTTTCCATTTTTCCACTGACATAGACACTCAAGTTTTGCATACCGTATGGGTAGCCCAATACTTATCTTGGTCCCCCAGTTTAATACCAAAATATGCAAAATAGGCTTGTTTCACAAATTCTGTAATGTTTCTTCTGAGAATATTCACCACAAATGTTGCAAAATACATTAGGGTCATTTAAACAACTTCTTTTGAAGAACTCCTATTTCTGTAAAAAAAGAAAATGTATGAATAAGAAGACCAATGAAAGTTTCATGAAAATAATGGTACATTTAATATATAAAATGCAAAACATCTGTATAAATAATGATTGATAATAAAATGCTGTGTTAACATTTGTTGTTGGTAAAATCCCGTATTCTGATTTCTGTATCACAAGAACTAGAGTCAATTCAATGAAACTGATGTCACTTCTGGATCCAGAAGTCCTGAAATACCATTCAAACTACACTACAGGACTGGTCTCTTTCTAGTTTACTCACACCAGGGGATCCACCGATAATGACAATATACTGATCCCTTAATGAAACATATAGAGTTACAAGATGTAGGAACCATTGGGAAGTTTTCTCAACCAATGATATCTCACTCCTTATAAATTATCAAAATTCTTCTCTACTCACTCAGGTTTATGATAGAGAAATTGCCGAGAAATTGGCTCTCTCCTTCATTTAGTATGGTTCTGTAAATCTATTAGATCCCTTTGGAATATGATTTTCCAAATAATCTCAGAATTAGCGCATACCAAAATCTTACCCACTCCAGAATTAGCACTTTTACACTCTATGATTAGAACGAACAATAACTGTACATATAATTTTGTTAGCAAAATTACATATTACTAGGCTATGGAAAGACACCTGCGTACCAAACCATGCAGATGCCATTAACGATCTGAACCTTTGCTGTGCACATGAGACGATATTGGCCTCTATGAATACAACATATGAGCATTTTCTAACTAAACGGGATATTTGGGTACGTCATTCACTATGTGCACTGTTCAATGTTGATTTTGGATTTTTTTTTTTAGTTTTCGTATGCTGATATTAGGTTGATTTATCAGATTTAATGTACAGCGCTGCGTAATATGTTGGCGCTATATAAATCCTGTTTAATAATAATAATAATAATAATAATCTATCCCTAGTTTGAATTGCTCTGTAAAGATAGACTAGTGTTCTATTTATTTAACTGTAACTCTTCCTTTTTTGTGTTTACTTATTCTTGTTTTTTTTATTAGTGTCTGTATTTTCCTACTGGTATGTAAAAATTTTAAATATGTCTCAATAAAGTCTGATTGAATTATAAATTGGAATGGAATAGGAAATAAGTATTGAACACAGATAAAAGGAGGTCAAGAAACCTGCTGAAATCTGTCATTATTTAGAAAGCAATCCTACCCCTTTGAGTTCAAATTATTATCAGCTGGTTTAGTCCTTACTCTCGCAAGAACTTAGCAACCTTACTGTTGCAAAACATACTGATGGCACACTGAATGCTCCAATGAGCACATATTACAATGTGAATAGCAATAAATAATTGCAAGAGATTTCAAGCAGGAATAAAAAAAAAACATATCCAAAATTGGTGCATTTACAATTTAATAAAAACTCAAAACAATTGTTTGCTTTTTTACCCTGGATAGAACATGCAGGGGCAAGAGGATTGCCAATCAGCAGAAGCAAAGGGATCCCAAAAAAATGGTATATTTTGTTCTAAATAATAATGATAATGATTATATATATATAAAAATAAATATATATATATATATATATATATATATATATATATATATATATATATTTTTTTTTAAACCATTATAAATAAGAGAAGATATCTATATTTCTTGCACCCCAAAATGTGGTAGTTTTCAGATTTTATAGTATCATGCAAACAGTCAAGACTACTACTGCCGGAAGCAGCAAAGCAACCCCAAAACATCAGTGAACCTCCTCCATGTTTGACTGTAGGGACTGTGTCCTTCTCTTCCTTTTTCTTTTTCGAAAAGCTGTATTTTTGTCCCATCTGTCCAGAGACATTCTTCCAGAGGGATTGTGGCTTCCACAGGTGTGTTTTACGCAACCTCCAATCTGTCTTATTTACGTTTTTGTGTTAGCAGTAGGGTTGTCCTGGGTCTCTTGCCATAGATTCCTTTTTCATTCAGATGGGGATGGATAGTGTAAACTGACACTGTTGTACCCTGCACCTGCGGGTCAGCTTGAATTTGTTTGGAAGTTGACTGAGGTTTTTTATTCTCCATATTTCATTGTAAGATATCATCAATCTTTCGCATCCACATCCAGAGAGATTATTCACAGTGTCATGGGCTGAAAACTTCTTGTTGGGCACAGGAACATTAACTCCCCTGGCGGTATTCCCGAGTGTGGCTCAGGGTGAATTTTATGTACCAAAAGCTGTAACCCTGAGCCACACTCGGGGTAGAATAGAGAAAATCCTACCTGCTCCCCACGATCCAGCAGTGTCCTCCAGTGATTCCCGGCTGGCTTCTGCATCGCATCCCCGGCTTGATCGATGTGAAGCGCTGGTACGCTAGGGAGGTGTGGCCTGGTGGGAAATTTAAAGCAGATTACATTGTAATCTGTTTTTAACACATTGATGACAGTGGTACAGTTATAAATCTAAAAATAAATCTATAATAAATTTAAATAAATCCAAAAGCTTATGTATTAGTGCATCCAACAGCTTTGTCTAGTGTCCTGAATTATTGTTTGTCCACTACCAACCCCCTGACCTTGGTCTGACCTTTACCTGAACGTTTCTTGACCTTTTCCTTATTTCCTCATTTAAACACTTGTCTCTGACCTTGAATGTTCCTGACTTCTTACTGGAAACTTGACCCATCCATGGCTTGCAAAAGGTGTCTTGCTAGTGCAAAAGCTGTTTTAGGAAAGCCACAAAGCAGCGATAGTGATGACCTTGTTGAATTGAGCCATAGTGATTAACCAGGAAACTTGTCTTTAGACAGTGAAAGTGAACACAGCAACGAATCTGAGTTTGAGGTCAGTGATGTGCGAACTTGCCGCTCTAATGATCTTGGTAAGGCTCAGGCAGTGCCCCCAAGATTCCCATTTACTGGAGCACCTGGTGTGAAAATAGATTCTGAAGGCGACAACCCCTTGACATACCTACAATTGTTTCTGACCAATGAGGTTATTGAAAAAATAGTTGCTGAGACAAACAGGTACGCTGAACAACAATTAGCTGCTCCACACCTGAGGTTTGCAAGAGGCAGAAAGTGGTAACCAGTGACCAAACATGACATTTGGCTATTTCTGGGGTTAGTGATACTTCAGGGAGTGGTGGGCAAACCCCTGCAGAAGTAGTATTGGTCTACTAATAAAATACTTGACACTCCATTCGTTGGCACAGTCATGTCAGAGTACAGATTTAACCTAATTATGAAATATTTACACTTTGCAAACAACAAATAATTTGATGAAACTATTCGTCCTGCACCAAAACTCAAGAAAATTTGGGAAGTATCTCAACTGATTCTAAAAAATTTCCAACAGATCTATGTACCAGAAAGAGACAGAGCAGATGAAAGTCTAATGGGCTACAAGGGGAGGCTCAGCCGTATGCAATACATTGGCATCAAAGAATGCACAATTTGGTGTAAATCCTACATGCTGTGCGAATCGTGAACTGGCTACATTTAGAATTCAGTCCTATACACTGGAAAAGGAACCGGCGCAACATGCCATCAATGTTTGCAAAAAGGAAGCTGAAGACAGGAGAAATGGTTGCCTGGCAGAAAAGCAAAATGATGGCCCTGCAATGTTGTGACAAGAAAGATGTGTGCCTAATTATAACAGTCCTCCACTGTTATGGTAGGAAAAAAAGGATAGGCTTTTGTTGAGCAATGCTTTTGGAATGCCTATATTATCTTCAAACAAAAAAGTGACAGGCCTGTGAGTTATTCTGACGTCATTTGGAAAGTTTCTAAATATATTGTCATGAACCACCAAACACCATCAATGGCTGTGAATAGACCTGGACGTCGTGCTGTTGCAGTTGTCAACCTGGAACGCCTGACTGGTCGTCACTTCACGGGCTACATCCCACCAACCGAGAAAAAGCAAGCACCTACAAGGATATGTGTGATTTGTTGCTCAAAGAGAGATGACAGTGGAAGGAAGATCAGAAAGAAACCAGATTTACTGTCCTAATTGTGATGTCGGACTTTCTGCAGTCCGATGTTTCAAAATATACAATACCGGGGATGTCCACTAGACCAATATGCAGTCGCTACTAATTTATCAATAATGGTATACCCTTGTTTGGACAAATTTAGGTGTTTTTGATTTGATAAAATTATTAAATTAAGTTTATTGTTATTATTTATTTCAATTGTTTTTATATTTCTTTATAATTATTTACATTATGTTTTATGATTTTTGTTTCAAACTTTATCATACCTGTTATACCTAAGAATTACAGGCTTACAATATTAAACAAATTTCCATGCAAAACAATGTACAGCTTTTGACATAAAAGCACTGACATAATTAGACCGCCAGGGAGGTTAAGATTTCTGGAGATGTACTTGTAGCCTTGGGATTGTCCATGCTTTTCTAAAATTTTGGTTCTCAATTCTTTAGACAATTCTTTTTTTTTTTTTTTAGGTGAACATTTTTCCCTTAGTTGAAATACAAATTAAAGGAGCATCACATGCTAGAAATACAATTTTTTTAAGGTGACAATAATTTTGTCAGCCATTTTTGACGTTTTGTGTGGAAAGTCTCAGATTTTTTTCTCTGTTTTTTTGATTTAACTGATTGGTAATAATGAGACAACTGAAAACATTTCTGCCTAATAATATTGGTATTATTATTAATAATAATAATAATAATAATAATAATAATAATATTAAATAAATAGTATGTAGTGCCAACATATTAAATAGGGGTATCAAGTAACAGACAGAAATAAACAAAGACACAGAAGGAGGGGAGAACCCTGCCCAGTAGAACTTACAATCTCTGTGCTGGATGTGGGCAATAATGTGTGCTGATTGGTGAGAGCAGGTGTCCCTGAGCTCCGCTTCCACAACACCCTCAGCCTGTGTGCCTCGGCAGCCCGGAAAACATGCTCAGTCCTAGGGAACATATGGGAGCTAAGTCCCTTGCTGGGAAATCTGGAGGAGATTTGTACCTCATTGAGGATTTCTCTCAATACATGGGGGAGACAGTGGAGGAAATCACCAGTGAGGTGGTGGACAGACTGTCCTGGATGAAGGTTGAAGAAAAAAGACTTGCAGCTGTGAAAAGTTTACTTGATGAGAGGAGAAAAAACAGCCTACAATCATGCAAACGCAGCAGCTACAGCAAGAAGTATCAAAATTAATTGCTACAATTCGAAAAAGATAAAAAAAGAGACCTGAATCAAAGAAATGGTCCCTTTAGCATAAAGTTTGTTAATGAAAGGCACTTCCAAAGGAAACTCTGCTGATGACAAGATGGGGCTAGGAGGAAGCCTATCCTATCCTATCCTTCCACCAGGAGGAAAGGATGTGTCTGCTGAGTAACTGCCTTATTTTTCATGCTGATAAAGCAAGACAGCATGCCCAGCACTGGAATTGTGGTTCATTTTAAAACTGATGAGGTAATTTTTCGGCAGATTATTGAAGTAGAAATGGGGGTATTCATGGTCATATTTCCTGACCTGCTTTATATCTGTGTTGTGGTCTATCTGGATGACATCCTGATTTTTTCCCATGACTTGGCCTCTCAGCATGTCCGCTTGGTCCTACAAAGAATCCGAGACAAGGGACTATGCGAAGGCTGGGACGTGTCTGTTTGAGCTCCCCGAGGTGCCCTTTCTGGGCTACATTGTCTCCAAAGAGGGTCCCTCCATGGATACTGAAAAAGGTTCAGCTATTTCTAACTGGACGCTTCCCTGCGGCTGTAAGGCCACTCAGCGGTTCCTGGGTGTCACTAACTACTACCGGAAATTCATTAGAAATTACTCCAGTAGCTCCCATCACTGCCCTGACCCGGAAGGATGCTGTCCCCAAGATTTGGCCCTCTGAGGCTATTGAGGCCTTTCATGCTCTGAAGCAAGCTTTTCTTTCTGGCCCTGCTCTGGTTAGCCCAGAAGTGTCCAAACCCTTTTCTATTGAGGTTGACGCCTCCTCTGTTGGAGTGGGGGCTCTTCTTTTTCAGGACCCCCCACTGGAGCAAGATGCCCATGTGCATTCCTTTCTAGGAAGTTTTTCCCAGCAAAAAATAATTATTCCATCGGTGACACAGAACTCTTGGCTATCAAGTTAGCTTTGGAAGAATGGTGTTACCTTTTGGATTGTTCCTCTCACAAGATCACTACTTTTACCGACCACAAAAACCGGCAGTACCTGCAGTCTGCTTGCCGTATCAAGCCCTGGCAAGCCCGTTTGTCATTCTTCTTCTTTCCTTTTGATTTGGTGAATACTTTTAAACCCGGTTCCACCAACTCTCAAGCAGATCCACTTTCTCGCTCATTTGATCCACAGGATTCCGAGACCGCTGCGGAGCCAGAGTTTATCATCCCTCCAGCCCACATCTTGGCCTTGACCCCTATCTAGGAATCGGCTATCGCTCCTGGTAAAACCTTAGTGCCTCCTCAAATCCGCACCAAAATATTATGTTAGACACATGACTCCAAACTTTTTGGTCATCAGGGTGTTCACAGAACGTACACTTTTCTCTCCCGACAGTACTGGTGGCCAAATTCTTCACAAGGATGTGATGTCAAGGCCTGTGCTCTCTGTGCTCAAACAAAGTCTGCCACCTGCGCTCCTGCAGGCCCACATCTTCCACTACCTATTCCCACAGAACCTTGGTAGCATCTATCTGTGGATTTCATCACTGATCTTCCTCCTTTTGATGGCTGTACGGGTATTTGGGTGGTTGTGGATCGTTTTTGGCCTATTTTGTACCTCTCCCAGCTTTACCATCGGCAGCAGCTTTTGTGCCAGTGTGTATTCAAGAAATTTTTAGACTTCATGGCATGCCTATTCATCTCTGATCGTGGCGTAAAATTTACTTCATGCTTCTGGAAAGGCTTTTGCAAATCCCTGGACATTTCTGCGAAGTTCTCCTCAGCTTACCACCTGCAAACCAATGGACAGACGGAAGGGGTCAATTAGTTCTTCGAACAATACATTTAAGCCCTAGTATCTGCCCACCATGATGACTGGGTGGCTCTACTACCTTGGGCGGAATTGGCCCACAATATTCATGTTTGCACCTGCAGCAAGGAGTCTTCATTTTTTATTGTCTACGGCAAACATCCTCGCCTTCCGTCATCTATACCCTGCTCTACTGAAATACCCGCATTCTGTGCCCTGCAGATGGACTTCAACCGTCTTTGGGCCTCAACATCAGAGCACCTAGAGCAGTCGGCTGCCCATTACAAGAAGTTTGTTGATTGGCGCCTCTTCTCTTACCTGGGGACAAAGTCTGGCTATCCACCAGGAATTTTCATTGCAAAGTGTCTTCTCTAAAGTGTGCTCCACGCTTCATCGGACCATATGTCATTTCTGCCAAGGTTAACCCAGTTTGTTATAAGTTACGCCTCCACATCTCAAGCTGCCCAATGCTTTCCATGTGTCTCCACTTAAGCCGTTGGTCCTGAACCGCTTTTCTTGTCCCTCTCCACTGGCTACTCCTGCAACCGATTCTTCTCAGGAATATGAAGTCCATCAAATTTTGGATTCCAGAAGCTCATGTACCTGATTGACTGGAAAGGTTTTGGCCCTGAGGAGAGATCATGGGTTCTTGCTGCAGATGTGTCTGCCTCTCTTCTGGCTAAAAAGTTCCACCTCCTCTTCCGCTTGAAACCTGGACCTCAGCGGGTAGGGAGTCCGCTGAAAAGGCGGGTAATGTCACACTTTTCCCCTCTGAACTGCAGATGCTTCTCTCCTGTGCATGCAAGCAGTTTTGATGCTGGGGGTGCCTCTGTTTCAAAGCTTTATCAATTCCAAGTCCAATCCGCTGGCCAATCAGAAAATAGTCTCTTGACCAGCCCTTTAGCTAGCTCACACACTGCACTCTGTGTTCGTGCAACGTGTCTCCATTGTGCTGAGCCCCTAGTTCTGTGAGCTAGTTCTCATTCACCTGGTGCTTAATTCAGTGTTTCCTCTGTCCAGATCCTGCGTTAACCCCTCGTTGTCCAGTCTGTTGGTTTCCAGCCAACTTTCCTGTGCTGTTCCAGTGTTCCTGTCTGTGTTTGAATATCCTTGAGTCACTTGTGCTTTCTGTTGCTTCCAGTGTCTCCTGTGTTCCCTGTGCCCGCAGTGGCCCCTGTGTCACTGGTGTCTGTCTGCTTGATCTCTGGCAATTGACCCCTGGCGTGTGACCTGACCACTCTTGCTTGCCGCCTGCCTTGACCCCAGCTTTCCTTGAATTATCCTTCTGCTTTTTGATTTGGTACAGTGTTTTGCCAACCTTGGTGTGCCCAAGGAACGCAACGTAGCAGTAACCAGCGGCGCAACATCCTCACTAGTTTTGATGTTTGAATTCGGGTTGTCCCTATATTCGACCTGAATATGGCTGTTCAAATTCGGGTCGACCCGACCCGAAAAACACGGGATTCGACAGCAAAAATTCGGGTGGAAAAAAAAAATTTTTTTTTCTTTAATTATTTATTTTGTGTGTGTTTTTTATTTTAAACTTGTTCTTTTTTTATTTTTTACAGGTTATCCGACAATGACATTATGAATCATAATGTCATTGTGGGATTCCTGGACCGTGGGAACTTTGCGGTCACAGCTAATTGAAAGCAGGTGCTGTATCCTTTTATAATGTATCTTTTTACACCTGTTTGGAGGCTGTAGAAGCTCTACACAGTGCTGAAAAAAACCCAAATTTTTCCTCCCATTGACTTTAATCGTGTTCGATGTTCGACGACCCGAATAATTATGCATTATTCGGCCGAATATCGGTCGAATCGAATAGTGACCTATTCGACCAACACTAATCCTCACAATCAGAGGCTCTGGAGAAAACCTGGTTACTGCTTAGGCGCTGCGCCTTGGCCCTTCTCGGGGCTCACATCAACCCTGTGCAAGCTTTAGCACCCCCTAGTAGTCCTGTCTCATTGTGCGTGACATGGAATTACTTAAATGTATAATTACTGTTAGCAAAAGCCTTTTCATGGTAGTACTGTGAATTTACTCTGTCTTTTACCCTGCCAACTATGGTCAACCTCACAGCAATTAAAACATGCGTAACTGTAACTCTATGAATTAGAGGAAAATTAACAATTCCTATATTTAGGATCGCCAGTTCGGGAGACACGCTTGTAGTACATCTAGTAATTTTCATCAGTAGTTGAGAAACAACCAACCAGAAAAGTACTATTTTGGTACAGTCCCAAAACGTGTACACATGTGCCTATGCAGCCACATCCTCTCCAACATAATGGTGAGTAATTTGGGGTAAACTTTGCTACTCTATATGGGGTTCTGTACCATCTGAGAACTATTTTTTTATACTATTCCCAGTGTGATAAGCATTTGGTGGGATTAATCATTGACATAATAGTTGTTTTTCATTTGGACAATGTAAATGTATAACTAAAATATTTCCGCCAAATAGAAAAGATGGGAAGTCTTTGCCATTTATCTATAGTTTGGTATAGATTCAATAAATAGTGATCCGGCCTTTGCAGACTATTGTACTTTGGGTACATTGCCAGAAATTTTTAAAGGTTATTTTATAGTTTGAAATATTGAGGATTTCATCATATGTTGCATTTTACATAAATTAAATTGGGAATTTAGATATTCATATGATCTAAGTAGATCTTGTACTGGTATTAAATCCTCAGTATAGCTGTTGGTTTTAGTTAAGTTTTCCTAGGCCAGTACCATAGTTTCCAGTGTATACAACTTAATAGTAGGTGACATAGATGACGCTACAAAAAAGCTAAGTAATCTCCTCCTTTTAGTAGTGAGGTTTCAATACTTAGCCATCTCCTATCCACATTAGGTAGGAGACATTTCTCCAATTGGTCAGGTAGTGATGCAAGGTGGTAATCTTGAATAAACGATGATTATTGATTGATTATTAAAGGGTCGATTATTGTCGTTTAATTTGTCAGGCATTAATTTAGGTAAGTTGACAGAATTTAGAAAGTGTTCTATAGTAGCCTGAGTAGGTTGTATAGTTTTGACATCATATAGATTGTACAAGGAATGATAATAATCTTTAAAAGTGTTAGATATTCTTTGTGGGTTGATTATTTTAGTTTTAGTACTGGGGTGATAGATGTAAGCCAATCTGCTCTTAGCTAGTTTAGTCTACAGCTGATTAGTTAGTAGTTTTCCAGCTTTATTTGCTTGGCTTTATTACTTGGATTTTAAATGCTTGTTCAATCTTTCTTGATTTCTTGAAGTCTTAGTTCAGACTTACATTTGAAAAGCTCCCTAGAGAGGGAGACAGTAAGTTTAAATTTGTGGATAGAGTCCAACTTTTTAATTTTCTCCAATACCTTTTTTTCTCCTTGCTTCTAGGGAGAAAAAAAGGATCTCCTTTTTTTCTCCCTAGAAGCAAGTTGTAACAGAATACCTCTCATATATGCCTTATGAGAACACCACAAAACAATAGGGGCAACTGTTTGAGTGTCAGTAAACTTGAAAAATTCTTTAAGATGTGATAAAATCTGTTTTTTTTATTGCCGGAGATGGTCAAAAGTGAAGAACTAGTTCTCTAAAGTTTTACAGGAGTGAAAAAATTTATCCTCTTGTATTGCAATCGCAACAGGTGCGTGGCCGGAGCAAGTGATATTGTATATCTCTGCGGTTGAAACCGATTGAAGGGACCATTTATCCACAGGAACAAGTCAATCCTAAAATAAGATTGGTTGGGTATTGAAAAAAAAGTGTAATCTCGTTCCGATGAATGTAGGCATCTCCACACATCAAACAGATCTTCTTGGTGTAGTAACTTTTCTGTTGGAGGTATCCAAATCGGAATTAGGGATGCAAAGTCCCCACAAATAAGTAATGGACCTTGTTAAACTTTCCGCGCTTTTTTGAGAACTTTCTCTACAGAAGCAATAGGCCGATCATTAGGAGCATAGATATTGATCATGGTACGAATAACATCATTTAATGAAGCTATCAGGTCGATATATCTTCCTTGCTGATCTATTCCACATGAATGAGAAAAAAAGATACATTAGGGCAGCGGTCCCCAACCTTTTTGGCCCCAGGGACCGGTTTCACGGAAGGAAACATACTCTGGCGTCTTCTCTTTTCTCTCTGTGCACCTCTGCTGCTTCAAAGCGATCACATGACATCTGACAGCCAATCGAGCTGCATGTCATGTGCTCGCATTGCTTGTACACAGACTGCTGTGTACATTTACCGGCATCTCATACAAACACCGCTGCGGACCACTTCCGGTCCGCGGATGGTGGTTGGGTGCCGCTTCGTTTTCAATAATGGATCATGTACTCGCGGCCCACTGAAAACACCGCCGCGGACCGGTAGTGGGCCGCGGCCCGGTGGTTGGGGACCGCTGCATTAGGGCTAACTGCAATTGAAATACCTCTCTTTTTCTTACTGAATCCTGAGTAGAAATATGTGGGGGAATTTATTATTGGAAAATTGCATTAGTTTGCAGAAAATTTAGTTTCCTGTATACATAGTATGTCGCAAAACTTTTTACAACCATCTACCTAACTTTGCCTTTATAGGGCTGTTAAGGTGTTTTACATTCATAGAATAATAAGTACCATAGTGTAAAAGAAGTAACTTGCAGTGAGTTGCATGTTTCTTTGGTATCTGGGTCTTCAGGCTTTTTTATCTAGTGATCTATATTGAAGAGGACATAAGGAGAAAAAAACATATAAAAAAAAAAATAAAAAGAGGTGAACTACAAAATAAAAGTCAAGAATCCAAAAGGATTCAACGTGCACAGACATACTGCAACTAAAGAATTTGGCGGTATAGAGGAAGGCACATTAACACTGGGTTTGTTGGTAGGCAGCATACCTGTTGTAAAGTCCTCAGGAATAGCTATAGTTCCATTATCCCTATTTTAGGATTGGTATATAATTATTTCAAGAAGATTTTGATCTCCACCTATAATTTTAGAAGCATGGTCAGAATGTAATGGTTTTGGTTGCTCTTCAATTATTTGTATATCCGAGGATCTTAATAATTCACTGCCTGACTGCGGCGTCTCGATGGTATGAAGAGTACCACTTTTGTTAACCAGTAACTTAACCGGAAAGCCCCATTTATATGGAATTTGGTTGCTTAGTGCTTGAGTGCAGTAAATAATTTTTCCTGGAAAAAGCCATTAGTTGCTCTTTAATGTTAGGGCAATAGATACAAGCTAGTACATCTCTGGGTACTTTTTCAGGCAGGTGTGCTGGTTTGGGTAGCCTATGAGCTTTATCAATAATGAGCTCATGGGCTGCTGCTTTTGGAAACACTAGGGAAATCGACTGTTGTAAATAGGTAGACAATTCTTCTGCGGGGATATTTTCAGCAATGCCCCTGAATTTAATATTATTCCTGCAAGACCTGTCTTCTAGGTCTGGAAGTTTCAGTTGAACATGTTGGAGGTTTTCATGAACCTCATTGTGAGAATCCACTAGCTCATTGTGAGCTGAGGCAAATTTCACCCATTCTATTTTCAATGTGGCTGACTCTGTCCCCTGCTTCTTGTAGATCCCCCTTCAGTTGTTGAAACAGGCTTAAAAAATCATTATGCAATAAAATTCTTAAAGAAACAAGCAGATCTTTAAGTGTTGTATCCGATACAGGTTGATCCGAAGTAGGTAGGTGTCAACTGGATCCAGTATCCAGGTGTATCATTGCAATTATCTAAGTTTTTGAAAAGTAATATAATTTTTTTCATACATTTTGTATGTGTGCATTGCAATATCACATTCATTACAAATAAAACTGTAGTTCAAGGAAGAAGAAATGTTCTTCCCTCAAATTCCTGCTCTCAAAAATAAATAAATAAACGGTTTTAGGTTTTTAAAAAAACACATTTTGACCTTTTTCTATGATTTATATATGAAGAGTAAGCCATTGTCAGTTCATTGTCAGTGTCATTATCAGTTTACAGGAAGCAATATCAAGTATTCTCTACTTGTTGAAAGTGAAAACTGATAAAGTCACCACATCTAAGCACTGGTAAGCTACAATATAATAAATATTGTGTTTTAAGGTGATAAAACATGTGATTGCAACATTTCCTCATTTTAAAATTCAATCTTTGTTATATTTGGGAGTTGAGTTGGGATTAAATGATAGAACATCTGTTATTGGCACATCATTAATTGTATTTGTGTTATTCCTTTTAGGGTGGAAAAGGAAGAATTGGTGTTGTTATATCTTCATATATGCACTTTACCAATGTTTCCCTAGGGTAAGTTAATTGTATGATTTTTTCTCCTTACTATAGGAGTAGGATTTCTTTTTCTTAAATTGGGGGTATTTACCCTTTGCTTTTCCAAAAATCAGAAGAAATTTTACTCTGTCCTTTTTGCACGTTACCCTGTGACATACAGTGGGGGAAATATGTATTGCACAGGTCAACATGTAATTTTAAGGCTCCCTTTTTATGGTTATATTGTAGAAAGTTTGCTTTTATGTACTTCTATGTACTGCCTAAACTCCTGGATAATTTTCCCATGTTTCATTTTTTGTATTGGATTTTATACTGCATACCCTTATAACATTATTATGTTTTTGTTTCATAGGGCTGACCAGGCTCTTGATCGCTTTGCAATGAAGAAGTTTTTTGATGACAAAGTGTCAGTGCTAATGCATCCATCCCAGAAAAGGTAGGTTCTTTTATACTCTTGGGTTTAAAAATTCAACTATACAGTTCCATCTTGAATGTTAATAGTAAAATATTAAAAACTGACTGTCGAAAACAAATCATGGTTTATATTCGGGTCAGCTTGCTCTGTGGGAACTTTTGACACTTTGAGACCCTTGGAGAGGTTCTACATCAGTGGCTGCATTTGCAGAGGTTGGCTTAGGTGAAAATGAGGATGATGATGACCGTAATGTCAACTGGGAAACACCGGTGCGTGTAAGGACTAGCAGCAGTTCCCATATAGACGTAGAGGAAAGGCAGCAGCAACAGACTGGGGATGGAAGGGGCCGCAAATCTGCCTCATGTGAGTCCTAAAGAACACACAGACAAGTGGGCACAAGCAGAGGAACATTTAGAGATGATGTGACCGTGAGGGAAATGGAGCTGGAGCAGACGAAGGGCACCCAGCAAAGGCAGGCAAAAAAAAAAGAGCAGCACAGTGGTTACACTCACCTCTCCAGTGTGGTCCTTTTTCACACTGAAAGGCGATGACGGGTGCGTAGCAATCTGCATCCTGTGCCACAGGCAGATTCGCAGAGGACAGGCCAGATCACATTTGGGTACAACATCCCTGCTTTCCCACGTGCGCAAGAACCACAAACCAAAATGGGAGCAGTACTTGCGTTCTTTTGAAGGAGGTGTAACCACGTCATCGTCTCTTCTTTCACCTCCATTGACTCCTTCTACACCTCCAACTGTCATTGCTACTACGTCTCAGGAGGTTGGTGACAGCCAGACTTCAAGCTGCGAGGAAGTATCGGCTTCTGGCCGCAGGTTTCGTGGCATCAGACGACGTTTGTCACAAAAAGATGTGTACTTCAGTGACCATTTCAGCTCCCCTTGCTCCCAGTCCCTTCAGCCCACTCTACCAGAGTTCTGCGCAAGCCCAACCAACAAAAGAGTCATCAAACTCAATTTACGTCTACACATATGAAAAATAGAGGAGGAGACCCCACCTATGATATGAACGATTTAGTAGCCAGTAGAAAAGAAGCAGGGGTTTTTGGCAACAAATTAAAGTGTATTTTTTTCAAATAGGTACAAAGTGGGTGACATACATTTCATTGAATCTGTATAAGAAAAGCAAACATGGTAAAATCACAATTAAACTATAAAGGCATATAGGTTTTATATTAGTAGGGATATGCCTCGCTTACTAAATAGAAAGTCGTCTGACTAAGTGTTGCAACAGAAATACACAAAGCTCAAAGATCTCAATCCGGACACGTTTCACCGGAAGGCTTTATTAGGGGATGTCCAAGGAGAGTCAGAGCATCTGTACAAAAAAGTATAAACGGAATTGATCATGAATATCATATATAGTTGTATGCAACAATAACGTAATAGTGAAAGGTCAGGCCAGAAATATATAATTTATTAATAGACAGTAGACATTTGGGTGTCCCCGCACAATGTGTGAATCGATGTGCATCATTAACTTGTATTGTGCAGTATACATATATATATCTGGTTTCAATATATAGTAATCTACATGCAAACAAATTATGGTATCAGGTTTGTTAATTTGTTGCCAAAAAACCCTGCTTCTTTTCTACTTCTTTCATACTTCAATTCACGTCTAGCCAAACTATTGGCCTTGCAGCTACTGCTGTACAGCATTGTGGACTCTGCTACCTTCTGTGACCTTAATGGCCTATGCCCAGCGGCATGGAGTATACCAAGCAGGCATTACTTCTCCTGCACAGCTGTTCCCAGTTTACATGCACATGTAATGGGTAACCTCTCCCCGGCATAGGCATTCTCGGTGTCTAGTCAAATCCACGTCACCAAGTGGGACGCTACCTGTCCTTGACCGATCACTGCCTTGCATAGCTCAGTGGGCAGTAGTCTGCAAGCAGCACCTGGTAAACCTGCCGAGGGGTGTGGTGGGAAAGCATGAGCCACCCCAGTCCTCTCCCTCTTTTTTTTAACACTCCTCCTGAAAGGCCAGCAGTGGAGGACACTGTGGTTGAGCGGGCACACCATTACGGCTTCTTCAAGCACATGTGTTGCCAGGCAGTGCTGAAACTGGTGTCCTTGGGTGAGAAAAGTCACGTGCCCTGCAGGACTGCAGGACTTACTAAGACAGGCACGCTCCATCTGCAGCCATGTACGCTGATCCCCCACTGCCGCCGCGGCGCTTAGCAAGATCCAGCGCCAACAGAGGCTTCCACCGCATAGACTGATTTGTGACACTGTGACTAGATGGAACTCCACCCTGCACATGCTCCAGCATCTGTGTGAGCAAAAGCTAACCATCTGCCATTACTTGGTAAGCATGGTGCATGGAGGCAGCAGGGCCCTTGGTGCAGCCGCACAACTGAGCTATTTTACCAGTGACCAATGCCTGCAGATGGAGACGCTGTGCAAGGTACTGGCCCCCTTTGATCTGGCCACAAACTTTGTGAGTCGGGAGCGGTCAGGCAGGAACGATGTCATTGCCATCATCTTTCTGCTTGATAATACTCTGTGTGGCCTGATGGGAAGTGGCGATGGGAGAGAAGGAGAACAAATGGGGGAGGAGGATGAGGGTGACATTACACTTCATAGCGCACAGCCACCATCAGGAGGGGCAAGAAGGGACACTGACCAGCATCAGGAGTTTCAAGAGGAGGAGTAGGATGATTATGATGATGATGATGAGGGAGACCATGTTGAGGCTGCTGGACAGGACCCGTCAAACCTGCATTTGTGCTGTCACGTCCCAGGCATTCTGCGGGCGATGGAACAACTGGATCTGCTGCAGCTTGAAGAGGAGGAGGTGGGTGATGAGTAGGAAGATGTTTTGGTGCCTACTGAGGGACAGGGGGAGGATGAGACCAGGGAACCCCTTTTTCATATGTGTGTCCACATGTTGTGATGCCTAAGGAGGGACCCCCGCATTTGCAGCATCAAAAACTGGGATGATTACTGGCTGGCCACCCTTCTGGATCACCGGTACAAGGACAAAATGTTACAGTTTCTACCCAACCCGGCGCAAGAGAAAGAAAAGGTGACCCGCCCAAGCAGAATAGTATGCGACCGGCTGTGTGGGGAATTTCGCACACCCCATTCCACACAGGGAGCTCAGGCAGACACTGCCTCCACCATGCCCCCATGTAGCGGCGGCAGCAGCATCAGCAGTAGTGGCAGCAGACCGCACACATCCAAAGGTGTTGGCCAAGGCAGGGGGGATTTTCTGGATGACTGGCAAAACCTGATGCCGTCACCTCAAACAAGTGAAGTGCAGGGGCATAACCATCGAGAACAGATGAAGCGCATGGTGCACAATTACATTGGCTCTTTCTGGCTGGTGGTGGTGTTGAGTACAGCAGTTATGAGGAGGATGCCTGTCCTGACAGTAGTGACGTCATTCATTTTTGGGTCAACAAGCTTGAAATTTGCTCGCAGTTGGCACAGTATGCCATCAAGCTTCTTCAGTACCCGGCATCCAGCGTTCTGTCCGAAAGAACCTTCAGTGCCGCTGGAGGAGTGGTAATGGACAACCGATCAAGATTTTCGCCGGCTCTAGATGCTAGTTACAAATGCGGTCTACACTCCGTCTCAGGGCCCACCGACTCCTCCTCCTGCTGTTGCTGCTGCCGCCTGTCCAGTACTCCATTCGCAAAAATTGTATTACACACTTCTGGGTGTCAGTGACGATGCAGTACACCCAGCTCTAGATGTCAGTTTCAAATGCTCTCCACGTTCTGTCTCAGGGCCCACCGCCTCCTGCTGTTGCTGCTGCCGCCTGCCCAGTACTCCATTCACAAAAATTGTATTTCACACTTCTGGGTGTCAGTGACGATGCACTACACCCAGATCTAGATGCCAGTTACAAATGCGGTATACGCCCTGTCCCAGGGCCCACCGCCTCCTCCTGATGCTGTTGCTGCTGCCGCCTGTCAGTACTCCATTCAGTATAATTGTATTACACACTTGTGGGTGTCATTGACGATGCACTACACCCAGCTCTAGATGCCAGTTACCAATGCGGTCCACGCTATGTCTTAGGGCCCACCACCTCCTCTTCCTGCTGCTGCGGCTTGTCAGTACTCCATTCACTATAAGTGTATTACACACTTCTGGGTGTCATTGACGATGCACTACACCCAGTTCTAAATGCCAGTTACAAATGCAGTCCATGCTCCTTCTCAGGGCCCACCGCCTCCTCCTGATGCTGTTGCTGCTGTCGCCTGTCCAGTACTCCATTCACTATAATTGTATTAAACACTTGTGGGTGTCATTGACAATGCACTACACCCAGTTCTAGATGTCAGTTACCAATGCGCTCCACGCTCTGTCTCAGGGCCCACCACCTCCTCTTGCTGCTGTTGCTGCCGCCTGCCAGTACTCCATTCACTAAAATTGTACACTTTTGGGTGGCATTGATGATGCACTACACCCAGCTCTAAAAGCCAGTTACCAATGTGGTTCACGTTCCGTCTCAGGGCCCACCGCCTCCTTCTCGTGCTGCTGCCGCCTGTCAGTACTCCATTCACTATAATTGTATTACACACTTCTGGGTGGCATTGACACTGCAGTACACCCAGCTCTCCATGACTCTTACCAATACGGTCTCCCTGGTGATAACTGACCAGAGGCCACACACTGCTACTGCTCTCGCTGACCCACGCTGCGTCTCTGGTCCTCCATCCTTTTCCATAATGTCTCCCCACTACTTGTCCACAACTTTATGTGTGGCATTCCTAACACATGTCATCCAGGACATGATGACAGCTAGCAATTCCTAATATTAATAAATAGGGTTTATATAGCATAAACAAATATGCAGCTATGTAAACTCTAAAGGGGTGTGTACATTAAATAGCAATGAGTTTTCCTGCTGTTTTGACGGCAGAGACTGTTGCTAGTGGGATGAGTTCACCCTTTCTCAATGTCCTAATGTGATGCGTCCTTCTGGACGCTGTCCATCACTCAAAAATGCTATTTGCCTGCTGTCAATTTTCCTGCCGTTTTCTGAAAAGCCACAACTTTATTAGTGGCATTCCTAACACTTCATCCAGGTCATGATGCCAGCTAGCAATTATTATTATTATTATTATTATTATTAATAATATTAACCACCTGGGCGTTTCACTGGTGTCTAGATTTCTGTACCAAAAGCGGTACACTGTTTTTCATGAATTTTTTTTTTTAAATTGTAGAGCTGTAACTTACAGAAATATGTCCGAACAAGGGTCTAGTAGATATCATGAATATAAAAAATGTTTGAAACACACAATCATGTAAAAAAAAAAAAATTTTTAATAAAAATCAAAAAAAAAAAACACAAAAATCAGCTTAAACAAGAATACATAAATTAATCAAAAATACTGAAAATGCAATAATTTGGTATACTGTATAGTAATATATTTTTCTAAAACACCTCCCTAGTGTGGTAAATTTTAAAACAGAGTCCAACGTCACATACCTATAGACAAAAACACATAAATATATTTTGTATTATTTTGTATTGGATTGGATACAGAACTTTGTATTGAATCCAATACAAAATATTTGAATTTCCCGCTACGACCCCCATCGACGGGCGCATGCACGGACATCATCAGGAATCGCCGATGGACGCGAACGCTGGGTATTCTCATTCTTTCCGAACTTCTGTACTTCCATGCAAAAAGTGTTACATTTTTGGCATGGAAATTTATTTTAGATTGTAGGCTATAATTCACCGAATTACTCAATAATTACTTATAATTCACCGAATTACCACATAACTGACCGAAATATGTCCAAAATTTTATAAATTTAATAATGAAAATTTTTTTTATAAAACATGAAAAAAATGTTTTTTTTTTTTTAAAAATCTTTAAAAAAATAAAATAAAAAAAAATAAAAAAAAAATAGTGTATAATGTAATTTAATTGTACATTAACTTATATAATATATATATAATACAATTATATATATATTATATAAAGATTTCTTTGTATTGGACTCAATACATCTTTTTTGTATCAAGCTCAATACAAAGTTATTTGAATTTCCCGCCCCACCTCCTGCACCGACACATGCAGCGACGTCACCGGGAAACCCCGGAGATCGTCACTGCACTCGCCGGGAGAAGACAGAAGGACAGACGTGTCCGGAGGAGGTGCGGGGACCGGGTAAGTATATTCTTTCAATTGTAATCCGGTAAGTATATTCTTTCAATTGTAATCCGATTGTCATACAATGTATGACAATCGGATTGCAATATTACGTTTGTTTACCCACCTGAGAAAAGTTCGGGATTAACACTTTTTGCAAGTGTTTTTACCCCGAATCAAGGTCGGGTTTAACGGCGGTTGGTGGTTAATAATAATAATAAACAGGATTTATACAGTTGCTAGTGGGTTGAGTTCACCCTTTCTCAATGTCCTAATGTTTGTGCTGCATTCTGGACGCTGTCCATCACACAAAAATCCTATTTGTCTGCTGTCACTTTGCCTGCCAATTTCCTGGAAAACCACAAGGTCTTTTTTAACTTTTGTATTATTTCCTTGTTGCCACTGTTTTCTTGGGAGCTTTGCTATTAATGTTTTAGGGGCTATAGGGGCTTTGCTATTAATGTTTAAAGTTGGCCCATCGACTTTATTGTAATTTGCAAAATCGAAATCGCCAAAAAAATCGCCAAAAACCCACCGGAAGTTCGAGGAAATTTTCGCAAAGCTGTCAGAGGCCTTCTCGCTCATCTCTCGTCAGAATGACCTACAGGCCTGTCATTCTTTCTTTGTACAGAATGTAGGCATTCCATAGGCACTGAAGATTTTTTTTTAATTTTTTTTTGCTGTTTCCTTATCGCTGGGTAGAATGTCATGGCTTGGTCAGCTCTGTCGACACCTCCCATGGTGTTGTTGTAATCAATCACCACCTGTGGCTTTATCACTTCTTTCCCACCTTGTGTGCGCACCATAACTGTGGAGGGAGAATGAACAGTACTCACCAGGCACACATCTTTATTGTGACGCCATCTCAGGACCATCATCTTGCCTTTCTGCCAAGCAACAATTACGCCTGTCTTCATCTTCCCTATTGCAAAAAGTGATGGCAGGTTGCGCCGGTTAGCCCTAACAGTTCCATACGCATCTGTTCTGTTTTGCAGAAGAAACTCATAAAGCTCAGGAGATGTGTAGAAATTGTCAGTTGTGACACAGTAGCCCTAATCTAGCAATGGCTCAATGAGGGATAGCACTGAAGATGTTGCCAATCCATAGTGATTACATAGTTACATAGTAGGTTAGGTGGAAAAAAGTCCATCATGTTCAACCACTTGGGAGATATCCCAGATATAAAACCCTATAAGACCCTGCTACAATTTGCTTCAACAGGGGAAAAAAATGCCTTCCTGATTCCATGAGGCAATCGGATGTTCCCTGGAGCAACAGTCACCTTGTATTTTTTCTTTAAAGCCTTAATATCCAGTTATATTCTGTGCTTCTAGAAAAACATCCAGCTTTTTCCAAAAGCAATCTATGGAATTTGCAGAAACTGCTTCCCGAGGGAGCTGATTCCACATTTTCACCGACCTTTCAGTAAGAATCCCTTCCTTCTCTGGAGCTTAAACTGCTGCCGCAAAGAGTGCCCTCTTTTTCTTTGTAATGATCTCAAAGTGAATAATTGGGAAGAAAATTCGCTATATGGACCATTTATTTATATATATATATATATATATATATATATATATATATATATATTTTTTTTTTTTTTTTTTTTTAATTTATGCAGGGTGATCATATCCCCCCTTAAACGTCTCAAGGGAGATTCAGTTCAGCTAATCTCTCCTCATAGCTGAGCTCCTCCATTTGCTTTTTTAGTTTAGTTGCCCTTCTCTGCACTCTCTCCAATTCCACAATGTCTTTTTTGTGAACTGGTGCCCAAAACTGGACTGCATATTTAAGATGTGGTCTGACCAATGCTTTGTACAGGGGCAGGATTATGTCTCCATCTCTGCAGTCTACTCCTCTTTTAGTACAAGAAAGTACTTTGCTAGCTTTGGATATTGCAGCTCGGCATTGCATGCTGGTATTAAATCTATGATCTACCAGAACCCCCAGATCTTTTTCCATTTCTGACTCCCTAAATGGATTCCCCCTGGACAGTATGAAGCATGCATGTTATTCGCTCCCAAGTGCATACCTTTACATTTATCTATAATAAATATCATTTGCTACTTGGCTGCCCAATCAGTACAGTACATCCAGGTCTGCTCATGGATTATAGACATCCTGTATGGACCTAATTCCATTACATAGTTTGGTGTCATCCGCAAACACAGAAATGGTACTTTTAATCCCAAACTCTATATCATTTATGAATATGGTAAACAGTAAAGGTCCGAACACTAAACCCTGTGGTACACCACTAATAACCTTAGACCATTCTGGACTGGATTCAGTCTTTAAGCCAGTTCCCTATCTATTTACAGATTGACTTTTCTAAACCTATTGACCCTAACTTGCATATTAACCGTCTGTGGGGTACAGTGTCAAATGCTTTAGCAAAGTCCAAGTACTCTATATCAACTGCTATTCCACTGTCCACCTGTTTACTTACTTCCTCATAAAAAGAGAGTAAATTTGTTTGACAACGTTGGTCTTTCTTGAAGCCATGCTGACTATCACTTATAATATTATTTTCTAGCAGAAACTTTTCAATGTGGTTCTTTATCAAACCCTCTAGGACCTTTCCCACTATGGAGGTTAAACTAACCGGTCTGTAGTTACCTGGTAATGACTTTTCTCCCTTTTTAAAGATAAGAACCACATTGGCCTTACTCCAATCCATCGGTAGCTTGCCAGTGACTAAAGAGTATCTAAAAATTAGAAATAATGGCTTTGAAATAACTGAGCTCAGCTCTTTGAGGACACATGGATGTAATCCATCAGGTCCTGGTGCTTTTTCAACCTCTATTTTTTCCTAGCTGTTTTTTTAATCATATCAACTCTGAGCCATTGTGACTCATTGAAGGCAGTGACATTGCTATTATGAATTTGGACTTGAACTCTGCCATTTTCCTTTGTGTACACAGAGCTAAAAAAAAGTAGATCTGCCTTTCTTTGTCCCCATTTACCAACCCAGCCTACATGCTCAGATCTGACCTTTTTGCTATTATTATATTCAAAAAGTCACACCCCAAATTTTTTTTTTGGTTTTGCACATTTTATCTGCTTTTTTCATCTTTTGTTATATTCTTTATATAAGTTATATTCTTTATAGTTTTTAAATGATGAAGGTGATCCTTCATTTTTTTATTTTTGGCTTTTGTAACATCAGCTGTGAGCCACAAAGGTTTTGATTTTAGCCTTTTAAACTTATTACCCATTGGAATAAATTTTTCAGTGTGCTTTTGTAGAACAGACTTGAAACATTCCTATTTCTGTCCAGTATTCTTTGAGGACAATATAGTCTCCAAGTCCCAGTCACAGAGAGCCACTCTTAATAATGAAATATTTAGTCTCTTAAAATTAAATGTTTTTATGTTGTTGTTTTTGCTTCCTTTTACAGTCTATATTAAAGGAAATCATAATATGGTCACTGCTACCTAGATTCTCTTTTATATGCACATTTGTTATAAGCTCTGCATTGGTAGAAAGAACTCGGTCCACCAGAGTATCATTTTTAGTTGGGGCTTCTATAAACTGTAAAATTATCTTGTAATAAATTCACACATTTCCTCCCTTTTGCTGTTCCTTTAGTGTCATTACTCCAGTCAATGTCAGGGTAGTTGAAATCTCCCATGATTAAAACATTTCCACTTTTTTCTGCTTTTTCTATCTTTGCTAGTAGTTGATTCTCTATTTCTTCCTTAGCACTGGGGGGACCTATAGCGGACTCCAATAATTAATTGTATGTTATTCATCCCCACATTCAACTCCACCCATAATGCCTCAACCTCATCGCTTGTTCCATCTGCAATTTCCTCTTTCACATTCTCTTTCAGATCACTTCTCACACACACAGACAGACAGACACCACCACCCTTTCGTTTGACTCTGTCTTTACGAAAGAAAGTATACCCAGGAATATTGACAGCCCAGTCAAGCCAAGAACAAAGCCAGGATTCAGCAATGCCAACTAAGTCATAATTCTCTTCACTCATTAAGGCTTCCAACTCCCCTATCTTGTTTGCTAGACTTCTAGCATTTGGTAAACAGGCTCTTTAAACCATTTCTGCATTTACCATCATTGTTTGCCAAATCATTTTGTTTTTCAGTACAACTAGTACTGCACAATCCAATGTTTCTTTGTAACATGGAAAGCTCAATTATCCATAACCCTCACCTCAACTATCCCCAATTCACCCTCCACTAGTATCTAACCTTTCTGCCAACCTATTTAACTGTCCCACCCCCTCTGTCCCAGTTTAAATATCCCTCCACCATCCCCCTAAATCTTTCCCCTAGCACAGCTTTCATTTAGTTGCACCAGAGGTTGTACCTGGGGTTGAATTTTGTCCCTTTTCCAGTGTAAAGTACTGTATTCCAAATGTGCCAGATAAGTATTCGCACAGCATGTAAGTTTTCACGCCAAATCATGCCCTCTTTGACGCAATGTACTGCACCCAGCTGAGCCTCCCCCTGTAAGCCATTAGACTTTCGTCAATGCTGACATCTCTTTCTGGCACATAGGTTTGCTGGAAATTTTGTAGAATCATCTGGGACACTTCCTAAATTTTCTTGAGTTTTGGTGCTCTCATCAAATTCTTCATTGTTTGTTAAATGCAGGTACTTCATGTTGAGGGAAAATCTGTATTCTGCATGACTGTGGCAAAGAATGTAGTGGCAAGTATTTTGTTCTTGGACCAGTACCACTTCTGCAGGGGTTTTCCCTCCACTCCCTGAAGTATCACCAAGCCTAAAAACTGCCAAATGTCATCCTTGGTCACAGGTTCCCATTTTCTGCCTTTTGAAAACCTCCAGTGTGGAGCACCTTGTTGTTGTGCAGTGTACCTGCATAAAACAAAATAAAAAAGGTCTTTTAGAATATTTTCTTTTATAGTGTGGTGAAGGTTGCAAGTAATATGTTAGCAAACACAGAGCACTGTACCTGTTTGCATAAAACAAAAAAATAAGGTATTTTATGATATGTGCTTTTATAGTGTGGTGAAGGTTGCAAGTAAACAGATAACAGATGTTAGCAAACACAGAGCAGCCTACCTGTTTGTCTCCACAACAATTTTTTCGATAACTTCATCAGTCAAGAACAACTTCAGGTATGCCAGGGGGTCATCACTTTGATCCTCAATTTTCATCCCAGGTGCGCCAGTAAATGGAAATCTTCGGGTCGCTGTCTGGTCCGCATCAAGGTCAATGGGGTACTGTACTGACCTCAGGTTCAGATTCCTCACCCAATTCACTATCGCTGTCTGATGACAAATTTCCTACTGATTCATTATTGCTTGATTCCAAAAGTTACTCCAATTGGCTATCGCTGCTTTTAAGTTCTTCAAAAACCGTGCTTGCGCCGGTGAGATGCCTTTTGGATGCCATGTGGACAAGTCTCCAGTAAGCAGTCAGGAATGTTCAAGGTCAAAGACAAAGTGATCAAATTATACATTCAGGAAATGATGAAATAAGCCACCATCACGGGGTGCAGGTGGCGATTTTATGCTACCCCGAGTGTGACTCGGGAATACTGATTTCTGCAGGTAAATCCGCTAGGGGGGGTTAATGATCAGATGGATAGAATAAGAAAGGCCCTCCTTAAGTAAGAAATGGCAGGGCATCTTTGATGGTTCCAGCTAATTTGCATTGTTCGTAATTTGTATGTTTGATTGAGTCTTCAGAGCAATCATATTCAGAGAACCTTTACAGGAGAAATTTTTCAGAACTTACCTGTGATAGCCAAGACAGTTGCCCCTGATTCATCAATGAAATCCGCGCTCGCTGGAAGCGCGAAAGTACGCGCGGCCAGCGATCGCGGATTCTAATACGAATGCGCGACCGATAATCCGATTTTGCTTGATGAATCAGGGGCAGTGTCTCATCTTGCTTATATAGAGGTAAAAGCTGTCGCATCACCTGCCCTCTTTAACTTGGATAGAAGTACAATTTGGCTAAAGCCTGTTTGGTAGATCTCTTTTCTACAGAGTTTAGGTGGTGTTGAAGTTCTTTAGTACATTTTTCTCAAAAATGTGGATTTTAATTAAGTTACTGTTACTACTATTTCATTAAGTTAGATTAGCAAGTGTAAGAAGAAGAGATATTGTTAAAATATCACAGACAATAAATTCATTTTTTGGCATTTTGCAGCTGGTATGGTGGTACCATTTTAAATCAATTTTCCCTTAGCCTTCAACGCCTTTCCATATAGGAGTAAGTGTTTTTTTTTTTTTTTTTTTGTCTTGAACCATAACTTATAAAAGGAAATCATACAATAGGTGTTTTTCAATGACTTATTTGTGATTGGTTCTGTAAATATACTGAATATAGAATATAATGACATTATTGCAAAAATTTAATTTTGTATACTTAGGCATATCTAGTTTAATTTTTCTTAATTTACATGTTTTTTTAATTTTCTATTAAGGTTTATATTGAGGTCATTATTTCAAAAACTAGAGCCAATCTAGCAAAACCAATACCATATTTGAAATCTGTACATCAAACATAACCTAAAATGACTTTAATCTTTTTGGCAAGCAAATGTTTGTTGACCAGTGTAGTCAGTATTTTTTATATTTATATTTTTGTAAAGTTTTTGTGGTTTTCTTAGAATAGTTTCTTTCTTGATTACTTCACACAACCTTTTGTTGCAGTGCCATAAAAGTAATCTTAAATTCTCTCTTTTTTCTTTTTTGTTTATATATAGGTATGTCCGTTTTCTTAATGAGCTCCTTTCTGGGGTGCAGAAAATGAACACAGTACCAGTATATATGCACTATGTTATTCTTCACGGCATTCCAAATTTTTATACAACTGGAGGTAAGTAATTTAAAGTATGAGTACTTTTTAGTTACACAATGTATACTTTTGCCAAGCTGTAGGGGAAAGTTTTTAGGAAAACTTTAAAATATGTGTGCTCATTGTCCCAAGTGTGCACAGGACCAGTCAGATTTGTATCATGCTATTTGGAACTGCCAGAAAATAAAAATATTTTAGCTTTGTATTAGCTATTTTCTCCCTAGCGGGCAAAAAAATGATATTACATAAATGGTTAGATTCACAGCCACCGACACTTAGGGTTTTTTAAGGAGAAATTAGAATATGTTTTCAGAATGGCCTGGATTGAAGCATCTCTGGAAAAAGAAAGTAAGGTTGCAAAATTTTTTGAAACATGGGAATCTTACATAGAGACTCAGTCTCACTTAATAAAGCGTCAGATTATGAATACTTTTCAACATACCTCTTGGTATACTTTGAGAATACTTTGAGAATGTAAGATAATGGTCCTCTTTTGGTTATGGATGATATTTGCGTTGGAAACTGCTGACATTGTTAACAAGATTATGTAACTACTTCTCATTCTTCCATATTTTTCATGTGCACATTCGCATGCCTGTTTTTTATTACTATATTGTTAATATTGTTATTTATTGAAACATCCTTTAATAAAACATTATTTTTAAAAAAATATATGTGTGCTCGTTCTCGGTCTCTCTCACCACTTAAAAGTCATTGATGAACCTATTTTAGTTAAAGTAGAACTAAAGCTTATGACTTAAAAATTGTGACCAGGCAGTCGATGTCCTTTTTGCAAAAAGATAACCTTTTGGTGCGGGTGCCGCCATGTTCACCAAGTTCTCTTCCAGGTCCCTTATCTTGGGCCATCTTGATACTTATGCAGTATATAGCACTATCATTTTACGCAGCGTTGTACAAAGTCGATAGTCGTGTCACTAACTGTCCGTCAAAGGAGCTCACAATCTAATGTCCCTACCATAGTCATATGTCATTAATGTAGTCTAAGGACAATTTTGAGGGGAACCCAATTAACCTTACTCCATGTTTTTGAGATGTGGGAGGAAACCGGAGTACCCGAAGGAAACCCACGCAGACACGGGGAGAACCTGCAAACTCCATGCAGATAGTGCCCTGGCCAAGATTCGAATCTGGGACTTAGCGCTGCAAAGGCAAGAGTGCTACCTCTGAGCCACCGTGGAGTTCACTCAGTCCTGGCAGCCCTGGAGGATTCTTGTACAAGCACATCTCTAGCATTGTATGGGGAGCATAGTTTTTTTTCAAAAGAATAGCTGTCGGGCAGGTTAGTATGTTTTATTGCAGGCTAGACATTGTCTGTCCATTTCTTCAACAAAGACTTGTCTCATCCTTGTTTTTCATAGCAGCACTAAAGTTCGGCTTTAATAAAAAAAAAAAAAAAAAAAAATATTTTGACAGTATTGCCTCTATGAAGATGAATATCCTTCTTTGGAATTTGTATTTATTTAGGACATTACTATTGCCCATACTCTGGTTTACTCCTGTGATATTCTAAGTTTGAGGACTTCCCAGTATTTTTGACCTTTTAAGTCACTTTTTTTTTAAATCCCTTATTTTGTTAGGTCGAGACCTCTCTGGGGCCAATCACCATATTGCTCAGCCCATTCGAGAGCTTTTGTAAATTTATTGAAAATGCTAAGGAATTTATTAATCAGCTAGTGGCACAATGTGGCATACAACCTCTCAAGTTGTTTATTTTTACTTCAGCAATAGAATCAAATTTCAAAACTATCCTAAGGCTTTCCCATTTGTACCCACCTTCCTCTCCTTTGTTTCGGAAGATGGACACAGAGATTTACAATGGAGCATGTATGATTTCCATTATTCAGCAGTTTTGGGAAAAAGTGTAAATCTGATGTGTTTCAATGGCAGTGATTCCAACCAGGGAATGATTAAAGGAATGTCGGATTTTCTGTTCTGTAAATAAAGCCCTTTGAAAGATAATTATTGCAGCTTGATGTTAGCTGGTGCTCAATTTCACAGTGCTATTTTTCTACAGCCTCTTCAGGCATTCACAGGCCAAGCTGATCTCTTGGTTACTTAATTGTACCCTTCCTCCACCCCGTTTTGGTGCTTTATTTGGTAATGTACAGCGCTGCATATTATGTTGGCGCTATACCAATACTGTTTGTTATTTTTAATAATATTTTTATTATTGTTATTAATAATAATAATAATAATAATATTATTATTATTATTATTATTATTATTATCAATATTATTAATAACTGAAAGTACCACTTCCTAAACATACTGCTCACTTGATCCACGATATGCTGCTTTCTGCTTACATCACACTTGCTAATTCGTAGAATTCAGCAACCCTCTCTTTAGAGGGGCTTCAAGGTAAACTCAATTGTAATATTATTATTAATATTACACAGTATTTTAAATAGCACCGAGATATTACACAGCTTTTTAAAAAGTCCATAAAATACAAAAAAACCTTGATTACATACCGGTAGGTAATGAAGGAGAAAGTAGGGAATTCCTGGCATAAGCACTTATTAAAAGGTTTTCAGTTTTTATTCAAAGTCATTTTCCATAAAAATACAGAAAAGAATAAAATACATAAAAGCACAACCATAATGCCAAAAGTTAGTACAAATAGGCTAGCATAAGTTAATCCCAAATGCGTTTTTTGTATGAAAGAGCTTCTTCAGGGGATAGGTAGCCAAAAGAACGTTATAAAGCACTTAGCGGCTATTTAACAAACAGCATAACAATAAGTCCGTTTTTAATAAGCTTTTTCATAATGTAAATGATATCATTAATAATAAAGAAAAAAAAGAGAACATAAAAGTTATATATATAATTGTACTGATTTACCCCAGATGATGATACAATATTTTAGTGCCGAGAAAATACCATAAACGATTGAAAATTCTGGATGGATTGCAGCAGTGTAAGCTTGAGATAAAATTCTTAAAGATTCCCACAGCACCTATGGGAAATAATAAGATCATATAGACCAGTGTAAGTTTAACTGAAAAAAAAAAATCTTAGCTAAAAATGCAATAATATTATCATTAATAAATTTATTAAACTGTATTTCTACTGCGCCAACATATTACGCATTAACATATTGCCAAATTGACCACATTATGTTTGTGCTTTTATATATTTTATTCTTTGCTGTATTTTATGAAAATCGCTTTGAAAAAACTGAAAACCTTTTAACAGGTGCTTACGCCAGGAATACCCTACTTTCCTTCATTACCTATGTAATAAAGAAGGTGTTTTCCTTTTGTACTTTTGGTGAGATATGGCTTTCCTGATAGTTTATAATTAATTTTAAGGGGACATTAACCCACATTCCTTTAGTTTACAAAGTCTATAGTCATGTCACTATTGGATAATTCCAAAATATAAACTTTTCTGTATTCTCAATGGTATTATTGTTGTTTTCAACAAAACATGGGACCTATGAAAATATCTATCTGCAGCCGGTGTAACAAAGCGGCATTTCGGACTGATCCAGTCTCTCTCCCAGTGCCTGGGGAATAATACCTTTTCCCTGCATCCAGAGAACCATGAGCCAAGATGGCTGCTGCCTCACACACTGCCGTACAGGATTCATAGCAGGCAGCCATGGATCTTTCACAGGATGTGCCCGCAGCATTGCAAACTTCTCAGTCTTCCTGGGCTACCGAACTTTGCAACTTGAAGGTAGGATGGATGATGTTACTATTGTTCTGGAGGACCACAGTGAAGAAATGATGCTCTAAAGGCTGAAATCCAGTTTTTACATTACCAGCTGTAAGAGTCAGAAAACAGAGCAAGACGTTCCAATATTCGTATTTGGGATATACCAGAACCTGTAACTGATCTACAATCTACCGTTACAGCCTTATTTTGAGAGCTGGTACCTAACATCCCCAGGGGAACACTTTTAATTTCACTTTTTGCATTCATAGGGCCTTATCCAGACGTACATCGGATGCCCCCCCAGGGATATTATCGTGAAATTACCTTACTACTGAATGAAAGATACACTTCTCAGAGCCGCCAGGAAAGCTGACACACTATCATTCCTGGGATATGACTATCAGCTTTTCACTGACCTGGCATCTTCTACAATCAAGAAGCACAGAGAAAATAAACTGGTGGTGGCAGTCCTTCAAGCAAAGCAAATATGTTACAGATGGGGATTCCCCTGTAATATTATCTTCACTTACAGAGATAAGCAATACTTGACCAGTCAGCTGCACGCACTGTACAGATTTTTACCAATCCTGAGCATGGGTATTGGAAACCATTTGGAACACCAACAACTTTTCAATGAGTACCTTCTTCCTAAGAAAGAACCACCACAGTGACACATTATGTAAAAGATCTCTGCGAATTTGCTGAAGTAGCCAGTCGGCGAAATGTGTCGGGATAAGAGACAATCTCTTTCAAAATACTCAGGGAATATCTGTATATAATTTCATGGTCTTTTTTACCATGACATTAATTTGAAGACCAGACTGTTTTTCTTCTTTTTTCCTTGATCAATAATTCTGCTCTTAAAACCAGGGGTGTATTAATAGGGTTCAAGAAATAAGTACCTTTCACCTTAAAAAAATGGTCACTGACCCCAAGGGCACATTCCTTCTCATAACAGGTTATTTTAATGATGCTTTATTCACTTTAGTTTCATATTATACACCTAATTCTAATCAACTGGATTTCTTTAGACAGTTATTGCAAGTGGTTGATACCCATGGTGAAGGCACTCTTGTACTATGTGGGGATACTAACGTGGCACTTATCCCATCCTTGGAGAAGAGAGGGCCCTCCTTAATGTCTTTATATCCACCAAGGGAAAAAGGCATCACAACTGCGCAACTGCGAATGTCCTAACATTCACTAATTGACTGCTGGTGTTAACTTACCCCGGCTACACATTACACACACTTTTCTCATCTGCACTAACTATTTTCCAGAATAGACTATATTTTCGTCAACCCACTTCACTGATCTCCTTCTGAAAAAAAGTGTCTATACCATGATCTGACCACAATGCAGTCCTAACATCCTTCTCATTTCTGTACCAGAAACCCACTGGGTGTAATTAGTCCCTAAATGCCTCCCTCTTGAGTGACCCAGCCTTTTTCCAAAAAGTACAATCATCGTTACAAGAATACTTTACACTGAACACCACTCCTGAAAGCACCCTGAATGTACTTTGGAATGGGCATAAGGGAGTGATCAGGGGCCGCCTCATAAAATTAGCTTCCCAACGCAAGAGTGAGTGTAACTCTCTGCTTTTCCAACTTGAGCAGGAACGGCTCAGGAATGTCCTGTTGGACCAATATAAATCAGATCCATTGCTTGAGCTTAGCAAAAAACTAGAAAACAAAAGAATCCAGTTGGATCAGTGTTTAATCCATAGAGCAGAGAAACAACTATGCTGGACCAAACATAAATTCTACGTAAAAAACAATAAACCTGACTCCCTATGGGCGAATAGGCTCCAGAAAGTAAACCCCTCCTTCCAACCCATAAGGCTGAAAGTAGGCCAGACTAACTTGACCAGTAACCCACAAACTATTGTGGAAGAATTTCATAAACACCTGGCTCAACTTTATAGTAATACTGGCTCCCTTGACTTATCCAAAGCTAAAGTCTTCTTTTCCACCTTTCCTTTACCAGACCTGCCCAAACTCTTCATACTACCCTAGAGGAATTTATAACGGAGGCAAAGACCAGTGCGGCTATTAAGTTACTGAAATTACAGACAAGACTGGGCCCAAATGGATTCTCCACCCACTACTATATTAAATTCAGGGACACCTTGGCTCTGCATCTTACGAAATTTTATAATCATTTATTAATGGGCGGAGTCATGGGTAGAGATTCACTAACAGTATCTAAATACATAGGATTCATCCCAAGAAGGCAGTCAATGGATAGTGTACATAAACTTACCTGTCTCATTCACCTTGCTAAAACTCAGACTTCTTTCTACTGGCTTTAGACATCAAAAAAAAAAAAGCAGTTGATATGGTTCAATGGCAATATCTTATGGTTGTGCTAGAGAAATGAGGGTTCGGACTGAATTTCATTGCTTGGGTTAAGGCTTTGTACACTATTCTCCAAGCTTTCCTACAATACCTGGGGTTCCACTCCTCTCCTTTTCAGTTTTCCATGGGTACTAGGCAAGGGTGTTCTCCTTCGCCATTCTTGCTGGCCCTGACCATAGAACTGTTAACCCTGGCAGTATGTAATCACCTGGACATTAGCGGTCTTGAATTTGCAGGTTACCATCATAAAATTGGTCTATTTGCAGGTGATGCCCTATTGATTATATCCATCCAGTGGTACCCTGCCTAACCTTTTATCTACCCTAACCACTTTTGGAGAGATATCAGGCCTCCAAATTATTCATAACATATGCTTGGCATTGAATATTAATTTTCCAGACACACTTGCCACCCACCTTGAGGATTCCTTTCCTTTTCATTGAGAACAACCAAAATGATTATATCTTTGTGTATATATCCCGCTTCCTTTGATATGCTCATTGCGGCAAATTATACAGTAATTATGGTGCTTGGCAGATTCATACCTAAAGACCCTAAGGTCGCTCTACTAAATAGTAAACCAGAACATTGCATGTACTCCCAGTTATATTTGTTACAGTTTATTATTACTGCAGCTAAACATGTGTTTGCTGAGGCTTGTAGTTCAGCAACTCTTACGGTGGCTCAAGTGAAATGGAAAATGACCTGGTATCTATTCTTCACCATGTGAAGAAAGCTGCAGGTTCGCAGAGATGAATGTGTTGAAAGTCTGTGATTGCAATGTGAATGTTTTGTAAAGTGTACAAAAAGTTTTTTTTAATTGTCTTGTTATACATTAAAAAATACAGAAAAGTTTTTTTAAACCTTTTGCTGCTACGCATCATGGCAATAAAGGAGGGAAAACAGTGGACTCCTTGGTGTTGGTTAAAATTGATCTGCAATGAATAAAACCCAAAAAAAAGGGTTTGGCTTAACTGGGTAATTCTGGATTATAGTGTGGCTGGGTAAGTTAAAAAAGGAAAACATTTTCACCATAATCAGAAGAGAAGAAGTGAAGTAACACAGATATCCAAATAGATAAATATCCATCAAAAGAACATCCCATTCAGAGAAAAAGTACAATTATCGCATTTTTTGTGTCCATGTCAAGCACTACCAACATCACATAGGGGGAAGGCTTCTAGCAGGTGGTATCTGGTATTGAGAGCAACTATAGATGGTGTCCTTTACTAAGTACTTCAGCAATAAATAGCTAGAGGTAAATCCCATTTAAAGCCAAAATTGAACAAGGTAAATTCTAAAACCAATTATGTGTCGCTGTCTGTGTCTCTGTCATTTGAAACCCCTATTTAATGTACAACGCTGCGTAATATGTTATATAAATCCTGTTTACTAATAACAATAATCCTAATCATTACCTTTTGCAACTGAACTTTTTACAAGAAAAAAAGAAAAAGTATTGCTCTAAAGCTGTAGGACCTCTCATGCCTTTTTAGTTTTCAAACTAAAAGGCATGAGACAACTTGCCCAATCTGCCTGGATACCAGGCGGAAGCTAAGGTGTTAAAAGTACTTGCTCTTGACAAGCATTACACTACATCAATGATTACATAATTTTATTTTGTTGTTGTCTTACAGGATGTCAGCCTTTTATAAAGGTTTACCAAGCAATGCAACACATTTACACATCTGAAATTTAGTAAGTATAAATTAAATACTTGTAATCTAAATGCATGGGGCTTAAACACCTCCTTTGAAACGTCTGCTCCACAGAAAAGGGTCATTTGATACAGTACCACTGATATCCACCCATGTCTATCCTTGGTCCAACCAATGAGTTTATTGGATACAGTAGTAACCTACATCCCCCCTGAAGAAGCAAGTGTTGCAAAGCTCATTGGGATTATAGGACTTTTTGAAATCTACTTATCATTGAAAACTAAACAAATATCTGTTTATGGACTTGAAATACTGTACAGATGTCAGACAATTTTATCAGCTTTCCCAGCTTTCCTAGAGGTGACAAGTTTTGGACACATGAGGCACATGTCAGACATCTGTGAATGAGTGCCTTGACTTCCTACATTTTTTCCTTTAACTTTTTATATGCAGCTACTGCCTTCTGTCATTTTCTACTAGCATGTTTCCTTTGTTGTCAGTTTAACTTATTTCTGATCCCTGTGCTCTGTGCATTATGTACTCATGGATCACATACATACTCCTGACCCTGGATCTTTGTGTATTTTTTACTTCTGTCATCTTTGCTCTGTAAAGTACATACTACTGTCCCCTTTGCTTTTTTGCATAGCATGTACTCCTAACCAAAATGTTTAAGACAGTTGTTGGTCTCTAAATTGTCTAACTACCTTAATGATGTCCTTTAAGTTATACTTGTTTATGTGTTTTAAAGCAATTGAAACAGAATTTGTGGGTATACGTAGTAAGAATGCTAAGGTTTTATTTAACTATGCCCCTTTCCACCCCTCCAACTTTGAACAGTTGCATTGGGAAAAATGACACAAAATGCCTTTTTCGTTATCTCATTTCTTATTATCCTAAAGAAGACACTTTATGGGTTATACTGTTAAGGTACCTTTAAAAGCTTAATGGTACATAGTGTAGAACATAGGGGTATATTTACTAACCAGTGAACCTGACATTTAACCATCAACATCCTTGGATGAATGATGATTCCTTGAGTGAATTTCTTACTACTATTGAAAACCCACGCACATGAATGTATAATCTTCCATTTGCATGCATTTTCAATAATAGTGATTATTCTCCATGAGTGAATGTGTGTCAGTTTTACTTAGGAAAAAAAAAGAATGATCTGTGATTCAAAAGGGTCCGCTAAATGGGGAGAGAGGTAAAATTCTCTGGAACTCTTGACCCCTCAAAATAAAATGAATTTCCAATTATGTTATATGAGTCTTATTTATCTAAAGTATTTGTAATCATATAAATAATTTTTTTTTGAATTTATTGCTTATATGATTTTATCCCTTTAGCAATGTTGTTTCCGAAGCGCAGGAAAGACTTTATATAGCTATTGAACCAGCTCAACTTATCAAGGGCGACATTATGGTAAGCGACCCTTTTTGGGTTTTGATTTAAAAAAAATAACAATAACAATAATTGTATGCATAAACCTCTTCATTCATTTGTGTTACCTATGTCATGTTTAAATTAGGTGTATTTACCTAATATCATAAATTCTAAAACATCTATTCCCTTGCTTGAGTATTTTAATTATTCTCAGCCATTAAAACCTTCCTGTTGTCAGTGCTCTTCTCTCTGGAAGTGTATTTTCCCTATGCTTTTTTATAGGAGTCTTTGCTTAGAATCTGTCCACATTATTACTCCATTGCAATTACTGCTACATTGCTCACTTTAATCAATTAGGTTGTTTATTAGTTGAGATTCTGCATAATCTAAAGTTAGGGGAAGAGATAATATGGAGTATACTTGAGATTTGTTTTTTTGCTACTTATTACTTAAGAGATGGGGGCAGGAGGGGGAGACGGGGAAAAGGGTACTTTCTATTGTCCCATATAGGTCCAAGAAGTGTACAGTTGGGCCTCCCTCGTTTATATAATAATATCGAGAAATCGCCGAGAGGGAGCAAAGAAAGAGGTTTGAGGCTCAAAAGTTTTGAGTCAAAATGTAATGTATTATTATGTATTGCATTCATATATAGTAAATTCATACATATAAATAATCATCACAAAAATATAAAGTGTATACAACTGTTTGTGTATGTCTTGCCTAGTTCTGCTACAGATCACAGAAGTAGGAAAGTTCATTAGACAGGGTAATGCTAACACAAGAAATTGAAAACAATATTAAATTGAAAAAGTAGTAATGATATGACCGTATTTTCCGTATAAGTCCCCGATAATTATATTATACATACATTCTCTATATATGTATGAATATACAATAGTGATATGCAATATAACCATCATTGCCTGTATTTACTCATATATATATATATATATATATATATATTTGCTGATATCGTTAATGTTCCTAATTTGTAATTTTTCTGTATATATAGACCACTAATCGTATAAAATCATGTACCCCTGAGTAAGCCCATTTTGGGCGAAACGCGTCGGGGACTTATACGGAAAATACGGTCATATCATTACTACTTTTTCAATTTAATATTGTTTTCAATTTCTTGTGTTAGCATTACCCTGTCTAGTGAACTTTCCTACTTCTGTGATCTGTAACAGAACTAGGCAAGACAAACACAAACAGTTGTATACACTTTATATTTTTGTGATGATTATTTATATGTATGTATTTACTATGTATGAATGCAATACATATTATTCATTACATTTTGACTCAAAACTTTTGAGCCTCGAACTTCTTTCTTTGCTTCCTCTCAGTGATTTCTCGAAATTATTTGCAAATATACCTAATTTTAACATTCTGAAAAACATATACCAGTGATACTGAGATGTTATCACAAAAGTGAACCAACATAACATTTGATACTATTTCTATTGCATATTCATTCTACAGCAACTTTTTCAACTGTAATCAAGTTAGTGGTATACAGGTAGCCCCCGAGTTAAGGACATTCAACATACGGACACCTCCTAGATAAGAACAGGGCTTCCCTGCTCGCTCGTGTGCAAGACAGAGGCTTGATGGGGGTGGTTTGCATGACTTGCAGAAGAAGTCTTTTGCTAAACACAGCTGAGGTTGTGGGTGATCTTAGGAGCTGAGCTGATCTGTAACATCTTGTAACTCTTTTATGACCAAGACAAACTCTGGAGCTGTTTCTTTTTGCATATCAAAGCACAGCTTGCTCCAAAAGTTAATGAATGTCTAGGCTCCATAAATTTTTTTTTTGCTTTGTGATCAACTCACAGTGATGATTTTATACAGTAACTGACACCACACTGCCTAAAAATGTGTTGAGACAAACAACTGTCCTTATTGCATTTAATAAAATATTGTACTTGTTTCAACTTACATACAAATTCAACTTAAGAACATACCTAGAGTCCCTATCTCCTATGTAACCCGGGGACTACCTGTACAGTCTATAAACATTAAATATTCTGTTTGAATGATATGTTTTTTAATATTTAGCCAGTATGTGGACTTTTTTAATGATCCGCCTGTCTCGCACTTTAAAATTTATGTACACAGTAGCTAAGAGATACCTTAAGAGGTACCTTTGCTACATACATCAGAATTTTTTTGACTGTTTCTGGCTTCTGGCTTTGCACTTTCCCATTCTGTAGCCTGTACACCTGAACCTTGTTTAAAGTATATCCAAACCCAAAAAACAATAATGGTATACATTGTAGCTTTTGTTTCCACTTGATAATCCTTCAAATCTCCTCCTCTTGTATCACTGTCTGTACCTGTGTACTGCCAATTGCAGCCCCTATTTATTGTGCAGCACTGTGTTATATGTTGGCACCATAATAATACTGTTTATTATTATTATCATTATTAATAATAAAATCTCCTGACCCTTCTGGTTTACAATTACTACTTCACTGTAACTTCACTGCTCACAGGAAGTAACAAGAACACTGCATTACTGATCAGTTAAGTAAGGTAATCAAATCTCAAATCTTCCTTGCCGCGTTTCACAGACAAAAGCTGCCTTCTCAGGAGATTAATTGAGATATGTTACAATAAAATGCTTTATCTCATTTTTAGTATCTCCTCATGATTACCTATGAGCTTTTTAATTGTTAATTTGTATTTTTAGTACTAATATAATAAATTATATGTTTTAAATATATTTTAGAATATTGCATCTGCCTTAAAAGTCCCAATTAGATTTTGTTTGGTTTTGTATTACATGGTAACTCAGTGCCTTGAGTTTGTTTAGGTCTACTTTTAGCCAATCTGACCTTGTTTCTGTCTCTTGTCTGCCTTGACTACTTGCCAGTCCAACTAGGTTTCTGCCTCTGTTTTGAAACAGGTTCGTCATTTGATCTTCCTTCATCGGCCATTCAAAATCCACAGCACTAGTGGCTCTTTAGAAAACCTGATGCCCAAGTTGGTGCTATGAAAAGAGTCTGGCACCAACTGACACCTTGCAAAATATCTTGAGACCGATTCAAGTGTAACAAAACCCAAAAACAAATATTTAATATATTTGGGCATACCAGACTTTAAATGTGATGTATTTGATTACCTATCTATGGCCTTCCAGTAATGCACTTTCTGTCCTCAGTTGATAGAGCTCACTTTCTGTACTGAATGTGTGAAGGAGCGGTGTTATCATATCATAGGACTGGAAGTGTCTCAATACACAATACATAGTAGGTTAGGTTGAAAAAAGACCATCAAGTTCAACCACTAAAGGTGCGTACACACTTCCAATTTTTATCGTTCCAATCGAACGACGAACGATCGATTGGGCAAAAAATCGTTCGTAAAAAAGTAACCAACGACGCCGACGAACGAGGAAAGTCGCTGGAAACGAACGACCGGACCGACGGATCGGATTGGGCGACGATCGTTGAACATCGTTCGTGTGTACGGTCGTTCGTTGATCGTCCATATTCAGAGCATGCGTGATGAACGAACGTCCGTTCACTTTCCTGTCGTGCACATAGTTCCTCTATCGCTCAAACGATCGTATCTATTGTGTGTACAATATCTACGAACGATCGTGTCGTTAACTCTATGTGCAGGATCGGTGCTATACGATCGTTCATATATATCGTGCATGAACGTTCGTCGTTCGTTTTCCAACGATAATAATTGGAAGTGTGTATGTAGCTTAAGGAAATAAACATACCCCAGATATAAAACCCTATAAGACATAGTTGGTCCAGCGGAAGGCAAAATAACCCCTTGTACAATTTGCTTCAACAGGGGGAAAAAAATTCCTTCCTGATTCCATGAGGCAATTGGATGTTCCCTGGATGAACAATCACTGGTATTTTTCCTTTAAAGCCTTAATATCCAGTTATATTCTGTGATTCTAGAAAAAAATACAGCTTTTTTTTAAAGCAATCTATAGTAGTTGCTGAAACTACTTCCTGAGGGAGCTGATTCCACATTTTCACAGACCTTACAGTGAAAAATCCCTTCCTTATCCGCTGCTTAAACTTCTTTTACTCCAGACGCAAAGAGTGCCCTCTTGTTCTTTGTAATGATCTCAAAGTGAATAATGAGGAAGAGAGTTCTCTATATAGACCATTTATATATAAATACGGGGTGATCATATCCCCCCTTTACGTCTCTTCTCAAGGGACAATAGATTCAGTTCAGCTAATCTCTCCTCATAGCTGAGCTCCTCCATTCCTTTTATTAGTTTAGTTGCCCTTCTCTGCACTCTCTCCAGTTCAACAATGTCCTTTTTGTGAACTGGTTCCCAAAACTGGACTGCATATTCCAGATGTGGTCTGACCAATGCTTTGTACAGGGGCAGGATTATGTCTCCATTTCTGCAGTCTAATCCTCTTTTATTACAAGAAAGTACTTTACTAGCTTTGGATATTGCAGCTTGGCATTGCATGATGTTGTTAAGTCTATAATCTACCAGAACCCCCAGATCCCTTTCCATTTCTGACTCCCCCAAGTGTATTCCCCCTAGACAGTATGAAGCATGCATGTTGTTAGCTCGCAAGTGCATACCTTTACATTTATCTATAATAAATGTCATTTGCCACTTGGCTGCCCGATCAAACAGTACATCCAGGTCTGCTTGTAGAATATAGACATCTTGTATTGACTTAATTTTATTACATAGTTTGGTCTCATCTGCTGCACACAGAAATGGTACTTTTAATCCCAAACTCTATATCATTTATAAAGATGTTAAACAGTAAAGGTCCCAACACTGAACCCTGGGGTACACCACTAATAACCTTAGATCATTCAGAGTATGAATCATTATTACAACTCTCTGGATGCGATCTTTAAGTTCTCTATCCATTTACAGATTTACTTTTCTAAACCTATTGACCCTAACTTGCATATTAACCGTTTGTGGGGTACAGTGTCAAATGCTTAAGCAAAGTTCAAGTACACTATATCAACTGCTATTCCACGGTCTACCTGTTTACTTACTTCCTCATGAAAACAGAGTAAATTTGTTTGACAACTTCTGTCTTTATTGAAGCCATGCTGACTATCACTTATATTATTTTCTAGCAGAAACTTCTCTATGTGGTTCTTTATCAAACTCTCCAAGACCTTTCCAACTATGGACGTTAAACTAACAGGGCTGTAGTTACCTGATAATGACTTTGCTCCCTTTTTGAAGACAGGAAGCACATTGGCCTTACGCCAATCCATCGGTACCTTGCCAGTGACTAAAGAGTCTTTAAAAATTAGAAATTTTGGCTTTGAAATTACTGAGCTCAGCTCTTTGAGGACACGTGGATGTAATCCATCAGTTCCTGGTGCTTTGTCAACCCTAATTTTTCCCAGCTGTTTTCCATCATATAAATTCTGAGCCATTGTGACTCATTTAAGGCAGTGACATTGCTAATATGAATTTGGACTTCAGCTCTGCCGTTTTCCTTCATGTACACAGAGCTCAAAAAAAAGTGTTTAGTAAGTCTGCCTTGTCTTTTATCCCCAGTTACCAACCCCGTGACATCCTTTAAGGGGGGGCCTACTTGCTCAGATCTGATCTTTTTGCTAATATTGTATTTGAAATTTTTTGTTGGGGTTCGCGTTACTTTTTTTTGCAATCTTTCATTTTGAAGTTTTGCACTTTTTTCTCCTTTTTACATCTTGTGTTATATTCTTTATAGGTTTCAAATGATGACGGTGATCCCTCATGTTTATATTTTTGGAATGCCCTTTTCTTGTTTCTTATGGCTTTTTTAACATCAGCTGTGAGCCACATAGGCTTTAATTTTAGTCTCTTAAATTTATTACCCATTAGAAAATATTTTTCAGTTTGCTTTTGTAGAACAGACTTGAAACATTCCCATTTCTGCTCTGTGTTCTTTGGGGACAATATTGTCTCCCAGTCTAAGTCACAGAGAGCCGCCCTTAATAATGGAAAATTTGCTCTCTTAAAATTAAATTTATCTTTCCTGTTTTTGCTTCCTGTTTACAGCTTACAATAAATGAAATCATATTATGGTCACTGCTACCCAGATTCTCTTTTATTTGCATATGTGTTATAAGCTCTGCATTCTTAGAAAAAACTAGGTCCAGCAGAGTATCATTTCTAGTTGGGGCTTCTATAAACTGTACCATAAAATTATCTTGTAATAAATTCACATTCAATTTCCGCCTTTTTGCTGTTTCTGTATTGCCATTACTCCAGTCAATGTCAGGGTAGTTGAAATCTCCCATGGTTAAAACACTTCCACTTTTTGTTGCTTTTTCTATCTGTGCAAGTAGTTGATTTTCTATTTCCTCCTTAGCACTGGGGGGCCTATAGCAAACTCCAATCATTATTTGTGTGTTATTCAACCCCACATTCAACTCCACCCATAATGCCTCAACCTCATCGCTTGTTGCATCCGCAATTTCTTCTTTCACATTCACTTTTAGATCACTTCTCACATACAGACAGACACCACCACCCTTTCGTTTGACTCTGTCTATACGAAAGAGAGTATACCCAGGAAAATTGACAGCCCAGTCATGCGAAGAACAAAGCCAGATATTCAGAAATTCCAACTAAGTCATCATTCTCCTCACTCATTAAGGCTTCCAACTCCCCTATCTTGTTTGCTAGACTTCTAGCATTTGGTGAACAGGCTGGTAAACCATTTCTGCATTTACCATCATTATTTTCTAAATCATTTTGTTTTTCAGTACAATTAGTACTGCACAATCCAATGTTTGTTTGTAGCATGGGAAGCTCCTTACAATTATCCATAATCCTCCCCCCAACTACAATTAAGTTGGCGGGATCCGGGCGACAGACTATTCTATCAGTCCTCCTGATGATAGAATCCCCTATGACAACCAATTGTCTTTTCCTTCCTGCGTTTCCCTCCCCACCACTACTAGATGTCCTGCTCTCCCAGCTGTTAGGGGTAGCAGTAACATCTAGAGTTGCCACCACTGGGTCTGCCACCTGCACATCTTCACATACCTTTGCAAACATGTTGGGGTGCTTTCCTGGGAGCCCCTACCACTCCCTCTATTTACATTAACCCAACTCCCTACATGCTCATCCTGATTAACCTCCCCAACCTGTTATTAACTGCCTGCTCAGTGAGCAGGAGACCCCTCTCAAGGTGATCCAGTGATTTCAGTGTTGCAATGCGCTTCTCCAGCTCTCCAATGCGAGATACCAGAAAGGTGACTTGCTCACATTTGTCACAGCAGTTTTCACCTAGGAGCTGTTTCTCCATTTGTACATACACGTGACAGACTGTGCACTGAACCAGTTTCTCTTTCTTTCCCTTTTCTTCATCCCCATAAGGTGTGTGTGAGTGTGTGAGTGTGTGTGTTGGGGGGGGGGGGGGGTTCTGCAGGACCCAGAGCTAAAGTACCAGGCTAATAACAGTACTTGAAATGACCAGATAACCCCCAGTTTTTAGCAGGATTATTCAGTATTTTATTGAACATAGAAATTTATTATACATAGATTAAAAAAACTTTCATTTTTATATTTTAAAAACCATACAAACAAACAAGAAAAGTATAATTTTAGGTTTACATACACTTAAACTGGAACTAAACCCCCCCCCAAAAACCTGTAATCCCAGAGATCTGTCGATCCATCACGAGGTTTCTTCATTTGGGTCCCGAGTAGTCTCTGTATTTGTCTTTGGCCCTCTGCCTTCGGGCACTGACATCTTCTTTTCTATTCTTCTGGGTTCTTCCTACTACTTCACTGATCTCACACTGTGCAGGTGCAAGATCACATGACATAGATGGGAAAAATGCAGCAACTATAATTATGGTACGCTGTAGTATATTCATTTATTATTTTCATCTCAGGTTTTTTTTAAAGCATACCTATCTATTGAGATTTGTATGCATTTATGATTTCTAGGAGTCTTAAAAACGCCACCAACACAGAATGAAAAGTTTTGTACTTAAAGAGAAACTAAACTAAAAAAAAAAAACTCACCTTAATTTCGCAAACTCCTCCAGGGTTTTCCTCCATGGCATCCTGTAATCCACCTTCTTCTTTCTTCATTATCTGGCTTCTGCCTAAGTCACCTGATCTCGCACTGCCCAGGTGCGAAATCGGGTGGCATAAATGGAAAAAAATGGTGCCGATGGCGATGTATGAGATCGGCATTTTTTCCTCCTATGTAGGAAAAAGGCCCCTCTGTGTATGCCTGATCTCAGAGCAGCCAGTAGCTACCTGGGATGTGTGACGTATGTACCCAGGAGGCTCTGCGCTCCCATTCTGTCTTGATCACTTTGGAGATCTTTATCATCAAATGCTATGATGAAACTGGCTCTCATGAAGACCGCCCTACCTAAGTTCATGATAAGTTCCTTAAAGTTTCTTGCTTCAGAAACAGCAAATGTAACACTTCAAATTCAAGTCCACATCATATGGCTACACAGAGTTCAAGTAGCAGACATATCTTGATGTACACTGTGTGAATCAGGTCTTCATTGTTGAACCACTGCAAAGGAGTTACTACTGAAGAAGAACAACAATAAAAGAATTGCTTTGCCAAATAAACACACGTAATTAGATGGTGGAAATCTTTTTCTTTATTCTGAAGAGCACACAAATGAGATTTTTTGTTCCACCTGCCATGTCTTTGTGAGGTGCACAATGCACAGTTACCACCATGTAGCATGGTGAAGGTGTGATGGTGTGTGGGTACTGAAGACAGTGTTGGTGATTTATTCAAAATTCAAGGAACATGTAACCAAAGTGGCTAACACAGCATTCAGCAATGACATTCCATCTTAAAAAATCATCTTTTTAAAATCACCTAACTTGAACCCAAATGAGATGGTGCCTTTGTCATAAAGCTGGTTGAAAAATGCCAAGACTGTTCAGAGCTGCCATCAAACCATCAGGTGGCTACACTGAAGAATCTAAAACATAATCTGGTTTGTTTAATATTTTTTTTGGTTTGAAATATGTGTCTATGTGTTGCTTCATAGTTTGAATGTCTTTATTAGTTAGTTACAATTCACCAGTCTTTTTTTTATTTTTCATTTTTTGCAGATCAAATGTTATCATGAATCCTATTGCACTGAAAACCACAATATCGTTTTCAGTCTGCAATTCCATACAGGAGCTGTTCATGGCCAGCAAATGTATTTTGGTAAAGAAGACTTGGATCATGCAAATAATGGTGAGGATTTTACCAGAATATAAAATAAATGTTATTTATATATATATATATATATAAATGTTTATGTATATAAAATGTTATAACTGTCTATTTATTAGAATAATCAGTGTTTCAAAGTAGATTTAGGTCAATCTGAAAATTACTAAGCAGCTTAAAAATTAGAAAATGTAACACGGTGCCAAAAAGGTCACCTATGTTACTAGGTAAGGGGCTTAATGGAAGTTATGTCGGACCACGGTACATCAGAGGTACTATGTCTGAAATAAAACCATCAGATCTAGATCTAGTCTTACTGGAAATCTGCAAGAGCAGGGTGGGGTGGATTCTAATATCTGGGTCTCACATTTTCCCAGGTTTCAGAGATGTATTTAGCACACCTGGTGCTAAGCAGCACTGGCTGAGAGGTAATTGTCTGTGGATCAGTCTATGGTATTCCTGAGAGAAATGGGGAAATGTTTATTTTGAAGCAAGCCAAGAAAGGGGTTCTATACTGGACAGGAGGGTGCACATTTTTTGTTTGTTTTCTGTTGCTGACGACAACCTCTGTGACAAGAGGGTTGTTTCTGTTGTTATTTTGCCTAATAAATAGGAGCAAGCCTGCACCCAGTGCTGGGTACACACTTTGCAAAGGAGGAAAAAGGAGTGTTTGTGGGGTTACCCCTCATAAATGCAAATGCCTTTTATGGATATGTGAATTTAGTTCCTGGCTACCCTTGATCTTCAATTACACTAATCAAACAATTAGTACATTGACAACTGCCCCCTATGCTTGATGAAATCAATAAATCCTTTACATGCCACCAGTTTGATGTCAGGATGTATCCTGCTGTAAGTAGATTCTTCATGTAACATAACTTTCAGAAAAGATATAAAGTACACCACTTGTGGTTTCTTACGATGCATACCGGTTTACCTTACAAAGGATTTGTATTTTTTTTTTAACTGAAACTGTTGATTGGGGTTTAGGGTTTATTATATTCTGATTGCAACTACAATTCAGTTATTTTACTCTCCAATACCAACACCAATAATTACAATACCCTATTTCACTGTATTCTAGGTCAGCGTTGTCTAAAACAAATGTAGCCCCCATGGTTTTATAGCAATAACTCTAAACATTCAGCAGGATATCAAAAAGGAGTTACTTCAGAACTGTCCGTCTTATCAAAAATCTGTCTTTGTATGGGGATTTTATTCCAGGAGATTATCATGTGAAGAAGATGATATGTTAAGCTCTGTACTTTAGAAATGTTGGTTATTACAAGAATTGTTTGTATGGAAATATTGTATTTGTATGGAAATGAAGTACGTGGAATTCTTTTATCTCAGTGCCAGAGGCATTTACATACCATGTCTCCCATGTAGTTTTAATTGGTGAAATCTTTTTTCATTTGTTGATTCTTGGTCTTATAAAACAAATGTGTAAAAGAGAGAGCGCTCTCAACAAAATTTTAATAATCCATATTTGGCAAATGCAAAAAAATTGATTTACACTTACAATTGATTTACACATTTTACTTTTAAAAAAATTTACTTTTGGTCAAGTAACACCTCCCGAGTGCCAGGAGGTGCAAAGAATGGTATTGTTTGTATATGTTGGTTGACCAAAGTCAGCAATTTCAAGTTGGAGAGACAGTATCCATAGTAGTTCCAGAAATTGAATAGGGTTTATTCATTTGATGCATGTAGTTTGCAATGTGTGAAGGAGTTGCTATACAAAGTAGGACAAGCCTAATACACCACTTCACTAGACATTTTTTTATTGTATTATTGTGTAAGAAGTGTAAGAAGTAAACCACATTCTCTAGTCTGAGATAGCCAGTACAAAAGAGTTTCTCCATTGAGAGTTTATCTGAGTTCAGTTCCCACGGTGATAAGAACAGCCATTGGAGCGTGGGAACTTGCGGTCACAGCTGAATGGAGGCACGCGAGTGCTTCCAATCAGCTGTGACTGCAAGGGAACTCTCAATGGAATTTCTCCATTGAGAGTTCATCTTAGTTCGGCGAGAACACGACCTTGTGGCGAATCAAAAGGCCGTTCTCGCTTACAGAACATGTAAAAGGCCCGATTCGCCGCGAGTTAAAAATGAAAAATTTTGCTCGCTCATCCCTAGTTACGACCACTCCAACTGGTCTCCCCCCCATTTGAACTAATTTGCCATGGCAACCCTCCAGCTAAGTATGAGGCAGGTTTTTCGTTCCCATAAAAGTCTATGGGAATGCAAAACCTGCTTGAAACACGTCAATAAGGGTTCAGATTTGAAGTACTAGGGCACTTCACATGTAAAAGCACTTAGGAAATATCTTTCCTACCAACTTTTTAGGCCTATCAAGGCCTACTTCTGTTTCTGGATTACAGTTACAATAGCTTGAGGGGGCTGAGTTAGGAACAGAGGATGTTGTCCACTGATATCTTGAACCTTCTTTAATATGGTATCTGCCAGTCATATATCGGTAATACCTGATTTACTCAATATTTAAGAATTCCTGAGTTAAAGTCCACTAACACTCAAAACTCTAACACTGTGTATTTTTTGTTTTTTAAACCCGAGCAGCTCTTAGACTATTTAATAGATGCCTGTCCATGTGATGTGCATAAGACTCCTGTTGGTCTTTGACCAATCTTGTGATTCAATGGTGGTTTTAAAGCTGATACATAGCCACCTCTGGAAAGTTGTTTATAGTGTCATTCTTATGTCCTGTTGTGTTGTAAAATGTCATAAGTGAAAAGTAATTTCTAAGGCTTTGTATTTGTAATCACTTTCAATGTCCTACCGTGGCCATTGCAGAGCAACAGAGAAATCTATCTTACTATTTTGTGCTGAAGCTCCTTTGGGGGGAAAAAAAACAGCACACACAGAAACCCACTCCTCTTGTCTACAGAAATACAAAATTAGCAGATTGCATACATAGTACTGTATACACATTTTTGTCTTCAGGTTCACAGACATTCAAAGATTTTAACATGGCTGCCTAGCAAAATTCTATTGTTATGAATAATGCCTCATTTATTTTCCTAGGACTTAAATATTATATAATTTCTGTGCACTTGTGTTTGAAAATCAAATGTCTTTAAAGTGTGATTACCATAATTGTTTTAATTGTTCTAGGACTTTATCTAGATATGCTTCTGTTTTTATTTTCTTTCTTTAATAAAACATATTTTTTTTATTTTCAAAGACAATAGGTTTCAAGACTGTGGAAAAATTGAACTAGTATTTTCAAGAAATCTAGAAAATCTCTCTGGTAGGTTTTTCGTATTATTGTGTATGTTTTTTTTTTCATATATCTAATATCTACTTTTATTTTAATTTAATTTCTATCATGGGATATTCAAACTCTTTATTTGTCCTGGGTTTGAAAGAGGGAGAAATCCACATTTTCAAATTGTCACCATAACAGATATACAGTAGTGGCTTCAGAAATTCAGACCTTCTTAACTTTTTTTAATGTGTTGCAGCCTGATGCTACAATTGTTTAAATCCCTTTTTTCCCTCAATAATCTACACTCAGTACCCCAAAATGAGGTTTCCTCAGTTGGTTCATATTCACAAATTAAAGTTGAATTTTACATTCAAGCTTTGAGTCCTATTGTACAAATCCTGTTCCAAAAGTGCTCATGTCTACTATAGAATGGAGTATAATCTTCTGCATTCAGTCTGTTGATTTTCTTCCCAATTGCTCATACCCACATTGTCCCTAATAAAGTTCAGTCTTGTTTTCCTTTAACTCTTTTGATTTTATTATTCATATCTAATTTACTGTCCAGTAGTTTTCATCATTTAGCTTGGCTAAAATACATTTTTTTTACATGCATACATATAGTTGGGTCTATAAATATTTGGACAGAGACAACTTTTTTCTAATTTTGGTTGTGTACATTACCACAATGAATTTTAAATGAAACAACTCAGATGCAGTTGAACTGCAGACTTTCAGCTTTAATTCAGTGGGTTGAACAAAAAGATTGCATAAAAATGTGAGAAACTAAAGCTTTTTTTTACAGAATCACTTAATTTCAGGGACTCAAAAGACAATTGACTCAAAGGCAATTTCATGGGCTAGTGTGGGCAATTCCATCTCTATGTCATTATCAATTAGGCAGGTAAAAGGTCTGGAGTTGATTTGAGTATGGGGGGGGGGGGGGGGGGGTTCTTGTATGTGGAATATTTTGCTGTGAACAGACAACATGCGGTCAAAGACGCTATCCATGCATGTGAAACAAGCCATCCTTAGGCTGCAAAAACAGAAAAAAACCCCATCCAAGAAATTGCTACAATATTAGGAGTGGCAAAATCTACAGTTTGATACATCATGAGAAAGAAACAAAGCACTGCACTGAACTCAGCAATGCCAAAAGACATGGACGTCCACGGAAGACAACAGTGGTGGATGATCGCAGAATCATTTCTATGGTTTAGAGAAAACCCTTCACAACAGCCAACCAAGTGAACAACACTCTCCAGGAAGTAGGCGCATCGATATCCAAGTCTACCATAAAGAGAAGACTGCATGAAAATTAATACAGAGGGTGCACCGCAAGGTGCAAGTCACTCACATGCCTCAAGAAAGGCTAGATTGGACACTGCTTAAAAACATCTAAAAAAGCCAGCACAGTCCTGGAAAAACATTTTTTGTACAGATGAAACCAAGATCAACCTTTAGCAGAACGATGAAAAGAAAAAAGTATGGAGAAAGTGTGGAACAGCTCATAATCTAAAGCATACCACATCATCTGTAAAAAAAACATGGCAGAGGCAGTGTGATGGCTTTGGGCATGCATAGCTGCCAGTGGCATTGGGACACATGTTTATCGATGATGTGACACAGGACAGATGCAGCCAAATGAATTCTGAGGTGTTCAGAGACATACTGTCAGCTCAAATCCAGTTAATGCAGTCAAAATGATTGGGAGGCATTTCATAATACAGATGGACAATGACCCATAACATACAGCCAAAGGAACCCAAGAGTTTATTAACAGCAAGGAAGTGAAATATTCTTAAATGGCCAAGTCAGTCACCTGATCTGAACCCAATTGAGCATGAATTTCACTTGTTGAAGACTAAACTTCAAGCAGAAAGGCCGACAAACAAACAGCAATTAAAAGCTGCTGCAGTAAAGGCCTGGCAGAGCAATAAAAAGGAGGAAACCCAGCATCTGGTAATGTCCATAAGTTCAAGACTACAGGCTGTCATTGCCAGCAAAGAGTTTTCATCCATGTACTAGAAATGAACATTTTATTTTCAGCTTTTTAATATGTCCAATTACTTTTGAGCCCCTGAAATGAAGTGATTGTGTTAAAAAAAGGGCTTTAGTTCCTCACAATTTTATGCAATCTTTTTGTTCAACCCACTGAATTAAAGCTGAAAGTCTGCAGTTCAACTGCATCTGAGTTGTTTCATTTAAAATTTATTATGGTAATGTACAGAACTATAATTAGAAAAAAGTTGTCTTTATCCAAACATTTATGGACCTAACTGTATATAGCAGATGTAAAAAAAAAAAAAAAAAAATCCACACGGATGCATGTACACTTCAGAAATTCAGACCTTCTCCACTTTTTTCAATTTATAATGCAGATGATGCTACAATTGTTTACAATTTTTTTTTTCCCCTCAATATTCTACACTTCGTGCCCCAAAATCGCAAAGTCAGAACAGAATTTTAGAAAATAGAAAGTGTTCAAACTTTTGGCAACAACAATTGCAATTTAGTTTAGATGCCTGCCATTTCTCTTGATTGCGTCTGAGATGTTTCTGCTCTTTGGATTGCAGTCCGCCCATGGTAAATTAAATTGATTGGATTGATTTAGAAAGCCACACACCTTTCCATAGAAGGCATCATAGCCCAGAATGCATATCAGAGCAAAAACCAAGTCATGAGGTCAAAGGAATTGCCTGCAGAGATGGTATTTTGGAAAACACAGAACTTGGGAAGTCTGCAAAAAATTCTGCTGCTCTGAAGGTTCCTAGGGACACAGTGGCCTCCATAATTTTGAAATGGAAGACGTTTGGCCTCTTTCAAGGGAATAACTTCTTTCAAGGGTTGGTCGCCTGGCCAAACTGAGCAATCTAGGGGAAAAGGTGCTAATGAGAGAGAAGACCAAGAACCCGATGGTCACTCTGACTGAGCTGTAGAGATCATGTGAAGAGATGGGACTATGTTCCAGGAGGTTAACTATAACTGCTGCCCTCCACACACACACAATTCTATTCCCCAGTACTTGGAAAACAAATCCTCTTTATATTGCCAAAAATAGATATAAGGAAGACTTGGCCCTCATTTGCAGCCAGGTAGTTATGCTATATAGAATATGCTACAATTATCAAATAATAATCCATTTTAACTTAGAACTACTTTTAAATTTCTCCACAAACATCTACAAGAGAAGAAGGACCAAATAGGAGAAATAGTACCTGCAATAGGTTGTGAAAAGAGAATTTCCTAAGACCTGAAGGGGATTCAGTGCTGAAGATGAAATGCTGCTAGGTACTCTTTTGATGGCAACTGGTGTCTCCCTCGGCGTCCCACCCCGCCTGCTGAGTGACGTCACCTGCGCATTTGCAGTGCATCCTGGCATACGTGATGACTACACACTATTAGTGGCAGGGGCTGGAACAGAGATCAGCTGTCAGAAACCAAACACTAACAGCTGCTGCTTATATAAAATTATTGTAAGCTTACCAAAGGCAGAACAGCATCCATAAGTATAAATATCTGTAAAAACATATGTTCCCGTCACCCGGCAAGACTTTCAAGGAAGCAAGGAATTATGATATCTTAACATCATGTCCAAAAAACATTTTCTATATAATTTTTTACAAAACATAATAAAAAAAAGGATATAATCATTAGTCATTAAAAAGAACTTCTTTAATTCCCACAAGGCGCAACGATTCCCACTCTCTTCAAGAAAGGCTTAGCTATGCTAACAAAATCCTTGATCTCATTGCTAAGGAAAAAAAATCTACTTTCTTGATTAAGTAAGTTTTAACATCTCAATGAGAACTAAAAGGGGACGATCTCCTATTGGGCAAAGGGTGGTGCATGTTGTGGCTGGAGTGCGTTCCAGAAATTATTCAATTTGTTGTGTGAGGAAGAAAAATGGGACCTCAACTTTAGGTCAAAAGCTCGAGCATTTAATCAAGAAGCATTCCTCAATTTTATTGATGAGGTTTTGAATCTTTTTAGTGAAAAGAGTGTTCAGCATGCCATCCTAGTAATGGATAATGTCCCCTTTCATAAAACTAGCCAGGTAAAGAGCTTGGTTGAAAATAAGGGACACCAACTCCTATTTTTACCACCATACTCTCCATTTCCTAATCCTGTTAAGAAGATGTTCTCTAAATGGAAAGAAGTAGTGAGAAGAAATAGGCCAATTATTTTGGGTGATTTATTAGAAAGCATCAATGGTGTATTTTTAACAATAAGCAAGCAGGATTGCTCAAATTATTATAAAAAATGTTTAGCTTTTTGCCTAAATACCTAGGAGAAGAAAGCATTAATGATTAATTTTTACATATTTTTATTTAATGTTTCTTGAGAAAAACTTTTATGGTAAAAAAAAATTGTGTTATATTAAATTTTATTATAAATGTATTCATTTATGAATAATTAGGGGGTCTAAACTTTTTTTGTGAAGTTTGGTTGCAAAAGTGTGAAGATAAAATAAAAAACAAGAAAGTGATAGAATATATTTATATTGCATTTATTACAATTTTGGACATATAGCTAGGCAATTTACTTTTTTGTGTTTCATGTACATTATCAATATGCCTGTATGTACCACAAAATGTAACATAGCAATTCTTATTAATCCAGATGTAATAACTGCAAGTACCAAATATACGTCGACATACCGCTACCCCTGAGGAAGCCAAATAGGGTGAAACGCATCGGGTACTTCGGTCAACATGAACAATATCTATGATTGGAAGCTATAAACGCGCATGGCGATTAATGTGCGAAACTGAGATGTTGCATGTCTAATGCCCTCTAGGACGAAAGTGATATTATATAGACCACAAGAAGTTATTGTGGCCTATTTTGAACTCCTATGTTCTGTACTATTATTATTTACTGAATATATTACAATATAATAAATGAGCCAAAAACTCTGCTTTTTCCCCTGTCCGGTATTTTTCTACTTGATTTTTTTAGAGCTGAAAATAGTCTTTCAACACTGACCTGGGTGGGTGGCATTGCTGTTATGGTTCTAGCCACATCACTAATATTCTCGGGATAAACAAGGATGGCTTCATCAACAGTCAGTTTCGATAAGTGATCATACTTTTCTACTTCTTTTAATTCTTTAAAAAACTTCTGCTGGAATCTCTTTATTTAGACATTTTCTGGTTGTTTATCTTTCAAGCAAATGCTACGTCGCTTTACTGTTGAAAGTTCCATTTTGTCCAAGTAGGAATCAAAGTATAGTTCTTCATTTGAAGAGAATGATCCTGAGTTACCAGTGCTTAAAGCTTTATCCAGTGGTGGTGTTTAAGGTAGTAATCCCTTCATGAGAACTGTTACATCATAGAGGGCCTTTTTTGCAGTATCAGTCTAGTCATCTCTCAAAAAAAGTCAGCTCATTGGATCAACATAAATAGCAGCTAACAAGATTTGATTATCCAGTAAGAGATTCTCTCTTTTCTTCATTGAAGATACAATGCCATCAGCTATTAACCCTCCACTTTTGTTGGCTGGCTGTGAAAAAAAAGAATATTGGTACACTATTCTTTACTACCATTTCAATAATGTGGTTTTTAAATTTTACTGGTGTCATTGGTATGGTAACTTTGTCAGATATAAAGAATCTTCTGAGTTGTGTTTGGTCTCCAGTAGATTTCTGAACATTTTTTATCCCAGAAGTAGATTAAATATTTTCATTGATATCTTTCTCATAAACAACTTCTAACACTTTAAGATAAAAACGCTGCAAGTGTCTTTTCAAATTTGATGCACTTGTAGGTGCATTTTTGTTAGACCCACTGAAACTGCTAATTTTTGCATCACATTGTTTTTCACCATCATCTTCAAGAATACATTGGCACATGTAATGTTTCCCATCACTTGATAATGTAAAGTTCTCATAAACAGCAGACTTTATCTTGTTTGTTGACAGACTTTTTGCCATTGTGAATGGGGTGCTGCTTTCACTAAAATATAAATATAAAATATGTTATACTAACTAGCATGTTCTTTGATTTAAATACAAACATACACAGTCCTGCACTATTGCAAACATACATACAACAGGGCACTATACACACAAATAAGCTATAGCCCTAAACTTAGACATAATTTGTCCAATACAGAAAACATGCACAAACATATATACTATACACACACAACACAGAGCCCTACATTTTACTCAGAAACATACATACAATATGCACCATACACAAACATTCATACATTCCTGCACCATACACACAAACATTCATACATTCCTGCACCATACACACAAACATTCATACATTCCTGCACCATACACACAAACATACACATAGCCCTGCAGTTTTATCCAATTTTATACACACAAGCAGACATGCAGTTTTAAAATAAACATGAACACCCACAGCTGAATCCAAAAAGCTGTTCCTCCAAGTTCTTCTAAGCTCTTTTAGCAGACAGAGGAATTTGAGCAGACACTGCTGCCTTCATCTTTGTTTGCTGATCTTCTGCTGAAGACAGGGGATTGGGAGGCTCCAGGGCCGGAGGGGGGGCACTTAACTAACTTCCTAGTATTAGGTGGTGTGCAAAATGATGTTAAAGTTAGGCCCTGGATGGGAGCATATATGGAGAGTGCAGACAGGACACAGAACACACATCAGGCCATAGCACTCACCTACACCTATTTCATAACACTTGTTTACACTCAAATGAACTTGCTAAACACATTATATCTGAAATAAAATGAAAACACTATTTGTAATGTACATAATCCAGATTACCATAATGTGAGTGTCAGGTGTTATATTAGCTCAGCTGAACTTCACACTAGTGGAAAAACAAGTATGCACTAGACTTTATTCTTACATCAGGGAAGTACGTAATTATGACTATTGTTTGTAAAATAGGACATTTGAACTTGCTTTATTTTTTCTATTATAATTTAAATTTATCAGGAGTCAGCACATTTTTATCGACTCCGACTCTAGGTACCCAAAACTGTCTCCGACTCCAACTCTGCATCCCTGAAGAATGCAATGCCTCTATGTCTATAGCTACCAACCAAACATTTGGAGGAAAAGTAATATCTTCCAAAATACCGTATTTATTCGAGTATAACGCGCAAAATTTTATACCAAAAAAAGAAATCAAAGTTTGGGTGCGCGTTATAAACGAGGGCTGGGGTGGCAGTGGCGGCCGGTCCATTGAGGGTGTACGCGAATTGTGAGTTTGCACTGCGCCTTTTCCGGGCTGCAGCCGCTCACTGTACGCGACGCGGTGACATTTTTTTTTCCTTCGCCCTCGCGTACAGTGAGCGGCTGCAGCCCGGAAAAGGCGCAGTGCAAACTTACAATTCGCGTACGCCCTCAATGGACCGGCCGCCACTGCCACCCCAGCCCTGCCACCCCTGAATTGGGTTTGCCGCTTCATTTCCTCGCCCACACATTACGGTAAGCATTTTTATTAAATGCTAATTTTATTTCGGTATTGCGTTTATATCAGTTTAAGTTGTTAATAAATGATTTTTATCATGGCCGCACGTGTTCAATATTATTTTTTGTCAATTAAAATGCTTGGTGTAAACAAAATTTTATACCGATGTTTAATCGAAAATTAGGGGTGCGCGTTATACTCGAATAAATACAGTACATAGAAGTTGCATAGTTGCAAGTGTCCTTCAAATATGAAGGAAGACTTGTTACAAAAGGTCTCAGGTATTGGTCAACAAAAATGCTTGCATGTTCTGTAAAAGAACCCACACCAGAGACTATAGGTTTACCAGGTGTGTTCATTTTCTGTTTATGAATCTTAAGGAGTTTGTATAATGTTGGTGTGATTACTCTATCGGGATTTATCCTTAATTCTTCCATTACTATTTTATTTTTTAAAACATTCTTTACCTGGGATTTCAAAAATGAGGGGGCAGGGGAGGTAAGGCATGTAAACACAACTACAAATATTTGCAAAGAGAGAACAAGGGGGAAATACAAAAGTGCAAAATAACATGGCATACATGAACGTAAAATGCATAGATAAATGCTTATGACAAAAAGACAACTGGTGAGCAAAAAAAACCTACAATAACAAAACAAAAAAGATCATCTGATAACAATGTAGACCTGAATAACAACAAAACAAAGGACATATTCCAAACATGTTTAACATCTAAAGACAACTGTCATAACATAAAAAACTGTGAAAATGTAAAGGGACCATGGAACCTATTTGACAATATCAAGTGACCTTAATAGAGCCGTTATGAGGCATTGGAATTTGGGCTATATTCAAGGCAGGGGAGAGCCTAGAAAAAACAGATGCAAAAATGAAGGGGGTACTAGGGTGTATTGGTATTAACAACCAAGAGACCTATTGTTCAAGTGAAGTGGCTATGATACTTAGTGGAGTTGACAAATTGAGACCAGCAGAACCAAGCATTTACAACTTTCCTGCCCGTCCCCAGGATGGAGGAGGTAAGATCCTCCATATGGTGGATGTCATTATCTCGCTGTAACCAAAGACAGACGGGGGGTGGCTCAGATTTCAGCCAATATGAGGCGATACATGAGATGGCAACCACAATGAGGTGTCTAAATATGGAGTGTTTGTACATTTTTAGCGGGAATAAGTTTAGCTGTTGCAGAAAGAAGGCGGGGGCCGTCAGGAATATTTTGATCTGATATCTGCTGGAAAATGGACCTAATTGAGGACCAGAAGTGCAACAGTTGTGGGCAGTCCCAGAAAATGTGGAGCAAAAAACCCAGCTCCGTCTGGCATCTCCAACAGGCACATCCAGAATTATCCAATGCAATCTTTCAGAACTGCGATACCATCTCGATAATACTTTATAGCTGGTTTCTTGGAACCTGCTACAGATGGACACTTTGTGTGTCCAGTATAAAAACCTTTCTCAATGTTCTGAGGACAGTCTAAGTTCCAGGTCAGATTCCCATGATAAAAAATAAGTAGGGCTGTAGTCCTGGGGCTTGGACTGTAAGAGCCCATACTCTGCCGATAATGTCTGGCGAATTCCTCCCCCCTGCACAAAGTTGTTCATAGGGTATTAATGATCTGTGATAATCCGCTGTCTGTTGGAAAGAATGTAGGAAATGAGAGTTGTATGGATCTTCAAAAGTCCAACCTCCCAACCCATCCATCAAGTATCAGGAAAAGTGTTGATGGGGAGGGTAAGAGGCTAAGTCTATGGAAATTTCGTACCGCTATCTCCCAGGTATACCTGACCGTGGGGTGAGACTTGAGCGCTGGTACGGACAGGGGAGGTAGCTATGGCAGGAGGCGAAGGGAAAAAGACTGCTCCAACATCACTCACTGTTTAGACTCAGAGCTACTGCACCAGTCAGGGACACATGCCAGATTTGATACCAGATAGTAGTGAAAGAAGTTACGGACTCCCAAGCCTCCAGCCGATTTAGGTCTCATAAGTAAGGATCCACATATCTGCGGGGATTTATCTTGCCAGATAAACCTAAAAATTCTAGTAGTAAGGGTCTTAAAAAGGAATCCGGGGCCCTCACTGGGAGGGCTTGAAAAATGTATAGGAACCTGGGGAGTATATTCATTTTGCAAATACTAATACGTCCCAACCAGGAGAAAGCTGCTTTGTCCCACCTCTGTAGATCAGTATGTAGTGTGGAGAGAAAGATTTCAGATAAATCCCTGGGTATGACGGTACCCAAATATTTAGGGGAATTGTGATTCCCACTTGAAAGCAAAAGAACTCTTCAAGAGGGAGTGGGTGGTTGATGGCAGTGAAATGTCCAGTGCCGCTGATTTGGCATAATTAATCTTAAAATTGGATAGCAGGCTATAGTCACCCAGAGCCTTCATGAAGTTTGGCAGAGAGGTGGTGGGATTGGTTATGGCCAACAGTAAATCATCAAGGTATGCGGCCACCCTCTGTTTCACAGCTGCCATGTCCCGGAGCAAGGGTTCAAGCATTAATATTAGTGTTAACTAATGGGGCAGCCTAGTCTCATGCCATTGGAGATGTGTAGGGGGCCTAGTGTAAACCATTCACCCTGACAGTGGTGATGGGATGTGAATATATAGCTTGAATCCAGGATAACATATGTGTGTATTGTGTTTGTTATTTCTTTTTGGCATTCTCTCTTTAACTTGGCACCATGGTTAATAAACACACCACGTATAATGGCCTTATGGGCCTCCCAGATCAGGAGTGGATTGCTTTCAGGGTTGAATTGGTCCTAAAATAATGGGTAAATTCAGAGGAAATGTCCGCCCCCACTGCTACATTCTGGAGTAGGGACTCGTTCAAGCTCAAATGCCAGGATTTGGGTGCAGAATATGCCATTTCGAGAGACATGGAGATTGAAGCGTGATCTGAAAATGTGATCGCCCCAAGGGAGCAGGAATCAACCCAGTGTAGCTCAGAATGCGGAAGCCAAAAATAGTCAATCCTCGAGTACGAGCAGTGGGTGGAGGAGTAGTAAGTACAGTCTTAGTCATTAGGGTGAAGAATCCTGGTAAGTGGAGAGAATTTTCCGAGCCCGAGTTGCGTGGAAGGGGGTTGTGTGCATTACGTCTAACGACGAGTCAGGGGTGAAGTTAAAGTCCCCATCCAGAATTAAAATGCCTTCCCGAAAGGACTCAAAACTCTCCATTGTCTGTGCCAGCAAAGCAACTTGACAGGTGTTGGGAGGATACAATGTGGCAAAGGTAGCCATACAGACCTCCAATTTACCCTTGACAAATACGAATCTGCCCTCTGGCAGCAAAACTGATCCCTAAGTTGTCAGGTGATGGAGGCAGCCATTAATATACTAACTCCTTTGGATTTGGAGGTGGTAGAGCAGCTGTGGTAAACTGTGGGAAATCTCCTGTTTCCAGGGGTATCTGGTCTCTGCGAAAGTGGGTCTCCTGAATAAAAGCCACCTGTGCCCACTGTCTGTGAAAATTATATGAGACATGTTCAGAACACTGTTTGAGGTTTTTTGGAGAAGGGTAAGGCAAGGAAAGAGGGAAAAGGGGTAGGGATAGCCAAACAATAAAACAAAAACACAAGTATACAACAAAAACTGCGCTAGCGCAGGTCGTCTGCATAAAGTCCCTTGTTGGGGGTGGCTCAGGTGGTCAGAGCAGGGCTCCCACCACTCGGGCCGGGCCTATATCTTTCTGATGAAACTTTAGATAATCAAGCTAATGAAAGCAGTAACGGGGGGAGTACATAATTTTTTATCAATACGCTTGTAACAAAATCTCAAAAGTCTTGTGTTGGGGCCCATCTCCATTGGCTGCTGAAGTTTTTGAGCGAGCAACAAAAAGTTCTAATTTCCTGTTTTTGTAAGGATTGATTGTTAGGTTTCCCTTTGCCTATTATCAGAGGTCAGGAGTGCTGTTTGGGATTGAAGAAGTGGTAGGAGATGGTAGGCCCAGATGGGGTGTAAGCCCCGCTCACCCTAAAGTTTAGCCGCTCAGAATGAGAAAGAATAAAGGCATTTCAGTCAAATTAGGCGTATTATCAAAGGGTGAAACTGGACTGGAATGTAGGGGGAGTTGATAGTTAGCGCTAGAAAAGTACCACTGAGTGAGATATAATGGAGAATAGATTCTATATTTGATGCGCCTTCACAAAGACATCAACCAGCTGTGCAGTAATATGTCAGTATTGTTGCAGTAAAGTAGTATCCAGATGTGGGAGTATGCTTGTATCCAAATCCCAACTATCCAAAGCTCAGCAGAATTGAATAGGTATTGTTGTAAAGTAGTATTCAAATCTCAGCAGGAATTTACTGGTTTTGTAGTAAAATAATATCCAAAGCCCAGCAAAAATGGACCAGTATAGTTGTACCATCTGGTCTTGGGTACATATTTTGGTCTCTCCGTAAAAAAATAACTAAGTAGCAACAGGCGTACAAATTGGTTAACATCCTTTATTGCCTCAAAGGTGTCAATAGGTGCTCTGGGACAGAAGTTTAGGCCCAAACTGAGTATTTCAATATGTGTTAAATAATGTAAATAATATAAAGGATGATATGTTTACAACTCCCAAATTATTGGCCGTTGTATTTTTATCAGAAACATTGTATCTTGGTTCCATTATGTTAGTGTTGACTTAATAATAATTAGAAGAGGAAGTTTCAGTGTTGTGTTTAGATTTAGCTCCCAAATTAAAAAGATCTCTAGAAGGTCCTCCATTGTTAGGTGTGGAAATAATTATTGTGTGTTCATGAGTATGTGTAATGCCAATTATTGTCAATAAAACTAATATGTGATTTATTTATCTTAATACTTTCCCGCAAATCATATGTTTTTTGTTAGCAAATTTGGTACAGAACTACTTATTTGTGCATTTGGTAATACAACATTTTGGGATTGGGATCATTTTAAATAAGTGCTGGCCATTTAGGTTTGGAACAACAATAATTTTTCTAAAGTACAGAAACATCCTGAATGAAAACTTTTTCCACAGTGCTTAGGGCCTAACATTAGGCCAAAGGTTAACCTTCCAACATGACTATGACCCAAAGGACACAGCAAAGACAACACAGGAGTGCCTTATGTACAGCTTTGTTAATGTCCTAAATGGCCCAGACCTAAACATCTCTGGGGATACCTGAAAATTGCTGTTCACCAACAGTCCATATCCAACCTGACTGAGCTTATGTGGATTTGCAAAGAAGAATGATAGAAAAATCCCCCAACCCCCTGGCCCCCAAGCGTATTGTATCATACCCAAAAAGACTCAAGGCTGTAGTTGTTGCCAAAGATAATTCATCAAAGTACAAAGTAAATGGACCTAAATAATAATACTACTAATATGTAAATGCAATATTAATTTTTTTATTATTTAAATAAATATACAAAATTGTCTAAAATTCTGTTTTCTCCTTGTCATTCTGTGGTCAGTGTAGATTAATGAGAAACAAAAATCATGTAAATGTGTAGCATCAGGCTGAAAAAAACAAAACAGAAAAAAAGTGAAGGCAGCCTGAATACTTTCCCAAGCCACAGTAGAGAGATAACCTTCCTGTGGGAAATGCTTGTGCTGACAGCTGCATCAAAGGGCATTTTGCTCACTTAAAACGGAACTAAACTCGTTGGTGGGTGATGAGCTACTTGCCAAAGCTTCTGCCTTGAACCTCAGTGACTATTACCAGTCTGACATCCTAGTAATTTTTTCTTTTATGCTGCTGGGCATAGGTGTGGCAGTTGCAGCAGAAGGTGGTCACGTTTTACTCATTATGGGGGCCTTACCCGCCTGACTGTTCAATACGCTCTGGTGTATTATTGTGGCAACAAATAGGCTAAATCCTATGGCTGCTACCAAATGTAGGAGAATGCCACTACCATTTCTACGTAATGTACTATGTCATGTCATTGGGGTTTATAAATATTTGTTTTATCACCAAATTTAAATATATGACTAATCTTCAACAGTGTCTCATTGCCTACTGTTGTCAAAATAATGGCTGATCTTCCTTTTTAAGCCTCCCAATCAAGAAACTTGTGAGCTGGTTGTATGCTGCTTAATGACCCACCTGAGGCACTCCAAAATCATTGCAACTAGCTGCTGCTAATTATATTTCTCTGTAAGCGCAGACCCTCTTTGAATTCTGATTTTTGTTGCACTACATGCACTGGTGTTACACTGAGAAAATTGATGAACACTAGCGTCACTTTGCTGCCAATGATGATTCTCCCCAGCAGACTTTATTTTCTGCTTTTGTGTTTAAGGCATAAAGCTAAAAATGCTGGGTGATTTGCAAAGCTTCACTTTGTAAATCTCCTTTTAGCTTTCCACTTTGGAATCCATCTTTTTGGAGTCTTTTGGCATGCCTAAGGATAGCCTCCCTTCCTTATGGTCTGTACTGCAGATTATGAAGGGGTGTCCTAAATGCATAAAGCTTTGCACAAAAATGCAATAATTTTCACTGTCACCTTGAAACATATTTGTTATGTTCTCTGGAAACTTTCCTTAGAAAAGAACAGTGGTCATTGATCAGCAGGGCAGATTATTAAATGAAGTCTAGGAACAGCTATACAGACACTAGATTTTCACCCAAACTCTATCATAAATTTTGTTCTTGGTGAAAATAAATCTTCCATCTGTAAGTATGTTCAGTTCTTAGACTAATAAAGTCTGGTTTGCTGCAGAAACACCCGACTTCCTTGCCTAAAATAGTTTGTATACTGTCTCTTAATAGCTAAGTTGGCTAGTTATGAATCCTCTGTCACCTAATAGTTAACTCACATGGTAAACTTAATTAAGCTGTCACTTAGGCATTATAAATGGACCTTGCAGTTAAATTAGATTATTAGGGTTTGGGCCTCCTCCCCCTTTAAAAAATGTTGCCTAATAGTATTTCAGAATTTCAACTGTAAAAAAAAAAATATAAACACAATGATGTTGGATCTTCTCAGATTTTGTACTGGCCATAAAATAAATAATCTGTAAGGTACTTTTCAGTATCTGTGGCTATTTACTAGAAATTGGAACTCAAGAAACCATCTTTATCACAACATGTCAGAACAGGTCAGTATTGTAAAGCATACCTAGCTAGCAGGGACTGTAAACACATGTTGTGATTCAAGAAGTCAGCAAAGTAAAGCAGATGTTGTGTGTGAGAATTTTTTAAATAGTTTAAATATGTTTAATTATTTGTTGTTGTATTGGTAAATTACTCCCATTAAAACACATATATGGAATATATATTATTATTTAGATCAACCCTTACAAGAAGACTGACCTAAATTTCTTAGCAGTCTTTTCTGGAGCCAGTGAACACTTTAATCCACAACCCTGTCAATACATGTCACTATTTTACCACCTTACAAGCCATTTTTACGATATTCTGTAAATATCTATATCTATAAAAAATTAGTAAAAACTAAAAAGATGTAAATGCATATGTATGCGAGTGTTACTTGAGCTGTCACATGATATTTATATACCCCAAAACAAACACTCTAAATAGCCTGTTCTAAAAGGCCTTTGACTCTACAACATCTCTAATCAAACAACATGAGTGGTACTCCAAATAGGTTAGAGACAGGTCAGAAGTTAGTATAAAAAATTTTTCCAAAATCTGTTCCACACATCTGTTACTTAGGAATCCACAGCCATCTTCTCTGTGCAAAATTGAAATATTAATCTTGCAGTATGTATAACTATACCAGCAACTACTGTATGTCTCTGCAGTTATGCAGTTATTCACACTTCTTGTTCTGTTCATTCTAGATAATAAAATATTGTCAATACTGTACAGACTTCAGGGAGAATATACATTTCCCCTCATCTCCATTTTTCCATGTGAATTTTCTGTGATTATCCCATGCTCTCCAACAAGTCTATCATCTTCAACCAAGATTGTATAAGAGTGTACTTCTGTTTAATCACTTAAACCAAAAGTTACTATGTACAGAAATGTAAAAAAAAAAATATTATGTTAGGACAAACATCTGTTCAAGCTGCATTTTAAAAAAATGTTACTGTTCCAACTTGCATACAATTTCAGCTTAAGAACAAACCTACATATCTAACTTGTTCATAACCTGGGGACTGCCTGTATAGCAAAGTATTGCAAAAAATCCATTCCAGGTTTGTAGGATCACCCAATCAATTACAGCATCAGGCAGTGTTCATCTGCTTGTACCCTTTGTTAGTTTTGGGGCTGCTGTGAGAGGGCTGGGTGTCGATGGTTTGGGTCTTTGGTTGAAGTATTGGAATGCTGATATTCCCTCAAAAAATTATTTTTGTATTATGCATTTTGAAGAATTCTCTCTCCTTAGCTAGACTAGCTGTTAGAGTCCCAATAAAAGTCTAAAAAAATTGTTACCTCAAAACAAAATATAAGTTACTGAAAGCGGACCCTTTTTCAAGCAAAAGTTTCTATAAAGAAATTAGGGGAAACACAAGGAGAGACCAGTTTACCAGGATTAAGGGAGATTTCTGAAAAAGGCCGAAGTGGAACAGGTGGTATTCCCCCAACCCCTTCCAAATTTATTTGACGCAAAAGTAAAGCCCATTGGCTGGCCATTGCGGAACACTTCAGAGTCTTTTGTCCCGCATTAGCAGATCATCCCCAAAAAGTCATGGGTGTGACCAGTGGTAACTATAGGTTATAAACAAAGTTTTTGGCTTTTACAAAATTGGGTCTGCATTACTACACCTCAAACTCAGGCTGGGAGGCAAATCTAAGCAATCACTACATTTAGAGAGTCTGGGAAAGGGAATTCATGTCAGGGTTTGGGCAAACACAGTACCAGATTTCTTGAGCCACAGTCAGTTGCTCCTGGGTAATAGAAACTGAAAACAAAACTATTTTTCAAAGCTTTTCAAAGGTTGGTTTGCCCATCAAAAGCCTTGATGAAAACTAGGAAAAATGCAAAAGTTCTGTTTTCTCTACCCAGAAGATTGAATGGTGTTGGGTGTTCTTTAACAGTAATGTCGACACTGGTCTTTTTTGAATACCCTAATATTCTATTTTCTTCATTTTCTGTAAGTGAATAACACACATTTTATCAACGTTTCTTAATGTTTTGTTTGGAATTGAATGTGCATTGTTATCTATGCATTTACTTGTATGAAAATGAAAGCTATTTTAAGGATTTTGAATTTTATTCACATTTTTATACACACTGCTAATATTCTGAACACAACTGTAATTCTGATTCCCATGTACCAGTAAAGTTGGAGAATAGTTTTTTGGGGGCCTGGTAAAGAGCAAGTTAAGGATTGCTTGAGTATACCTAATGCTACCTCCATCTACTTGCTTTTTGGTAGAAAAGTTTTGCATGTGGCGATTCCTGACCCTTTTGATATCATTTTAATCTCAGATGTGCCGCAGAGGGACATAAAAGAACAGATCAACGTTTTTTTTTTACCTGAAAATCTCCTGTTTTGCCTGATGTGAAGTTTTTTTTATGTTAATTCCAGGTTGCAATGTATTTATTAATTTATTTACAAGGTGCCATATGTTTTATCTAGTGCAGATTGTATTTATTGTTATACATTGTATCCAACATACAAATAAGATCACCAGTTACACCAGGAGGGCACCTGGTACTCATGGGTATCAAAAGTTTTTTTCAATAACAGTCTCTGATCCCCAAACAGGGAGCTGCCCCATGCTGCTGCTTACAGGCTCCCACTCCTTCCTACAGAGTGAGACGTACCCACTTCCTTGACAGCCCCAGACATATCAGTCAGGCCTGTCTGAAAACCTGGTCCGTACTGCAGTGGGACAGGAAGGCGGTGCCCTGTGCTAATTTTACAAAATAGCAACTGGAGGTCACCAAACTTCCTGGACTACTTCTATGGTAAATAACCTCTTTTCGAAGGGACCACGACCTAAAGCAGGAAAAGAAGTATCTACCATCCAGGACCTACCCTTGGCATCCAATACAATTCAATATAGATTCTTTGGACTCTAGAGATCATAAGCACAAAGCAGTAAATATGACATTCAGCAAACTTTATCTATAGGTGAATCTCAGGTGCATGTGTTTCAAATGGCATTGATTCAGTAACACAGAATGTGGTACAAATTCAGCAAAAACATTTTCAGGTCCCCTGATGGACTAATAGATTCCCCAAACTGCCTAAATCTCTGGACATATTATTGTAGCACATACAGACCTGTGAATTATGTCCATATTAATCATTGTACATACTTCACAGCATCAGTCACAATGTCTAAAGGTCTCTCTCTTTTTGTGTTTACTTCAATTTGCCATGCAAAAATAAAAAAAAAAAGCATCCCAGATTTGCTTTAGACCCCCAAATCTATTTCAAGTAAATTCCTTTAACTGCAGGAATATTAAGTTGTTTTTACATACCTGTTGTAATTTTATGTTGTTGTTGTTGTTCAAAGAAATACACATTTTCTCCTTTAAACACATTTAAATACACATACAACTTTCACAGCACCCAAAATGTCCAATTGCAATTTAGATTTGTAATTTTATAGAACGATAATTACATAAACTAAAAAACACATATATGAGTCCCCTGCATTAAAATGACTGTTGCCTATACCTGCCATTTTAGTGCACATATGTGGTTCCTGGAGCAATATTTGTATTATATTTGCTAAACTGTTTTTATAACTCATGATCATATGCACATTAGCAACTATATGGCCCAAACTACATGTGGAAGGAATGTTCTTGTTCTAGTCAAGGTGAAGGTAATGAGGTTGAGCTCTGCTGACTTTTACTATTCCATCATGTGCAAACAAAATTCCTTTTTTTTGGCTTGATTCACTAAGCTAAATGAAACATATCTAACAAGTCGAAAATTGTTTTTGCTAAGGGAACAGTCTAAAATAACCCATATGTGTAGTTCAGCTCTAACTGTGCATTGTAAAATTAGGCTGTTATATGGTTAAATGACATATCTGCGAGAGGTGGAGCCTTGCTGAATGAAATTGCTTACATGCTCATTTTCACATTTCTCCTGGGTTCTGTTCACCTCCCCCTTTTACTTTTGTGTTGCAGGAGTTCATATTTCAGATGTTTAGGGTTTTTTCTTCCCACTTGTTCTGCCTCATGTTTACTTTTAATCCAGTATCTCTGTGTATTAGTTATATACAGCTGTTCATGGCAGTGTATTTTTGCTAGCGTTGTTCCAAACTGTGATGCATTCAAGATAATTTTTTACTCCTTTTCCACGTTCCACTGCAAAGGTAAGAGCTTTTACAGCAATTCTGAAATGTGTTGTGGATTACATTCTTTAGGGATGTGTTGGGAGTGGTATGCAGAACTTGTTTGTGAACAGTGCAAAGAAGCATGTATATGGGGACATCTAGAATGGCATAGAAGAAAGTCCGAAACAATTTGCCAAACTTTCTAAAGACTTTTGTGTTTGTCCTATGCTAGAATTTATTTACTGTGGTTAGCTTATGGTTGACTTTTTTTTAAGTTAAAAGGGGATAGATGTAGGGCAACTACCAAAAGAGGGGAACAAGATGTTTGAAAGGTAACAGTATTTGAAACAGTAATTAATTCAAAACTAGCTTTCAGGTAATCACGTTTTAACATGGGCAACATTAGGAACCAAATGAAAGGCTTAGGAAGCATATATTTCTGTGTGTTTTATTCAGTTTTTTTTTCTTGCTGATCATGTTTGAATTTTGTAAATTTGTTACCTTAATAAAATTTGATTTGAAAGAGGTTAATAATCATGTAAATTAGCAGTGAAATTGATCAGGGATGTGCATACTGGTTGTAAGCAGTATTCCCAATTAATTAAAAACTCTTGTAGTTTAAGGTTTTATAATAATGTATCTGTAAAATTATTTTATCCATGGTATGTTACCTTTTAGAATAAAAGCTTATAGATGTAAGTAAAGGTTAAACAGTAACTTTGTAGCCAGTGGTGAAAACGACTGGTTATAAAATTATGACTCAAAATAAAAAAAAATGTATTTTTAGGTTACTGCTGTAAACCATTGAAGGAAATTGTAGAGGATGTTTTAACAATTTAACCCATTTGTAAAAGCAATACTTGCCTTTATGCTTACATGTCATCTCTGGAACTTATATAGAGACCAAAAAACATGGCTCATGGCCTTACTATTATGAGAAACACTGTGCAGACTTGGCTGTTATCAACTCAGGATCAAATGTTTACTTTTGTAACATTCTTGTAACATTCTCTACATTTCAGAAAATTTGCAGAGAACATATAATGTAAGAACACAGGAATTTGTTCTTTTTTTCATTCAGTATACTTGTAGTAACAAGTAGATTGCAGCCTGATAGTGACATAGGCTGAACCCATTACTATCTAGGTAAATGATATAGTGCAATTTGCTAAGAATAAGGCCAGTGGACATTAGTTTCCTTGTGCTTTTTTTTTTTAAATTGATCTCTAGGCATTAAAAATAATGAAAAATAAAATACTAAAACCAGATTTTGCTGAAGTATTTATCTACAATCCATTGATTTCCCCAAGTAATATTTTTTTTGCTGCTAGGTGTTGATGACCAGTATCATTCAACTGCCGCTAAGCCCAGGTCATCTTGAACCAGCTTTATTCTGGACATTGAAAGAAGAAGCAGCACAGCCATGACGTTCCTTCCACTCCCAGCTTTATGCCTTCTCTTCCAGTCACCATGCTTCTTGTTAGCACATAAACTGCTTGGAACTATGTAGTAGTATACCTAAAAAGCCTTTTGTTTGCTGTATCTTCGGTTAGCTAGTTTTCAGTACACAGAGTAGGGGAAAGTTTATTAAACCATTTCAGTTTTTTTTTTTCTTTTTACATCTGTGTCTCATTAGGAAGATTTCCCATTCTTTTTGTCCCGTAGACTCAACAGGAAGTGAAAGGATCTCTTTCTAATGTTAGGAACCCCCTCCCCCTTTGACAGCTGCCATGGGAACAAGTATTCCCAACAATAATCACTCTAAACAATTCATCCATCTTTTGCAAAAATCTATTTTTAGTGCGATTGCACAACCTATCGCTTTGTTCTCTGCCCTGCAAAGTTTGTAGTTTTATTTAAGAAAGTGCTATATTATGCATCACTGTGCAATAAATAAGGGTTTCAGATGATAAATCTGCTTAAAAGATAAGTACAAACAACGATTCAGGAGGAGGAGAGGACACTGTAGTGCTTATCTAAGAGGTGGAGGAGAGTAATACACAATAGAAAAGTTAAGAGACAGGAAAAATGGGTAGGCAGGTTTTAAAAGGTGTGTTTTGAGGGTTTATTCAAATGTATGGAAAATAGGACCAAGTCTAATGGAATAATAATGAAAGAAGATGCAAAAAGTAGGGGCAGCTTTAGAGAAGTTTAGGAGTCATGCAAGATAGAAGTTTATCAGTGAGGAAGTCGTTAGTAGATAATTGGAGGAATGGAAAGGGCCACTAGGGGTGTACATGTGTATCTGGTCAGGAATGTAGGTGGGACAAGAGCTGTGGGGTGAACTAAAAGCAAAACACAGTAGATGAAATGGAAGCTAGTGTAGAGACTTGCAAATAGAGATGGCATATGATAGATAGTAGAGGTGAGAGTCAGTTGGTGGAATGCCAAAAAAGCAGATGTTGCTCTAGTTCAGGCAAGAAATGAAAGCATTTACCTGGAGCCTGGTGGTCTCAATGGACAAAGAAGGACATATTTTTGAGATGTTGCATGGGCCTGGGTTTGAACCAGGACCTTTTTTTCTTTGTGTAGACTTTATCTGTCCTTCAGCAATAAGGAAGACCAAGCTGCTGCAAGGATTACCAACTATTTTCTCTTTTACTGGAAATGCTTTTACAAACAAACATCACACATAAATAGACACCTTTAAGGGCAATCATAATATACAGAAATAGTAGATGTACTGACAATGTATTCCTGTACTCATTTGATTGATTGGGGTTTACTCCAATATGGTATGCTACAAATGCTAATATTTAATTAACATCACTTAGATAAATACAGCATTAAGAAAAATCTAATTTTCATTAAGCGTGTTAAACTTGAATGATGTACATTTGGCTGCAAATGTGTTGTGTTCTATAGAAAAAGTAGAATACATTCAATAAATATGTGCAAATATCAGTGTGGATCAAATTTTAAAATTTAAACGCATAGAGTTTGCACAGGCATAACATAAGACCAAACGTGAGTAAATTTGTCCCACTGAGTGGTGTATGTAAATTCCAACAAACTCTAAACTTTTTGTTTTTTGCTAATGCTACAAAGAGCTTAGAGCTCCACCTGCTGACAGAAAATGAAAATGGAGATTACCCAATGGTAATATTTCATGTTTACCTTACATAAATACATAATTTCTAGTTTTTAATTTTGAACATATTAAAAGGTAAACATATTTGCAATCTAATAAGGGTTGCAATAACAGTCCTCAGAAATTGCTAATAAGAGGTAGCAAAGCTGCAGCTGTGTTTAAAGTCAGAGTTTACTTACCTTATTCTGAGAGCTTTTGAAAAATCCTGAAACGAGAATTTACAAGGCTCATTAAATATCCATTAGGAATATGCTTCCTGAGGAATTTGCTGTGCTGTTTGTTGTATCTCAAGGCATATTTGAAACTTGTGACCAAAAGATGCGCTTTATTACATAAAGGCTTTTAGTATGGAAAATACTGGAAAGTGCATGTAATTGGTGTGTTTGAAAATTCCTGTCTTTAATAAAATGTAGGAGTCTTTTAAACAAATGCAAAGATTTCTTCACATATGTATCCACCATCTTCTGCTAAAATAAAGCAGGTAAACAAAGCTGCGCACAAATTTTTCTTTTGTGCATCATGCCCATATTCTTTCAGTATTTAGAACACTGCTTTGGTAAATAGAACACATGTACTTCATTTGAAGTTATCTATGTCAATGCAATCTTAAAGGGTAACTGCACTTTTTGTATCTTTTTTGTACATCTACACTGTGAATCCTGCAATGAGACACAAGGACCTTTCATAAAAAGCACCCAAGCCAGTCAGGGCATGTACAGTGGAAACCCTGTTAGTTTTTATGGAAAAGCAATCCACCATTGGGGAGAAGTACAGCTATCCTTCAATTTTTGTGCATGTACTGTACATAAGTAATAAGTAATTAAATCACTATTTGTGCACTTATAACACAATTAAGTACTTTATTCCTCTTTGTACCCTGTTCATTTTCTCAGGAAGATTCTAAGATGTATTAAAATGTACCCTTTTTAATATATACATAGCCAGCTTCCAGGAGCCCCACCCTATCTCATTACATTGCCCATTTTTATACTTGTTGGGGTTGTTTTTCTCTTCTTCTCCAACCTTGAATTAGCATACTTATTGCAGATTTGTCTTAACATTTAGCTATCTGTTGCTGGTACCTGGAATCTTATGCAGAAACAAAGTGTGTTACTTGGTAAAAAAATACATACACAATTCACTATGTTTTATTACTTTGAAGGGTTACTGATAATTACCTTTTGATCTGCCAGAAATGCACTCCACTTCTAAGTCCTGTTGTTTGGAAGTATTGTCAGCCTGCCTAGCTGCTTTTTTCTAAATTTCTCTCTTCTTGTATGTCTTCCACAGTTCTAGCAATGATAGGGGCTGCATAGTATGTCCTGGCAAATTATGGATGTTGCTTGTATTGAAAGCATGCCATAGACACACATGTCACAGTCTTTGTACCCACAAGATATGCTTTCATTACTGTGCCACAAAAAGGTTTACAGATTACCAAAATCCCACTATATTATTTTTAACATATCTATTATTTGTTTAAACAACACTTTCTAAAAATAGGGAGTTCTTAGCAACCAGCAACTGTTAAACACCTAGATAAAATGTATATAATCTCAATATAAATATACATCTAAGTAAAATATTGCAAACCAGATTGCAATGAAGTATTTATCTAGTGTACATGGTCAGGTGTATGTAATAGGCCTCCCAGTGTACAGAGTGCATGGGGTCAGAAGTATGTTACATACAGCCCTGAGTGCAGTTTATAAGATAAAGCCTAGTGAACAGAGTGCCAGAGGGGTCCATACATTTGTAACCTATATTTGTGAACGTGTCAGGGGCATACAGCCCTGGGTTGCATGTCTTGGAAGTATATAATATACAGTACAGAGTCAAAGGTCAGGAGTATGTGACATATAGCTCAGCACACAGAGTGCAGTTGTTAGTATTACTTAACATACAACTACCCCACCGGGCAGGTGCCTTGGCCTAGAGACACCATGAATGGAAAGCCCATCTTTTGCATCAGCACTACAGAACTTATGCTATAGGGTGACATCAACCTCTCCACAGCCTAGCCATTATACGTATTTGTTGAGTTTCTGTAATAGGGAAGACAGAGTTTTGTCACTCAATATATAACAATAGAAAAGGGGAAAAGCAGTTCCTACTGACTGAAGTCTTCTTTCACAATATACAGTTTGCTTGTTATATAAAAATCCCAGCGTTTTTAAGGAAAGAATATTTATATCTTAATAGAAAGCAGTTACTTTAAGAATGAGGGTAAAACAGGTATTCTGAGATTTAAAGGACAGGCCTAAACACAAAGGAAAATAAAATATTTTAGTACATAAACTAGCTGTCTCTACCCTGTTTCCCCTATGATAAGGCACTGTCTTATATTTTTTGAAATGCCAAAATATGCCCTAGGTCTAGTTTTCAGGGGGATGTCTTATTTTTCCATGAAGAAGACTACAGTACACATTTATTGTTGAAAATCATGTGCCATTGATTGTCCCCTTTCTGATCACTCATGTGTCATTGATTGTCCCCTTTCTGATCACTCATGTGCCATTCATTGTCCCCTTCTGATCACTCATGTGTCATTGATTGTCCCCTTTCTGATCACTCATGTGCCATTGATTGTCCCCTTTCTGATCACTCATGTGCCATTGATTGTGCCCTTTCTGATCATTGTCCCCTTTCTGATCACTCATGTGCCATTCATTGTCCCCTTTCTGATCACTACCGTATGTGCCATTCAGTGTCCACTTCTGATCACTGACTCACTTTTTTTTGGCTTCTACGGCCGGGTAACAGACTCAGTTAGGGCAGGGATCAGCAGCTTGCTTGTCCTTTAAAGTTTCACTCTGCACTGCAGCCAGCATCGAGGAGTCACACAGAGGCACACAGTATCAGGTATCGAAGGATGTCTTATTTGCGGGGGTGCTTTAATTTAATTGTTTGAGCAAAAATTTTTTATTTGATGGGGATGCCCTATCATCGGGGAAACACGGTATGCAGTATATGAGTCAGGAATTGTGTTCCATTTTAGAAAGGGTTGTATAGTTCTAATCTTTTGCCTCTATAACCTTAAATCAGTACTGCTTGAAAATGCTTAAAAACACCTGTGCAAGCATTTTTAAACATGTTCACAACATGCATTTTTAATTTTACAATATTGCTCTGCTATGCTTTAGCAGTCTTGCAAACGTCTGCACAGGTCGGTTACCACCTGCTACTGCTCTTAGGCACCTAGGGCTCTATTTTATAAAGCAGAGAATCTGACATTCACTAAAAAATCCCCTGGTGGGAAATAATTACTGCCAGTGAAACACATGGACCTTAAAGATTCCCATTAGGGAATGTCTGATTGCCCCTATTGGTAGACATTGGGTGCCTGGGGGGAGTAAACACTGTAGTAAAATGCCCGCAGACTCCCAAGCCCTTTTTTCCCCTTTTTATTTTTATTAGTAAAGAAGAAAAATCACTAAGTACATTTTAGAGAAATTAAAAAATTAATGAATGCCAGTAGCGCCAAAAGAAACTATTGAATGTACCTCGTTGGCAGAGTAAGTATTGTCAAAGCAATTGCTGAATCAGTAAACACCTATTGGTGGATGCATAATGGTCCTAAAGCTACAGTAGTGGAAGCAGTTAAGAAACAGATTGTTTTCTCATTTATTTTTTCATATTTTAATGCTAAAGTATCTGTAAGTATGATAAAGGTGATATTGTAGTTTATTTAAGTAGTAGTCCTCTGCTTTACAGGCTTCTTTTAGTGTTATAACTTATTTGGTCTACATAACAATAAGAATTTTTGTGATCCTGTGCAGCAGCCAGTTTTAATGTTCTTACTAAAACAGCAACATCGAAATGGAAAACATTATTGCATATTTCTGTTTGATTTGATTGTGTGTTTGTGTAAGTGTGTGTGGTATAGGGAGGGGTGATTGGGTTGTTCATAATGGCAAACAGCTGCAATTATCATATTACTGAATATAACATCTTGACTGTTCAAAAGATGTGTGTTTCCAAGAAGTGTGGTCATAAATGACCTGAAGATGATATTGTCTGCAGTATAACCGTGTGTTTGATTAAGTATTAGAACCCTTCTCTTTTTCTTCTCAGCGGGTATCATTTAAAAAGAGTTTTTTTTTATTTCTTTCTAAAACAAGGGATAATATAGTCTATTTCAAGGAATTCATATTTTGCATTTTTTTGTTTACTTTAGAAACCCTGTAACCATTTCATTTTCTTGTACCCACTTATATTTAAATTTTGCAGTACTCCTCTGCTGTTCCATTCTCCATTACTGCCACTGCAAAGTGCCCTGCATAAGCAATATGTTGGAGGGGGGGAAATATTACCCTGTCTGTTCTCTCAAGTGGTCACATGCTTCCCCATATCTTTGTTTTTCAGCACCTATTCTAAAATGCACATTCTTTAATTAAACCACATTATATGTATATATATATATATATATATATATATATATATATATATTTATATTTATTTATATATTGCATTCAAACCATTTTTTCTTGTCTATTTATGCAACTTTGTAAAATAACTAGTTTTCAGGAATGTTCATATTTTTTTCTTATTCAAACTGTTTCTACCTATTTTGAAAATGTTCTTATAAAAAAATAATTCAAATTAATTTTAATGCATACAAACATTTGAATATATTCTCAAAAAATATTTTAAAATATAAAAAGATGAAACAGAGTCCACTATATAATCACCAAATACATCAAGACTTACAATTGTGTGAGACAATGATATGCCGACACTGTTTTTTCCATCTGATTGGAATGATAAAGTATTTGGGGGTCTGTGGTGGTACAGAAGGTACCAGCCGATGTAAACAACCCACTGCTGATTTACACTTCCTCCCCCTCTTAGCATGGGCAGTTGTATCCCTGAAATTGTAAAATCATCCATAGGCCTTGCCACATCTCTCTGTGTTTTTCTTACTTTCTTTTATATTATTTTTTTTTTCATATTACTGGTCTACATAATTTTAAATACAGCTGAATCCCACCATATAGTAATTCATTTTTTTTCCTCAGACAATCTAGTTAGGACTTCTAACTTTATTTTCTGTTTGGGGTTGTGAGAAGGATGTTTGCTGTGCTCTACTTCAAATACTTACATTTTCTTACTTTTTTTATAGTGCCTCACAGTCAGAGCCTTGCAGATGGAAGTGTCTATACCAGATTTGGAAATAAATCCCCAATAGATAGATCTCTTCCAGTTACTGATCACAGCTTTCCAATAAAGAGCAAGCTTGATAATACTGATCCCACTTTGTCTGGCAGCAGTGATTCTGGCCATTCTACAGATACCATTAGAACAAAAACCGTGCATAACCTTAGATCAAGAATCAAGCGAGATTTGAGTTCAAAAGAAAAGGCTGAATTGGATCGGTTATTAGATGGCTTTGGAGTAGATGTACATTTGTTCTCACAAGAGGATATGACTGATGTGCGAAGCAAATATAGTGGAACACACAATACTCTCCCAATCCAAATTCACAGAAATGGAAACACAAAGCTTAGTGATAGAGAAACTGACATTTTAGATGACGAAATGCCAAATCATGATTTACATAGCGTTGATAGCATAGGTACTTTGTCATCATCCGAAGGCCAACACTCCAACAACCTTTTGTCTTTGCATTTAAGCAGTCTTAAAAGTAGCCAAAATTCATTGCTTTCTGATGGTTGTTACAGTAACACTGCAGATGAACGTAACTATAACGTCACACCTGACCTGGGAATTAACATTGATCAAATGTTTGAAAAGTCATATAACATCAGAGAGCCTAAACAACCACAACAAACAGTATCTCAAGTTCCTCCTGATAACAACTATTCAACTCAGACCTGGGTGCATGAACAAATGATCAGCTCTCATCATTACTGTTTCTCTCCTGGTAAAGAAAATCCTTTTGGTATATCTCACAGATTTGATTCATCATTAAATATTCCCAATACATCAATTCCTCCTTCTGTATGTAATACTGGATTTAGCAACAGAGATCTTGTGCTAATGAGCACTTCAACTACTAAACAAGATGATGGCCCTGGAATTTTCAATGATTTACTATCAGTACCAAAATCTCCCAATTGGATGGAAGAAAATAATGAAGACATTGCCTCTTCTCCAACACTAGATATCGATCAGTCAATTGAACAACTTAATAAATTAATCTTGGAGCTGGATCCAACTTTTGAGCTAGAGCCAGTTGAAATAAGTTCCTGTACTACTGGTGCAAACAAACTTCTTTCTGGGTACAGTGTTCTTTCTTCACCTTTAGATGCAGAAAGGAAAAGAAAAATATTTCAAGAAGGTAAGAATATTTTTGTATCATGATGACATTACTCTACTGCAACAGCCGTTTACAATTTATTTTTACTAAAAATATAGGAAAAGCTAGAATAAATTTAGAAATTTGGTTACTAAGCTGTATGTACCACATCAAATACATAAAACATTGTTATATCTTTGGAACATATGCACATTTCCCCATATTTTTTTCTGTGCAGTGCATGTACAGAAAAATACATGTGACAAAAAATTATTTTTTCTGAAATTATTTAACTGTGCTACCTCTGCTGTACTGAATTCACAAGCGGTGTTGTCAGCCCTGCAATAGGTCTGCTTTGCTTAACTAAAGGACACCTCCCTTTTTCCCCTTAATTGCACCACTAAATTGCATTTGATATCAGAAGAATAATCAAGGAGAGCTTACAGACATTAAAGCAAACTTAAACTTACCTAATAAACAATTGTAAGCAGACAGGTTGATTACTGAAGGCAATATGCGTTCTGCAATAAGATAAACTTACCTGACACAATTTTTGAATTACACTCATCTATCTTCTTTCTGTCACAGGCACGAAAAAATATAGGCTTTTGCATAGGCTTACACAGACATTTTTTGGTGTTTTTAGATCGCTTCATATTTTTTAAGCTTTAAACAGGAAGTTGAGCTGGTGACAGTAAGGGGGTACTCTTTGTTGTTGGTTAGCAGCCATCTGGTGACCCTCCTATTACAAAAAACTTTAAAAAAAAAAAAGTATTACTGCCTACATTTCCTTCTGCCCACATCACTGAACAATAGGATTCATTTTAAAAAAAATGCCCCTTTAAAAACTGTGAATTTGGTACGGGAATGTCAGTCTCCTCTGTTCCCTGCTGCACCCGGTGGTTCCTTTTCCAACCCTCATATTACAGTAGTAATATATAGCTTTGCACGAGGTACCACTGATAACTGGCAGAAACTGAATATTGATGTATCTGAATATGTCACTTTTACCAGCAGACATTAGGGAAAAATTTCTCATTAATGGTGAAAGAACCAGGGTCTGCACATTTGACAGCTGGTGGCAGTAAGCGATAACATACAGCCGCCATTCATTCATTATGAGTCTGCGGTGGGGGAGAAGCTATTTATAGCATCTCCCCGAGGCAGCAGTTCTCTGGTATGAGAAAGCAGTAACTGCATTGCAACCTCAAACATATCCTTACAGCAAGAGGCAAATATTTATACCCAAGTGTTTAGGATTTAAGTGTTTTACACTACTTAATTTTCATTAAAGATTTGGTTTAAAAATGAAATTAAAAATAATTCATTTACAGTGCAGATACCATTGCCTCTGGGAAGATGACATTGGGATGAAGTTTTTAAATCTCACTTTATAACCCACACACAATTTTTGCTACAAACTATACATTTTACAAACGTTTAGAACATCTATGTGCACAGCAAGGGTACAGTTAGGTGTGTATATATTTATATATAAACAATAAATATTTGAACATAGACAACTTTTTTCTAATTTTGGTTCTGTACATTACCACAATTAATTTTTAATGAAACAACTCAGATGCATTTGAACTGCAGACTTTCAGATTTAATTCAGTGGGTTGAACAAAAAGATTGCATACAAATGTAAGGAACTAAAGCCGTTTTTTTAACACAATCACTTTATTTCAGGGGCTCAAAAGTAATTTCACAAATTAAAAAGCTGAAAATAAAATGTTAATTTCCATTACTTGCTTGAAAACCCTTTCCTGGCAGTGGCAGCCTGTAGTCTTGAACTCATGGACATCACCAGATGCTGGGTTTCCTTTTTAATGCTCTGCCAGGCCTTTACTGCAGCGGTTTTCAGTTGCCGTTTGTTTGTGGGCCTTTCTGTCCGAAGTTTAGTCTTCAACAAGTGAAATGCATGCTCAATTAGGTTCAGATCAGGTGACTGACTTGGCCATTTAAGAATATTCCACTTCTTTGCTTTAATAAACTCCTGGGTTGCTTTGGCTGTATGTTTTGGGTCATTGTCCATCTGTATTATTAAACACCTCCCAATCAATTTGACTGCATTTAGCTGGATTTGAGCAGACAGTATATCTCTGAACACCTCAGGATTCATTTGGCTGCTTCTGTCCTGCGTCACATCATGGATAAACACTCCCAGTGCCACTGACAGCCATGCACACCCAAGCCATCACACTGCCTCCGCCATGTTTTACAGATGATGTGGTATGCTTTGGATCATGAGCTGTTCTACGCCTTCTCCTTACTTTTTTCTTTCCATCATTCTGGTAAAGGTTGAACTTGGTTTCATCTGTCCAAAGAATGTTTTTCCAGAACTGTGCTGGCTTTTTTAAATATTTTTGAGCAAGGTCCAATCTAGCCTTTCTATTGTTGAGGCTTATGAGTGGCTTGCACCTTGCAGTGCACCCTCTGTATCAGCTCCAGGCCTTTTATCTGCTTAATTGATAATGACATAACCAAGGAATCGCCCACACCAGCCCATGAAATAGCCATTGAGTCAATTGTCCAATTACTTTTGAGCGCATGAAATGAGGTGATTATGTAAAAAACGGCTTTAGTTCTTTCATTTTTATGCAATCTTTTTGTTCAACCCACTGAAATAAAGCTGAAAGTCTGCAGTTCAAATGCATCTGAGTTGTTAAATTTTAAATTAATTGTGGTAATGTACAGAACCAAAATTAGAAAAACCAAATATTTAACCCATTGACCTAACTGTATTTTCTTCCAGCAATGCTCACTTTTATTTCACTTTCACGTTTTCACGTGAAACATGAGCGAGAAGGCCTTTGACAGTCCCGCAAAAATGTCTTTTTCCGATGGGTCTGTGTAATTTCGGCAAACCGATTTGTCAAATTCTATTAAAGTCAATGGGTCGACTTTAAACATTAATAGCAAAGCCCCTATACATGTTAGAGCCACCAAATTTGCTAGATATGTGTATGTGAACAGGGGCAACAAGGGACAGATACAAAAGTTCCAAAAGACTTTGTGGTTTTCCAGAAAATGGCAGGCAAATAGGATTTTTGCGTGATGGACAGCATCCAGAAGGCAGCATAAACATTAGGACATTGAGAAAGGGTGAACTCAACCCACTAGCAACAGTTTCTGCCATCAACACAGCATGAGAACGCATTGCTTTTTATTGTACGGACCCCTAATTAATGTAACCAGAGCTGTATATTATGTTAACACGATATAAATCCTGTTTATTATTATTAATAATAATAATAGTAATTGCTAGCTGGCATTATGACCTGGTTGACATGTGTTAGGAATGCCACGCATAAAGTAGTGGTTTTCCAGAAAATGGCAGGCAAAGTGAACGCAGGTAAATAGGATTTTTGCGTGATGGACAGCGTCCAGAAGGCAGCATAAACATTAGGTCATTGGGAAAGGGTGAACTCAACCCACTAGCAACAGTCTCTGCTGTCAAAACAGAAGAATGCATTGCTATTTAATGTACCCACCCCTATTTATTTTATATAGCTGAATATTTTTTTTAAATTTATAAAAATCCTGTTTAATAATAACAATAATTGCTAGCTGGCATCATGACCTGCATGACATGTTTTAGAAATGCCACCCATAAAGTGGTGGACAAGTAGCGCGGTGACATTAGGCAAAAGGCTGGAGAACCAAAGACGGAGCATGGGTCATCGAGAGCAGTAGCAGTGTGTGGCCTCTGGTCAGCTATCGCCAGGGAGACCGCATTGGTAAGTGTCATGGAGAGCAGGGTGTAGTGCATCGTCAATGACACCCAGAAGTGTGTAATTAAATTTTTGTGAATGGAGTAGTGACAGGCGGCAGCAGAAGCAGGATGAGAAGGCGGTGGACCCTGAAACGGAGTGTGGACCACATTTGTAACTGGCATCTAGAGCCAGCGAAAATCTTGATCGGTTGTCCATTACCACTCCTCCAGCGGCACTGAAGGTTCTTTCGGACAGAACGCTGGATGCCGGGTACTGAAGAAGCTTGATGGCATACTGTGCCAACTGCGAGCAAATTTCAAGCTTGTTGACCCAAAAATTAATGACGTCACTACTGTCAGGACAAGCATCCTCCTCATAACTGCTGTACTCAACACCACCACCAGCCAGAAAGAGCCAATGTAATTGCGCACCATGCGCTTCATCTGTTCTCGATGGTTATGCCCCTGCACTTCACTTGTTTGAGGTGACGGCATCAGGTTTTGCCAGTCATCCAGAAAATCCCCCCTGCCTTGGCCAACACCTTTGGATGTGTGCGGTCTGCTGCCACTACTGCTGATGCTGCTGCCGCCGCTACATGGGGTGGAGGCAGTGTCTGCCTGAGCTCCCTGTGTGGAATGGGGTGTGCGAAATTCCCCACACAGCCGGTCGCATACTATTCTGCTTGGGCGGGTCACCTTTTCTTTCTCTTGCGCCGGGTTGGGTAGAAACTGTAACATTTTGTCCTTGTAGCGGTGATCCAGAAGGGTGGCCAGCCAGTAATCATCCCAGTATTTGATGCTGCAAATGCGGGGGTCCCTCCATAGGCATCGCAACATGTGGACACACATATGAAAAGGGGGTTCCCTGGTCTCATCCTCCCCCTGTCCCTCAGTAGCCACCAAAACATCTTCCTCCTCATCACCCACCTCCTCCTCTTCAAGCTGCAGCAGATCCAGTTGTTCCATCGCCCGCACAATGCCTGGGACGTGACAGCACAAATGCGGGTTTGACGGGTCCTGTCCAGCAGCCTCAACATGGTCTCCCTCATCATCATCATCATAATCATCCTACTCCTCCTCTTGAAACTCCTGATGCTGGTCAGTGTCCCTTCTTGCCCCTCCTGATGGTGGCTGTGCGCTATGAAGTGTAATGTCACCCTCATCCTCCTCCCCCATTTGTTCTCCTTCTCTCCCATCGCCACTTCCCATCAGGCCACACAGAGTATTATCAAGCAGAAAGATGATGGGAATGACATCGTTCCCGTCTCACCGCTCCCGACTCACAACGTTTGTGGCCTGATCAAAGGGGGCCAGTACCTTGCACAGCGTCTCCATCTGCAGGCATTGGTCACTGGTAAAATAGCTCAGTTGTGCGGCTGTACCAAGGGCCCTGCTGCCTCCATGCACCATGCTGACCAAGTAATGGCAGATGGTTAGCTTTTGCTCACACAGATGCTGGAGCATGTGCAGGGTGGAGTTCCATCTAGTCACAATGCCACCCAGAAGTGTACAATTTTGGTGAATGAAGTACTGACAGGCGACAGCAGCCACAGCAGGAGGAGGAGGCGATGGGCCCTGAGAAGGAGCGGTGACCACATTGGTAACTGACATCTAGAGCTGGGTGTAGTGCATTGACAATGCCACACACCCAGAAGTGTGTAATACAATTTTAGTGAATGGAGTAGTGACAGGCGGCAGCAGCAACATCAGGTGAAGGAGGCGGTGGGTCCTTATGCGGAGCTGGGACCGCATTGGTAACTAGAATCTAGAACTGGGTGTAGTGCATCATCAATGCCACCCAGAAGTGTACACTTTTAGTAAATGGATTACTGACTGGTGGCAAAAACAGCAGAAAGAGGAGGCGGTGGGCCCTGATATGGAGTGTGGACCGCATTGGTAACTGGCATCTAGAGCTTGGGTATAGTGCATCATCAATGCTACCCAGAAGTGTACAATGTTAGTGAATAGAGCACTGACAGAAGGCAGCAGCAACAGCAGGAGGAGGAGGCGGTGGGCCCTGAGAAGGACTGGGGACCCCATTGGTAACTGGCATCTGGAGTTGGGTGTAGTGCATCGTTAATGCCACCCAGAAGTTTACAATTTTAGTGAATGGAGTACTGACAGACCATGGCAACAGCAGGAGGATGAGGCGGTGGGCCCTGAGACACAGCAGAAACCATATTCGTAACTGGCATCTAGAGCTGGATGTAGTGCATTGACAATGCCACTCACCCAGAAGTGTGTAATACAATTTTAGTGAATGGAGTGCTGACAGGCGACAGCAGCCACAGCAGGAGGAGGAGGCGATGGGCCCTGAGAAGGAGCGGTGACCCCATTGGTAACTGGCATCTAGAGCTGAGTGTAGTGCATCATCAAAGCCACCCATAAGTGTCCAATTTTAGTGAATAGAGTACTGACAGGCGGCAGCAGCAGCAGGAGGAGGAGGCGGTGGGCCCTGAGAAGGAGCGGAGACCCCATTGGTAACTGGCATCTAGAGCTGGGTGTAGTGCATCATCAATGCCACCCAGAAGTCTACAATTTTAGTGAATAGAGTACTGACAGGCGGCAGCAGAAGCAGGAGGAGAAGGCAGTGGGCCCTGAGACGGAGCGGGATCCGCATTGGTAACTGACATCTAGAGCTGGGTGTAGTGCATTGACAATGCCACCCACCCAGAAGTGTGTAATACAATTTTAGTGAATGGAGTACTGACACGCGGCAGCAGCAACAGCAGGAGGAGGAGGCGGTGGGCCCTGAGATGGAACTGGGACCGCATTGGTTACTGGAACCTAGAGCTGGGTGTAGTGCTTCATCAATGCCACCCAGAAGGGTACAATTTTGGTGAATGAAATACTGACAGGTGGCAGCAGCAACAGCAGCAGGAGGTTGTGGTGGCCCCTGAGAAGGAGCGTGGACCATATTGGTAACTGGCATCAAGAGCTGGGTGTAGTGCATCATCAGTGCTACCCAGAAGTGTACAATTTTAGTGAATGGAGTACTAACAGGCAGCAACAGCAGGAGGAGGAGGCAGTGGGCCTAGAGAAGGAGCGGGGACCGCATTGGTAACTGGCATCTTGAGCTGGGTGTAGTGCATCATCAATGCCACCCAGAAGTGTACAATTTTAGTGAATGGAGTACTGACAGGCAGCAGCAGCAGGAGGAGGCGGTGGGCCCTGAGATGGAGCGTGGACCGCATTGGTAACTGGCATATAGAGCTGGGTGTAGTGCATCATCAATGCAACCCAGAAGTGTACAATTTTAGTGAATGGAGTACTGACAGGCGGCAGCAGCAACAACAGGAGGAGGAGGCGGTGGGCCCTGAGACAGAGCGGGGACCACATTGGTAACTGGCATTTAGAGCTAGGTGTAGTGCATTGCCAATGCCACCAGAAGTGTACAGTTTTAGTAGAGTACTGACAGGTGGCAGCAGGAAAAGGAGGAGGCGGTAGGCCCTGAGACGAAGCGAGGACCGAATTGGTAACTGGCATCTAGAGCTGTGTGTAGTGCATTGACAATGCCACCCACCCAGCAGTGTGTAATACAATTTTAGTGAATGGAGGACTGACAGGTGGCAGCAGCAACAGCTGGAAGAGGGGCGGTGGGCCCTGAGATGGAGCGTGGACCGCATTGGTAACTGGCATTTAGAGCTGGGTGTTGTGCATCATCAATGCAACTCAGAAGTGTACAATTTTAGTGAATGGAGTACTGACAGGCGGCAGCAACAACAGCAGGAGGAGGAGGCGGTGGGCCCTGAGAAGGAGCGGGGACCCCATTGGTAACTGGCATCTAGAGCTGGGTATAGTGCATCATCAATGCCACCCAGAAATGTCCAATTTTAGTGAATAGAGTACTGACAGGAGGCAGCAGCAGCAGGAGGAGAAGGCAGTGGGTCCTGAGATGGAGCTGGGACCGCATTGGTAACTGGCATCTAGAGCTGGGTGTAGTGCATCATGAATGCCACCCAGAAGTGTACAGTTATAGTGAATGGAGTACTGACAGGTGGCAGCAGCAACAGCAGGAGGAGGAGTCTGTGGGCCCTGAGACAGCGTGGGGACCACATTGGTAACTGGCATCTAGAGCTAGGTGTAGTCCATCGTCAATACCACCCAGAAGTGTGTAATACAAATATCTGAAATTTGTGAAGGGCCAGACCAAGATGTTTTGTGTGCCAGCACTGTTGCTGTGGTCTGTGGTGCCGGAAGTGGTAGGAAGGTAGACCATATTGCTAGTTTGCATCATAAAGTGGATGACATGAATGCCAACCCTCAATCCGACAATACTTGGCTGAAAAATTAGGCAAAGTCAATGATACTTATCAGTGATGCAGTACTGGGGGTTTTCTTCTACAGTTTGTTGGCCTCCCGGAAGGAGCAGAAATGTAAAGTATATTGCTAGCTGGCACAATAGCAAGCATGACATTGGCGATGAATGCCACCCCTGGACGTTGCGATAACTACCGGAAAAATTCAACCAAGGCAGGCTTAGCTGACAGGGTGTTGGTGATAGGCAGCCACAGACCCTGCACCGAAGCAGTGTTGGTTTACAAAGGCATCTTGGTTGGCCAGTGAGTACTTGTGACAGTCAATCAGTGACTTCTGCAGTGGGGATATGATAGTCGTTAGTAACCCACGTTTCACTCATTTTCAAAAAGGTGAGACGATTGACATTTTCTGGTGACAGTCGTGATTGGTTGTCCGTGACCACTCCGCCATCCGGATGCCGGGCACGAGAGAAGCTTGATGGCATACTGCGCCAACTACGGGCAAATTTCAAGCCTGTTGACCCAAAAATTATTGACGTCACTACTGTCAGGACAGGCATCCTCCTCATAACTGCTGTCGTCAACAAAGAACAGGTCCTGTCCAGCAGCGCCAACACGGTCTCCCTCATCATCATCATCATATTTTTCCTCCTCCTCTTGAAAATCCTGATGCTAGCTGTCCGCTATGGAATGTAATGTCACAGTCATCCTCCTCTCCCATTTTTTCCCCTCCTCTCTTATCGACACTTTCCGTCAGGCCATGCAGGATATTATCAAGGAGAAAGATGATGGGTATGACATCGTTCCAGCCTGACCGCTCCCGACTCACAACGTTTGTGGCCTGATCAAAGGGGGCAGTACCTTGCACAACCTCTGCTTCCATGCACCTCGCTGACCAAGTATGGTGGATGGCTAGAAGGAATGCAGAAGGAGGAGGCGGGAGAGGACTGGGGTGGCCCATGCTTTCCCACCACACCCCTCGGTGGGGGTACCAGGTGCTGTAATGCCTCTTGCAGACTACCGCCCACTGAGCTATGCAAGGGCACCCAGTGAGCCGTGAACAAGAGGTAGCGTCCCACACTGTGCGTGGTTGCCTAGCTGTCCTAGCTGTGGGAAAGCAGGGATGTTGTAGCCGAATGTGATCCAGCCTGTCCTCTGCGAATCTGCCTGCGTGAAAAAGGACCACACTAGAGAGGTGCGTGCAACCACTTCGCTGCTCTTTCTCTTTGCCTGCCTTTGTGTCTGCTGGGTGCCCCGCGTCTGCTCCAGCTCCACCTCCCCCACGGTCACATCATCTCTGACTGTTTCCGTGCTTGTGCCCACTCCTCTGTCTCCTCTTAGGGACTCACATGAGGCAGATTGGCATCCCCTTTCATCCCCAGTCTTTTGCCGCTGCTGCTGCCTTTCCTCCACGTCTGTTTTGGAACTGCTGCTAGCCCTTACACACACCGGTGGTTCCCAGGTGACATCAAGGTCATCATCATCCTCATTTTCATCTAAGTCAATATCTGCAAATACAGACACTGATCCAGAACCCTCGTCCAGAAAGTGCTGACCACACTCTCCAAGGCTCTCAAAGTCTGCCTCCTGCTCTGAAATTCACATTGTCAGATCCTCAGGCTCTTCGTCAAACAACAAGGTAGAGTCGTCGGGAGGTACAGGCACATTAGCCACACTAACTCCTGTCTTTGCTCCTTTCACGGCTGTGCTGGTTGCTGCTGCTGCTGCAGAAGAAGAGCCTGCTGCAGAAGAAGAGCCTGCTTCACTTGAGGCCCTTGAGACAAAGTCCGCAATACTCTCCACATGACGTGGCTGTATAATTGTATTCCGTCCTCCTAAAACATCTACCAGCGTACTGGTGCTCGACACACATCTCAGACCTGTTTGACAACTTGTGATTCTGCCTTCAACAGTTTGCCACTGCTGGTGTCCTACAGTGGTGGACTCCCGGGGAGTATGCCCCCTGCTAGATGCCTTCCCTTCGTCTACTGCTTTTACTTATTCGGGCAAAAATGCACCTGTACCAAACGTTTTCTTTGGTAAATAGGAACAACAGTAAATAGCAAGAGGTATCAAATACTAAAATATCTGTATTTTTTATAGTAGAACAGAAATTTTTCTGTACCAAACTGTCTTCTTTGGTAAATAGCAAGAGGTATCAAAGACTGAAATATCTGTATTTTTTATATAGCAGAACAGAATTTTTTTTTTAACAAACGGTCTTCTTGGTAAATATCAAGAGGTATCAAACACTGAATGATATGTATTTTTTTTTTTAGAGTAGGACATAAATTTTTCTGTAGCAAACTGACTTTTATGGTAAATAGCAAGAGGTATCAAACTGAAATATTTGGATTTTTTTAGAGTAGGACAGAAATGTTTCTGTAGCAAACTGGCTTTTTTGGTAAATAGCAAGTATCAAAGACTGAAATACCTGTATTTTTTTGAGAGTAGGACAGAAATTTTTCTGCAGCAAACTGGCTTTTTTGCCTAATAGGAAGAGGTATCAGACTGAAATATTTGTATTTTTTTTGAGAGTAGGACAACTAGATAAACTGCTTTATCTGTATATATACAGATATACAGAAGGCTCCTAACCTGTCCCTGTCACAATCCCCGTCTCTCCCTGCTTCTATCTTTCACACAGAACACAAGATGGAGTAACTAACCCATCCCTCCTTCCCTGTATATATGCCTGTGATCAGATCTCTCCTGATTGGGCTGCTGGGCCTTGCTGTGCATCCTGGGAGCAAATGATTCGCTCCTAGCGCCCATTCTCGCTAGAAATAGTGGGCATTACCGCCCCCTTCTTTTTCCCTCGTTTGTTTGGGCGAGAATACGACCTCATGGCGAATCACAAGGCCGTTCTTGCTTAAATGTTCGGTAAGCGAGAAATGCCTGAATCGCTTACCGAACATTTAAGCAAGTAAAACTAACGTACAAATCTTGCTCGCTCATCCCTATTTATGTACACTTTTGAAATATTTGGTAGCATTGCCTTTAAATTGTTTAACTTGAGTCAAACATTTTGGGTAGCATTCCACAAGCTTCTTACACCATGTTCCTGGAATTTTGGCTCATTCTTCCAGACAGAACTATACCTGTGATGGGTTCATAGGCCTTGTTGCTCACACACATTTTTTAGGTTCTGACCTAAAAATGTTCAGTCAGCGATTTAGGCTTTGACGTCATTACAATACATTGATCATGTTGTCCTTAAGCCATTTAGCCAAACCTTTGAAAGTGTGCTTTGTGTCAATTTGGACATTTTTCCAGAAAGTAAGATCTTCATTCTCAAGTGGCATTGCAAACTGTGGTCTGGTTTTTAATGGTGACTTTGGATCAATGGTGACTTCCCTGCAATAGAGTCTTTCAGGTCCTAGGTTTCAAAAGTTCCATTTTACTTGTGTGTGTATATAGATACTTGTCTAGTCATTGCGATTTAGGCTTTGTGACGGTCACTCCAATACATTTATCATGTTGTCGTTAAGCCATTTTGCCAAACCATTGATAGTGTGCTTTGTGTCAATTTGGACATTTTTCCAGAAAGTAAGATCTTCATTCTCAAGTGGCATTGCAAACTGTGGTCTGGTTTTTAATGGTGACTTTGGAGCAGTGGCTTCTTCCCTGCTATACAGTCTTTCAGGTCCTAGGTTTCAAAAGTTCCATTTTACTTGTGTGTATATAGATACTTGTCTAGTGATTTCCTCCGGCATCTGGTGTTTTGATGATGTTCTGGGGTTCTCTTGTCTTTTTTTTCTTTGCTGATTTCATATAATTATTCCATTATGTCAAGCCAAGAGGTAGTGGGTTTGATGGTAGGCCTTAGTAATGTTGATGAGATCTTGACATCAGTTGCCTAAAGACTTAATTGTATTTTCTGGAATTTTCCAAGAGGTTTAAAGGTACAGCTAACAAAGTGTATGTAAACTTGTAACCTATTGGAAATATTCTGTCTGTGAACATTGTTGGAAGACATTATTTTGTCTTGCACAAAATAGATGTCTTAAACAGTATGCCAAATTTATAGTTGGTATAAAAACTGTGGAGGGGTTATAAAGTGCATTTTAAAGGATTTATGTTTAATACTGATAATCTCTTTCAATCACAACCATGAATCACATTTTTTAAACTATTACATTATTGTGAGCCCTTATGCACAGACGAAAATCATTTTTTTAGAATATTTAATTATGGCATCAATATGAATTTTGCACTAGAGATGCCATTTCTGCTTGTGCTTGTTTGATTTAATAGTGAACCCTGCATGCCACTGCCACTCTGTCAGTGTTGGTTCCGGCTCTTGTATGAGCAAATGAAGGAAACCCCCTAAAAGTTGACAAAAAAAGGGAAAAAGTGACAATATTTTAATTTTTAAATTATAAAGTTGAAGAATAATAAAAACAAAATATTACATTGCAGTGTTCTCCCCAGAAATTATATTCGGCTGGGTTGTGGGAAGCTGTAGCTGGGTGGCCAAAAATTGGGTGGGGCAAGACACCGCACGTTTAGTGCTCCTAGTTTATGCCATAGATATCTAGTAACTCCCTTTTATTGTGTCAGTGTTCTACCTTCCCCCCCATACTTTGTTCCAACTTCCTAATGCCTGCCCCCTTAGCTTGTCCAATTTTTCAATCTCTTGATATTATGCTTCAACTGTTCAGTGCTGTCCATTTTGATCCAATTTCCTAGTGTTCCATGTTTTGGTAAGAGTGTAATCCCATGTAGTAGTCTAATAGTGTAATTAATGTAGTGTACCAAGTTAGGCTTAGTTCACAATAGCCTAAAATGTCATCACATAAGCCACACATGAAATAAAATGTCATCCTAAAAATGTGAAAAAAAAACTGCCTAACTCACTGCACCTGTTAGATTGAGCACTTTCTTTTTACATTGTAGGAAAGCCCCTGGTAAAGCATTCCCAATGACAGGCATTCGCAAAAGTAGTAGCTCACAGCCACCTGGGATATGTGAAACAAATTTCCCCTTCTTAAATTTTTCATTATATAAAAAGAAAAATAACTCTTCGTATAATGTTAAAATGTGGTGATGCTTTAGGAGCATCATGCATGTGAACATGTGACAAAAAACTGCCTGTGAAATCCACCTGGATGTGTGTGTGTAATGATGTCATCAGCAGCACCGTGTGATAGCTGTGTGTCTGTCAGCCTAACAAATCGTGTTCAAACCTTCATATATCCTAAAGCATTGGTTGTAACAACTTGAAAGTTTCAGGCTACACAGGGGACCCTCAAAGCTACTAGTAAACAAAATTTATTTAAAGAACTTCAAGACACTTGTATAAACCTACCTAAAATCAAATCGAAATGGCATCATTAGAAAAAAAAAAATTTAAAAGAATTTTAAAAAAATCTACCTATCAAAAGGTAGGTTACACATATCTGTCTGCTTATCTTGAACCCTAATTTCTCCAGAAGAGTTGCAAAGAAAAGAATACATATGTGGAAGTGGGGAACACTTGTGTCTTACAATTCCCCAAATTTTTTTTTTCATTACAACATAAAAAAGTCTAACACCTCCCTGTTTCACATGACTGTACTCTTCCAATACCTCAACCCTGAAAATCCCAAATTGTTGTGACCAACGGATTAGGAGATTTGAAGGTTTGTACACAGTGAGTTGTTAGGCTGCAGAATGACATGCAGAGGTTACACACACACACACACACACACACAGCTTTCACGCTGTTGATGACGTCCCTACACACTTCCACCTGTACATGCCCTCTCAGGCAGAAACATTTTACAGGCAGCTTTATTTTCTCCTCTGGGATCTGTTCAGTGGATTATTCTGTAGCTGCTGATAAGAGGTGGGCCGGGAAGGCACAACTGCTGGAAACTCATTGGAAAGGGACTGGGGAGAACAATGCATTAGTTTAAGTTCCAGATGACAATGTTGTAATTGTTTCTTATAATGAGTAAGGTGACTTTGTTTACAAATTGATTTCAGGAAGCCCATCTTTCTGTAGTATAGCTAGCTACTTTAAATCATTTTCTACAAATTTCATAGCACTATAAAAAGCCAGTTAGTCAACTGCAACAGAATAATATGGTCTGCAACAGATTTATTACTGAAGACAGATTTTCACTCCGTATTCACTTCACTAAGTATAGTCAAAATGTAATGTAACCAGGGGCAAGTTTCATTTGGTCACAAAAGGTTTGTGGAAGAGGGAAAAAGAGGTATTGATGACTGAAGCTCTAACTTGTAGAACTGAAGCTGCATATACTGTCATTTGTCATAACCCTTTGAATGAAGCAGGAAAGGGTTAGCACCTATTTAATTTTTTTGTAAATGTCCACATCACCACTGGGGAGGTAAAGGAGCATGGTCTTACCAAGTGATCTACTAATGTGCAGATGGGGACATTTAGGAAGAAGTTAGGCTGTACTATGTACAAATGTTGGATAATTCTCGCCAGGCTTGTTTTGGGTGACACTCTGACATGACTACAGAGTAGGGATAAGAGAGCCAGATTTTTTCATTCAATCTTGCTGCAAATCAGGCCTTTCTCGCTAACCGAACATGTAATTTGCCATGAGGTCGTGTTCTCGCCAAACTAACAAGGGAAAAAGCAGGGGGCGGTAACATAGAGAAATTGTGTCGGGAATCACGGCTGGGAGCGAATCATTTGCTTCCAGGATGCACAGTAAGGCCCAGCAGCCAATAAGGAGAGATCAGAGAACAGGCATATATATACAGGGAAGGAGGGAGGGGTTAGTCACTCCATCTTGTGTATTGTGTAGAGGATAGACGCAGTAAGAGTCTTGTAGTGTGACAGGGACAGTGTAGGAGCCTTCTTTGTTCATTGTTAGCTGCATACTTCAGTGTTTTATAGGGCATTTTCTTTACAAGAGCTACTAGCTAATCAGTTTTGGTAAATTGTCAGCAGTCAGCAAATTTAGTGTAATCTATATTGTGTATTAGTGAAGACGCTGTTAGTCATCTATCTTTCACACTGTACATTCACTAGAGCTTAAAAAATTCAATTGCAGTTCCTATTTACCAAAGAAGACTGTTTGGTACAGTTACATTTTTGGCCTACTGTAAAATAAATACAGATATTTTAGTGTTTGATACCTGTTCCTATTACCAAAGAAAACCGTTTGGTACAGTTAAATTTCTGTTCTACTGTAAAATAAATACAGATATTTTAGTGTTTGATACCTGTTCCTATTTACCAAAGAAGACTGTTTGGTACAGTTAAATTTCTGTGCTACTGTAAAATAAATACAGATATTTTAGTGTTTGATACCTGTTCCTATTTACCAAAGAATACCATTTGGTACAGTGAAATTTCTGTGCTACTGTAAAATAAATACAGATACAGTAGTACCTTGGTATAGGTCCGCTTCGGAATAAGTCCAACTTGGTATAAGTCCTGTTTGGACACAAAAAATTTTGCTTGGTATACAACCTTTGCTTGGTATACAAGCTTTGTGCTAGAACTTGTATGGGTCAAAATAAGTCATAACACCACGCACTACCCTTATTTACCTCTCTTGAGACAAAGCCACGACTGTCCATGAGTGTCAGTATGCCAGTTGCTACCATTCAGTGAACAACCTGCACTATAACTCTCTGTGAATAATTACATAACCTCTCCTCCTCCTCCCTTCTCAGCACCATCCTAGTAGGCACTGGACTCTTCTCAGCAAGGTAAAGCGATGTTAAATTTTCATCTATTTCATCTAATTGCTTTTGTATTTATGTATTTTAGTATTAAGCAGTGTTTAAATTATTTCATACAGTCCCATCAATGTATATTATGCCAATAACAATAGGAATAATCATTTTCCTTTTATTTCTTATGGAAAATATGTGTTTGGTATAAGTCCTATGTGGTATAGGTCCTATTTGGTATAGGTCCAAGGATCTGGGACAGCTTAAGGACTTATACCAAGGTACCACTGTATTTTAGTGTTTGATACCTGTTCCTATTAACCAAAGAAGACCGTTTGGTACAGTGAAATTTCTGTCCTACTTTAAAATAAATACAGATATTTTTTTTAACTACATTTAGCAGTTTATTTAGAAATGGACAAATGTACAGTATTGTACAAAATGCCCAATATTTTAAAGAGTTGTAATAAACCAAAGTAGCTACACTTTTTACAATGATACATTTTAACAGACTATGCTGACACCCAAAAATAGAGTACACATTGAGTTGTTTTGTGCTTATTTTTCCCCACATATAAATGTACTAATAAAAAAATCAACAAATAAACTAGCCAAGACTTTCTGAAGTATTTAAGCAGGCATACAACTGTATCATTATTAGAGTAGTTCTCTTCCTTTCAAATGTGAATTATTTGTTATGAATCCTACCAGTAAGCTGATACATGAAAAAAACAAATATTATATTATTCTGTGGTTCTCAAAACAATGAGGAGAAAGTGTGTATGTGCTAAGGCGTCTCCTAGCACCAATCCTATTTTAGGAATGACCCATTTAGAGATCATGGCTTTGTTTTCTCTTATCTCACAAGAAATCAATGGCTGGTAACATCATATTCTTTTAAAGCCTTTTCTCTTCTCTTTTGCTGTAGGACACAAAACTGCTGAAGTTTTTTGGAAAGCTCAGCTTTTGGTGCTGAAGATGCAGAATCTTTCTTCTACTATACCTCTTTCAACCTCTTGGCCTCTTGAGTCTTCCGCTGGTTCTACATTTAGAACTGTTTGCGCATAAAACAGCCTTGCTCTTCGCACAGCTTCACCAGTTTTGATAGTCTTCCCAATAATGCAGCTCAGAAAACGTTCACCAGAAGTGGACTCCATATAGAAATGGTAATGAAATTATTGCAAATAAATATCAACCTTCTGCAGCTTCTGCTGTGTGAGTTAGGCGAGATTGCAAACATCGGGGAGCCCCCAATACAGATATTTTAGTATTTCATACCTGTTCCTATTTACCAAAGAAGACCATTTGGTACAGTGAAATTTCTGTCCTACTAAAAAATAAATACAGATATTTTAGTGTTTGATACCTGTTCCTATTTACCAAAGAAGACAGTTTGGTACTGTTACATTTCTGACTATGGGCTACACCCAACTATAGATGCCAGTTACCAATGAGGTCCCTGCCTCCTTCTCAGGGCCCACCGCCTCCTCCTTCTGCTGTTGCTGCCACCTGTCAGTACTCCATTCACGAAAATTGTATTACACACTTCTGGGTGGCATTGACGATGTACTACACCCAGCTCTCCATGACACTTACCAATGTGGTCTCCCTAGCGATGGCTGACCAGAGGCCACACACTGCTACTGCTCTCGCTGACCCATGCTCCGTCTCTGGTCCTCCATCCTTTTGCCTAATGTCACTGCGCTACTTGTCCACAACATGGGTGGCATTCCTAACACGTCACTCAGGTCATGATGCCAGCTAGCAATGCAGAGACTGCTGCTAGTGGGTTGAGTTCATATGTAGCACCACCCTTTCTCAATGTCCTATTGGTTATGATGCCTTCTGTACGCTTTCCATCACGCAAAAATCCTATTTGCCTGCAAGTAAGTAAAAAAAGGCTGAACTAGATCTGGTCAACCTTTTTTGTTTCCCCTGTGTCAGTGAAGAGGGGGTGTGACAGCTTTTAGTTGTCTCAAACCCATAACGGAGCTTCTGAATTGTGGAGACACACCAGCAGGTTTACTGCCCCTCTGAAACAGCAATAGGGCCAGAAATGAAAAAATACAGCCTTGTTGTTTTTTGGGTTTAAAATAAAATTGCTATATGTATCGAATACTAGACAAATTAGCTTTAAAAAATTTTTAAAAATATTTCTATTCCTATTGTTTTGATTTCTTAACTTAAGATATTTTAATTTAAAACCATTCCCTTTTTCATTCTATAGAAGTAACTGATAATAGGGGAGTTGGAAGCCCTAATAAGTGAAGAGCATTATGACTTAGTTGCTGAATCCTGGCTTTGTTCTTCGCATGATTGGGCTGTCAATATATCAGGTTATACTCTCTTTCCTAAGGACAGAGTCAAACGAAAGGGTGGTGGTGTCTGTCTGTATGTGAGAAGTGATCTGAAAGTGAATATGAAAGAAGAAATTGCTGATGGAACAAGCGATGAGGTTTAGGCATTATGGGTGGAGTTGAATGTGGGGATGAACAATACACAATTATTTATTGGGGTTTGCTATAGACCCCCAAGTGCTAAGGAAGAAAAAGAAAATCAACTACTAGCACAGATAGAATAAGCAGCCAAAGTTGAAACATTTTAATCATGGGAGATTTCATCTACCCTGACATTGACTGGAGTAATGGCAATACAGAAACAGCAAAAGGGAGGAAATTTGTGAATTTAATACAAGATAATTTTATGGTACAGTTTATAGAAGCCCCAACTACAAATAATACTCTGCTGGATCTAGTTTTTTCTAACAATGCAGAGCTTATAACAAATGTGCAAGTAAAAGGGAATCTGGGTAGCAGAGACCATAATATGATTCATTTAATTTAAGCTGTAAACAAGCAAATACAGGAGAGATAAAAACATTTAAAATAAGCAAATTTTCCATTTTTAACCTCCTTGCAGTTAAGCCCGACCTTCGCTCGGGCAAAAAAAAATTGCAAGGATGGTTAAGCCCGAGATTTTTCACATCCTTACCTGGTCCCCCTGTGCTCATCCAGCGTCGTCCTCCATCGATCATCGTCCGCCGATCTCTCCAGCGTCGGGTGCCTTCGTCGGGTGCCAGCGGGACCGGTCGGGGCCAGCGGATCACAAGATGCCGGCCGGCGGAACACAAGATGCCAGCCGGCTTCTTACCTGGTCCCGCTGATCGTCCCACGTCCTTCTCGTTCCAGCGCCGGATGATCTCTGCAGGGAGAAGCCGTCCGGCGGAGAAAAAAAAACCGGACGGCTTCTCCCTGCGTGCGTGATGACGTCGGTGCGTGTGTTGGAAATTCAAATAGAAACTCATTCATTCATTTTGTATTGGATTCAATACAAACTCCTGTATTCAATCCAATACAAAATAATTCAAATAATTACAATATAGTATATAATATAGTATATACCTGGTAAATTCAAACTGTCATTTTGTATTGGATTGGATACAAACTACGGAATCCAATCCAATACAAAAAATAAAAAAAAAAATAAAAGTAAATAACTTGGAAATTCAAATTTATATTTTGAATTTGATTGGATACAAACTTGCGTATCCAATCCAATACAAAATAATTCAAATAATTACCAAGTATATACCTGGTAAATTCAAACTGTCATTTTGTATTGGATTGGATACAAACTCCAGCATCCAATCCAATACAAAAAAATAAAAAAAAAATAAAAGTAAATAACTTGGAAATTCAAATTCTTATTTTGTATTGGATTGGATACAAACTCCCGTATCCAATCAAATACAAAATAATTCAAAACAAACTCCAATAAATACACAATCAAAGTTTTAAAAATTGCCACACTACGGAGGTGTTTTAGAATAATGTAGTACTTTACAATATACAGAGTTATCGCTTTTTCAGTATTTTCAGTATTTATGATTTGTTTACATTGCTGATTTTTGTGTTTTTCCTTTAATTTTATTAAAAGTAATTTTTTTTTTTTTACATGATTGTGTGTTTCAAACATTTTTTATATTCATATTATCTACTAGAACTCCTGTTCGGACATATTTCTGTAAGTTATAGGTCTACAATTTAAAAAAAAATTTCATGAAAAACAGTGGATCACTTTTGGTACAGAAATCTAGACCTCAGTGTAACGCTTAGGTGGCAGCTCTCTGTGACTTGGAGTGGGGGACAATATTGTCCTCAAAGAACACAGAACAGAAATAGGAATGTTTCAAGTCTGTTCTACAAAAGCACACTGAAAAATATATTCCGATGGGTATTAAGTTTAGGAGGCTAAAATTATAACCTATGTGACTCACAGCTGATGGTAAAAAAGCCATAAGGTACAAGAAAAGGGCATTTCAAAAGTATAAAAATGAAGGATCACCTTTATCTTTTGAAAACTATAAAGAATATAACAAAAGATGTAAATAGGAGATAAATAGTGCAAAACTTAAAAAAAAGATTGCAAAGGAAAGTAAAGCAAACCCCCAAACTTTTTTTTAAAATATATTATTAGCAAAAAGATCAGATCTGAGCATGTAGGCCTCTTACCCCCTAGCGGTAATCCCGAGTGTGACTTGGGGTGGCTTTTACATCCAAAAAGCGGTAATCCCGAGTCACACTCGGGGTAACTTTAATAACCCCCCTTACCTTTGCCCCGCGCTCCAGCGCTTCCGGGCGGGAAATGTAAAATTGATGAGTAATCTGCTAATAAATACCACCCAGGTCCCGGCCATGCTGCTGCTCGCATCAGCAGTGAGATGCAAAGCACAATGCAGTACTTCTGCATTGTGCTTCACATCTCACTGCAGATGCGAGCAGCAATAGCAAATTCCGGGGGTGACCCGGAATGTAATCTGCTTTTAAATAGTTTTTACAGTACAAAAACACCACACAACATAATATAAAAATAAAAGTACATTTTTTATTTTATATTTTATTTTAAGAATACATTGTTGTCTATTATTTCATTATTTTTTAAAATTATTATTCATAATTATGTATTATATTATAATTTATGAATATAATATAAAAAATAAATATAATTATCATACCCGGGAGTTAATCCTAAGATTTACAGGCCCACAATATAAACAAAAATTTCTATGCAAAAAAAATAGTATCACTTTTTGCGTAAAAAAACTGACAGAATTAGAATGCTTAGGAGGGTTAAAGGATGTCTCTGGGTTGGTAACTAGGGATAAAGAAAAGACAGATTTACTAAACACTTTTTTGAGCTGTGTACACTAAGGAAAATGGCAGAGCTAAAGTCCAAATTCCATAATAGCAATGTCACTGCCTTAAATGAGTCACAATGGCTCAAAATTGATATGATTGAGAAACAGTTTGGCAAAATAAAGGTTGACAAAGCACCAGGACCCTTTGGAGTACATCCACCTGTCTTCAAAAAGCTGAGTTCAGTTATTTCAAAGCCATTATTTCATGGTACCCAAAAATTGGCGTAAGGCCAATGTGGTTCCTATCTTCAAAAATGGAGCAGTTATTTGCCAGGTAACTACAGACCTGTTAGTTAAATGTTCATAGTTGGAAAGGTCCTGAAGAGTTTGATAAAGAACCACATAAAGGAGTTTCTGCTAGAAAATATTATTATAAGTGATAGTCAGCAGGTTGACAGTGGAGTAGCAGTTGATACAGTGTACTTGGACTTTGCTAAAGCATTTGACACAGTACCCCACAGACGGTTAATATGCAAGTTAGGGTCAATAGGTTTAGAACAGTCAATGTGTAAGTGGATAGAGAACTGGCTTAAAGACCGCATCCGGAGAGTAGTAATTATTGGTTCATACTCTGAATGGTCTAAAGTTACACTGGGGAACTCTTTTTTTTTTTTTTAGTTAGATCTTACACTTGTTTTTTTACTAATTTTTGGGTGGTGAATCCATAAACTACCCCAGTTTTTTGCTATCACATCCAGTTTTTATGATACAGGGTAGCCTCGATTTTTTGTCAAAAAACATACAAATTTTACATACAATGAAATAATAATGAAATACTAACCTGCTTGTACTGGTAATTTGAATTTCTTTAGTTCATACAAAGGATTTATTGTTACTCTATGACATTTTTTTTATTTACATTTATTTTTTACATTTAATTATTTGCATGTGTGTTTCCAAGAAAGTCCCTGACAATGGCTTTGAATGATAACCAAGCATTCTTTTCGACTTCTGACACTGTCCTGATGAAATGTTCATCTTTGATGAGCTGCCGAATCTGTGGACCCTCAACACCACCGTCCTTTATTTTTTCAAATGACAGGCTAGGAAATGCCAAAATGAGGTACTTGAAACAGTCTCCTTCAGTTGGCAAAGCTTTAACAAACTGCTTCATCAGACCCAGTTTCATGTGCAGATGCGGGAATATAATGTTCTTTCTATCAACAAGTGGCTCATGTAGAATGTTTGGATCACCTGGTTTTAGGGCAGATCTTGGAGGCCAGTACTTTTCCACCCAATGCCTCTCACAAGCTCTGCTGTCCCACATGCACAGATAAAAGTGATACTTGGTGTATCTGCGTTGCTGACCAAGAAAGAAGCATATTATTTTAAGGTCAACACAGATGACCAAATTGTGTTGGTGATATTGCAACAACTCAATGACTCTCTTTATGTCTGCATATTCTTCACAAAGAGAAACTTAATGGCCAATTGGGACTGACCCAAATATATTGTCATTGTAAAGGAGGACACACTTTAGGCTTCGCTTTGAGCTATTGATGAATAGTCGCCATTCAGTTGAGTTATAGATTGGAATTCACAATTCCTCTATTAAACCAGGTATGTTATGTCAATACACAAAGCCACTTTCAATTCTAAAGTTCTGCAGAAATGCAATTTCTCTGGTCTGAAAGTATGATACTTTCATTCCTTTTTCATGTAAGTTTTCTCACACAGTCTAGATGCTAGGAGTTCTGAAGTCTTCTTCGATAGACCCAAATCACGTGCCAAATCACTCAACTCATGCTCATCAAATCTCACGAACAGAGTCCTCTTCAATTTCAAACTCTTCATCATTGTTGTCACCTAGTTCATCACCATAATCATGTTCTTTTCGAGAGTGAGGTTAGTGTAACCAAAACCGGCACTGTGATTTCATCTGAATGAGCAACTGGCGTATAGCCGATAGTAGAATAGGATACTCTATATACATTTATTTTCCTGAAGTTTTCACTATACAAAAGTAACAGTTACTGTAATGATCTCCTGGCTCTCGCCAAACTATAGGTATACCAAATGGCATTTTATTACTTGTTCCCTGTGTCCACATCCGTAAACCCTCGACACACTGTTTGCACACCTTATGAGGAGCCCCAGACTTATCTTGATCACCAAGTTTAACTTTGAAATATGCCAAATAGGCTTGTTCTAAAAATGTACTGATGTTCGCCCTTTGACTGGGAATAGTGAAACTGCCACAGATATAACAAAATGAATCAGGGTTGTTTAGGCACTAACGATGGGAAACAGCAGAGCCAGACATGATCTGAAAGATCATGTCGTAGAGCAGCGCAAAACCTCTGACTATACTGTCTTGCGTGTAAATGAATGGCCTATACAAATCCATGCTACAGTAATCACATTAATATAAGCGGTAGAGAAAAAAACTGACGTGATAGAAGAAAACTAACTGCACTTTCAGAATCAGCATACCTAATTTAGTGTAAATAAGCGTAAAAATTGAAGTAAAAAAAATTGTTTCCCAGGGTTATTATTGGTGTACCCCAGGGTTTAGTGTTTGGACCTTTACTGTTTAACATCTTTACAAATGACCTGGACGTTCTGTTTGATTGGGCAGCAAAGTGGCAAATGATATTTAATATAGATAAATGTAAAGGTATGCACTTGAGGGCTAACAACATGCATGCTTTATACTGTCTAGGGGGAGTCAGAAATGAAAAAGGATCTGGGGGTTCTGGTACATCATAGACTCAATACCAGCATGCAATGCCAAGATGCAATATTTAAAGCTATTAGGTATTTTCTTGTAAAAAAAGAGGAATAGTCTGCAGAGATGGAGACATAATCATGCCCCTGTACAAAGCATTGGTCAGACGACATCTGAAATCTGCAGTCCAGTTTTGGGCAACCGTTCCCAAAAAGGACATTGTGTAATTGAAGAGAGTGCAGAGAAGGGCAACTAAACTAATAAAAGGTATGGAGGAGCTCAGCTATGAGGAAAGATTATCTGAACTGAATCTATTCTCCCTTGAGAAAAGACAATTAAGGGGGGATATGATCACCCTGTATAAATATATAAATGGTCCATATAGAGAACTCTCTTCCCAATTATTCACTTTGGGATCGTTGCAAAGAACAAGAGAGCACACTGTGTCTGGAGGAAAAGAAGTTTAAGCGCCGTATAAGGAAGGGATTCTTCACTGTGAAAATGTGGATTTGGCTCCCTTAGGAAGTAGTTTCAGCAACTACCATAGATTCCTTTTGGGAAAAAGCTGGATGTTTTCTAGAAGCACAGATAAAACTGGGTATTAAGGCTTTAAAGTAGATAACAGGAACATCCGATTGCCTCATGGATTTAAGAAGGAATTTTTTTCCCCCGTTGAAGCAAATTGTACCAGGTATTTTTTTTGCCTTCCTCTGGACCAACTATGTCTTATAGGGTTTTATATCTGGGTATGTTTATTTCCCTAGGGATTGAAATATAGATAGACATATCTTTTTCCAACCTAACCTAATATGTAACTATGTAAGTATTCACTGACCATGATGCTCTTGCGCTACGCTGTACTTTTGGACATTTCGTACTTAGTGGGACAATTATATTTTCCTATACACAGGCTCAAAACCCAATACACCATCGGCCAGCAGCAGAGAGCAAAGTCTTGGTTTATATGAAAATACCTCAAATAAAAGATATGAATGGAAGAGGTGTCCTGAAGACGAGTTCATATCCAGATCTTTTACAAGGATGGAGCATTTACCATCTAGAGAGGTATCCCTAAACCATGTGTATTCTCCACTACAACAAATGCATGTCACCATAGGAAAAAATGAGAAACGAGATTTTACTAAATTATTTTGACAAATTGGCAACATTGCTGCAGCTATGACTTGTATACCAATTAAATTAAAATCTCATCACAGGGCCAAAAAAAAATAAATTTTACTATATCATAAATAAATATAGGTGGTATTTTAGTGAGAAAAGTACAACATTCTGTGTTAATATACACAGAAAAATACAGACTTACAGATTTGATGTCATATAAAAAACATTGGTGACCAGATATCATTGATACCTGAAAACTCCCATGTCAAATTTGGCAGCAGCAGTGTCAATTACTTTACAATAACATTACAATAAAAATGTAATGATAAATGGGGGGTTTTTTTTGGTTCATTTTCATCATATAATAACTTGTGAAAGTTTTATTATTGGTTGCCAAATTAATATTATGTGAAATAAATAGCAGGATGAACATTACTTTCAGAAAATGTCAGCATTCATCTGCTGTTTGATAGCTATTGTCTACAGAGGCTACAGCCTGCTTGTGATTACTGTGGATGTTAAAATAGTAATTTTGTGATTAGGAACCAATCTGATTGTTTCCTCAACTTAAAGTGTTGGCTCCTGGTTTTGGTGGTGTTGAAAAACATTAATATTCAGATCACAGGTGGGAAGGGATTTTTATTTTTATTGCACCAATATAGTTTCCTTTATATACATTTTCAGTTTTTTCACATTTTCATATACAGTTTCCTTACATACATTTTTTTTTACTTTACAGGAAATATTTTCTAGTTACCAAGAAGATGATGTCATGGGTAAAAATTTCAGTTATCCAGGAAACAGAAATGAAACTGATGTGGCTGTTTCACCTACACCATGTTTTCCTTTTACACCAGAAACTCTTTATGGTAAGCATAATGTTTACATCAATGCCTTAAAATGCCTATAATGCATTGCCTTTTTTTCATGTTATTCTTCAGTCCTGTTGCTTAGGTCCACCCCTGACATTTAATTTTCTCTCAGTAGCCAGGTTCAATCCTCCACTTCAATCCACCTTTATCACTGAGCAGTGACTAGGCAGTATCACATTCTGTTGATCAATAATGGGAAAGGGAGGGATCAATATGTCAGTATATGCTTTCAAGGAAAATACTTCCCCTGGTTACAAATCACATACAATCTCAATATGTAATATAGAGATTTAGCCAAACCTTTTTATAGTTTTTGAAGGGTTTAAATTGCTGTCCCATGACATCCTCCCCATCCCAACTTTCAATTTTTAATTACTAGAAAGTAAAATAATATATTAATTAAAGCTATAATATAATAAAGCTACTGCATGGGGAACCTAGGTATTGACAACATAATGTGCAAAACTGTTCTAGTCAGCATTGATGGTAAAGATACAATAAATGAAGGACTTTTTTAAACAGGACTTTTCTTTTTTTGTTGGCTATGGTTTGTTTAATGATTATTCTAAATGAATATTCTATTTAAATGCTATTCTTTTTTTCCTCAAAAAATGTGTTTGGTCTGAACACTTATGCTACAAATTCTGTTATAAGTACAACATTATGGGTAATGTTCTTTCCTAGGTATTTTTATAGACATATTTTGCTGCCTTTTACATTTGGCAAGACAGTTTTAACTTAGTTTTGTTGCTTTATAACTATATATGCTACCTTACATATTTGGTCAATTTCCCTGTTTGCTTAGCTTCCTGCTATATAACAAAAACACATTCTTTAAGAGGAAATGTATTCTTTGTTACCCCATAACATAAACAGAGCACAGTCTAAAGAGACTTAAAACACAAAAGCATCCCTAAAAACATATATACTTGTGCATATGGATTTATTACCCACTTAATATGATTGTAAGCAAATTAAATCGCCTTTATTACACAAAAATATATTAAATGTATAATATGCAGTTTTTTTCTGCTAGACTGTCACTAGGCCATTGCTTTGAAGCTCAGACCCTGCCTTGCCTTTCCTTCCTTTTTGACACTTAACATTCATTCCATCTGAAGGTCTTTGCATTGTATTCTGTAGCTGTATAGTCCAATCACCTCAGATTGAAGAGACAGAGGTCGCAAGTGAAAAGAGGGATAGCACTGACTGACATTGTGTATCCATGATCTTTCAGAAGGGGGTTTATTTATATGTTTATCAGCATGGAGTGGAAAGGAACCAGACTCCTTTCACCAAACACAGGAACAATTTTCAACTTTTAATTTATGTTTATTTTCAGATTGATTTAATTGTTTCACTGTCATACAGTGCCTGTATAGTCTAAATTGTTGAAGCACATTAAATATTATAAAAGTTCCCAGTGTATTTGTATATATCCCCTTTGCTATGAAATCCCTAAATATGATCCGGTCAAGCCAAATAAATTCAAAAGTTTTATAACATGCATGTGCAGTAAAATTGTCGAATTGTCTGACACATGATGTATACATGCAGTAAAAAGACAAGTTATGAAAGCCCCCTGACTCTGCAACACAGCAAGCAACATGAAAACTAAAGATCACTCTAAACAGATTAGGAGAAAAAGCTGCGGAGAAGTTTAGATCAAGGCTGGACAACACTGAAGGAGCTTGAAAGATCCACAGCATAGATGGGAGTATATTACTATAGGACCACTTTACACGGTACACTTCACAGAGTGGGGCTTTTTCAAATAGAGGTCATAAAAAAAATGTTTGTAGTTTGCCTAACAGCATGTGATGGACTCCACAAACTTCCAAACCTGGAAGAAGATTTTCTAATAAGAATAAAATTTAACTAGTTTAAAATTTTACTTAATTTTTTTGGCCATCACAGAAAAATACTTTCCATCACCTTGAGAACATCATTCCCACAGTGAAGCGTTGTGATAGCGCTATACTATGGGTATGTTTTTCATTGGCAGAGACAGGAAAGTCAAGATTGAAAGAAAGATGTATGGCAATAAAACATGGCATGTTCTGAAGAAAACCTGTTTATTCTGCCAGATATCTGAAACCAGGACAAAGGTTTACCTTCCAGCAAGTCAAAAACCTTAAACATAATTCTTAAACTAACTGGAGTGGTTTAAAGGGAAACATGTATGTCTTGGAATGGCCTTGTTAAAGCCCAGATATAATTTCATTTGAGAAGCTGTGATGTGACTTAAAGATTGCTGTACACCAACACAACCCATCCAACTTGAAGAGCTGGAGCACTTTTGCCTTGAGAAATTGGCCAAAACTACCATTAACTAGATGTGCTAGGCTAATAGGTGACATACCCAATATAATTATAGCTGTAATTGCAGCAAAGCATGGCTGTTCAAAGTGTTGATTTCTGTTTTTCTGTCTTAATTATTGTTAGCGTTAAAAACTTTTGAAACTTCAAAAGGGTAGGTTTGTTTAGTAAATTGATTGGTGGTGACCCACCAAAGTTCATTTTAGGTTAGTAATCCGACAAAACAGGACAAACATAAAGTGTAATGTATTGTGACATGCAGAAATATCAGTGTGTAAACAAACTCCTACCTATGATGGCAGCTGGAAGTTTGCTTACCTTCTTCTACAGGACGAGGGATCACATACCCAATCCTGCCTCTGGGTAGTGGTTCTAGAAGCACTTTGCTCAAAGTACTTCAATGTTCACAGCTGTTACATGACAGTCAGATTTACATTTGCAAAACAGATCAAGCACCAAAAGTACTGGATTTGTTAAAGGACAGAACATGAGGAGACATGAAAAGTCCAAATGATCCCTGATGTTACTATAAAGAGAACCTATCACTCCACAATATCATAGCTTGGCACTCATCTTGTGAATAATGTAAGTAAAGAAGTAAAGTAAAAACTCAAAATATTGTTATATATGAAAAAAAACAAAGCAAATTATTGTAAAAAGCCCTTGCCTATACATGAGTGGCAGGCATTCAGGAGGGAGCGGAATCTCTTCTTTCACTTCTAAACTGATCAGGTGTTCAGATTTTTAAAGCCACATAGGAACAATTTTAGCTATCATAGTTTGTCAGCTTGACATGTTTGGTATTTATTAAAAATAATCTCATCTTTTATATGTAAAAAAATGTGGATTTATTGTGCTCATGTGCACAAAAATTAATTTTACTGTAGTTAATTCTGGAAAATCAGGCATGATTGGCAGTAGCACAAATATTGTGTGACATAAGAAAGTGGAACTACCATTAGTCTATTCTACAGGGTTCTTATTAGTTATTTTGCCTGGATTGATTAACATGCATCTATGATCTTTTTTTTTCAGTGAACTATGCACTGGCAACATGCATAAAAATAATATAATATAGGATGAGGTTGTCATTAGAAGCAATGCTGGTGTAACCTGTGATTCAGTCACTTGTTTCGACATATAAATTTATATATATTTTACATATCTACCTGTCTACCACTCTGGTCAGGTGTGCCGCCACATAGTATGAAAAATAATCTTGGATACCAAAGTCCCCCGCTGCCTTAGTAAGATATATTAGCCTGCTCCGTGGACGATCATGTGAACTGGCTCAAATGAAATTGAAAAATAAGGAACTGTTAGATTTGAAGAAAGAGCTGGGATTATAAAAATAACAGATGGGGCAGAGCAATTATCTTTAAAACTTGGATGCAGTCAAACCAGGTAAAAGTACTCTTAGCACATTTATAGATTTGAAGATCAGATCATAATCTAAAGAAAAGGGATTGGAAATTCAAACAAAATACCTGAGGTTTTCAGGAAGAGCGCCCAAATATTTAAGCACAGTCAATGTCCTCTTGAACAAATGCAGAAGTTGCTGCAAGAGACTAACATTTATAGCTTCTGATTTGGAATAATTTATTTGTAAATTAGACAAGGCTTGAGAGGCTTCGAGGCTTGAGATGAAGAACAAAAAGACATCTGCAAATGCTTCTACATTCCAGTGTGAGTTTCCTATTTGCAGACCCGTGAAATTCTGATTTAGTCTTATGGAGCTATCCCCCCTCGATCATTCCTCTATCAAAATGGGAGCCTCTAGAGCTTCACAGTTATTAGAGGGCAGAGAAGGTGTGCTGAAGTTGGCTAGATAGAATTGGTTTGTTTTTTCTTTTTAGTAAGATCTCCTGGGGACACATAGTGAAAAATAATATACAGATCCATTGAAAGTCTTACAAAAGGGAGCAGCTATAGCTTCCACTTGATGTTGATTCTGGCCAATCTGATCTGTTACAAGTGGAAGATAAGCACATTCGCGTTGGGGATGTAGAGCACTGGCCAGCATCTTGCTATTCTTGCAAAGCAGAGGGCACAAGTTTGCCCTGGATAGTTTCCAGCTTCTTTCTCAGGCAGTCATCTAAGGTCACCTTATGGCTGAAGTCACGCTGTTATATCTGTCACGTTTTAGGGAGACAGGGCCACTAGGAGGCGCTACAGCTTGCACGGGAGTGGTGCGAGTGTGGAGACGTGCACCGGGTCTAAGCAGTAGCTTGGTCTTCTCCAGAGCCTCTGGAGGTGAGGTTGTTGTGTGGCAAGCTACTGCCAGGTTGGGACCCCTGTGCCCGCCACGCAGGTGACTGCTAACTAACAGGCTAACTAACTCTCTGGATGCGGTCTTTAGGCCAGTTCTCTATCCATTTACTGATCGACTTTTCTAAACCTAATGACCCCAACTTGCATATTACCGTCTGTGGGGTACTGTGTCAAATGCTCTAGCAAAGTACAAGTACACTATATCAACTGCTATTCCACTTTCTACCTGTTTACTTACTTCCTCATAAAAAGAGAGTAAATTTGTTTGACTATCACTTATAAAAAAATTTTCTAGCAGAAACTCCTCTATGTGGTTCATTATCAAACTCTCTCCATGATGTTCCTACACTGTAAAATAAAGCTGATTTGGTCACCGCAGGGTGTTTACAAAGCCTGGTCAAAACACTGAGGAATTCCTGTGTTACCCAGACATTATTATAAATATTCAGTAGAAGGAGTTTGAGGCAGTATGTTTGCCCCCAGTTTGGTAAAAACATTTGTAAGGTTATTGAATTGCGGACCAGGGTTTAACTGGATATCTGAAAACTAACATATTTTAGTTAAGCCTCAAGTCATATGTCACCAAGTTTTCTATTCAATTTGGTTTGCCCTCACTACTATTCAACAAACCATAATGGGTAGACATAGAAGCTCAACCCAACTACATGTCAACAGTAGCTTCTGTTATGTGGGTACCTTCCCGTACTTGACCTAAGATCACCTACCCTGCTCTTCAATACGCCGTGCCAGTATGGGATAGACTAAAACACCCAGGCATAAGCTGGGCCCACACTTCCCCTGCTCCACTTTAGGGGAATCATGAGTTTCAACCGAGCTTGTCACCCCACCAATTTGAGTGGTTGCGCAATCACTGCTTTTATAGTGTGGGTGCTTTTACGGATCTCATTTTTGGTAGAAAAATCCTGAGTCTTCACCGCCTAGTCCAAAATAAGGAAATGCCCCCCTCTGAATACTTTCTCTATGCCCAACTTCAATCATTTATAAACTCTAAAATGTGTAAATTTAATCCTTCTTACTGTAAAACGGCATTTGGAAATACGTGTAAATTGCTGACAGATTCTACAGGACAGATCTCGGTCCTCTACTCCGTTTTGTCAGCCCCCTCCTCCAAGCTACCATATATGAAGGCATGGGAAAAGGATTTACAGCAATCATGGGAGCTGGAGGGGTGGATCGAAGTAGCACACAATGTATCTAAAGTCTGTCTTAATGTTGGTACTTGGTCCCAATTAGGATTGCCCGGAGTTTCCCAAGGTCCTTGGACCTATGCTTCAGGGGTTGTGAGAATGTAGGAGACATGGAGCATATCTAGTGGTCTTGCCCAATTGTGAAGGAATTTTGGAAAATAATCTTTGACCTTTTTTTCACAGATGATTCAAACCTCCCTTTCTCCTAGTTTAGAAAGTGCACTCCTGAGTAAGATTGTCCTGCCCTTGCCAAAATACACAAAGCAAAGCTATCTATCTCGCTGACTCCAGTAAAAACTAAACTAAACTGGATAATGGTGCATGATCTTTGAACTTACCTGGGATCCGTGGGTAGCTCACTGCTCCACGATTTTGTTCCATTCCTGTTGTGGAATCGCCCCCTCACCCACTTTGTCTTAACTATTACTATTTTCCTTCCCCGAGATCTATTGTCAAATGGGACAAATTGAGACAGGAGGAACTGTTCAAGCATTTATTCTATAGTTTTTCAGTGTTATCCAACAAGTTTTTCTTTGTCTTACTGCAAAAGTGCTGTAAATGTTTTACCCATGTTATTTATTATTTCTTTGCTAAAATCCTTAATTTTTTTTTTTAATCTATTGAAAAATCCATTTTAGTTTGCTCTGGCTATGCTCACTTACCAGGAGTTAGAAGTTTTCGTCAGCTGCAAAAGGATGCAAAGTCTGATTTGCCAAAAATACTTTTGCCTGACTCCTGGTGAGCACAGGGGTACCCCAGTTTTTATTACAATCCTAGCATGTGTTGATAAATAGGAAGAAACTTTGTCTTCCTCCTACACAGGTGATAGGGAAGACTATGCATCTTCAAAAGGACTATTCATCCTTACCACCAGTGACAGGACATTTCACCGCTGACTACACTTAAGCTGCTAATCGGCATCGGCCAGATATCGGGCGAGAATCTGGCGTGTGTTCAGTCGGCGCCGTTCATCGTCCGTGGATTCGTCCTGGCCGATCCACGAACGATGAACGACGAGCGATCCTAATGCAAGGGAAGGGGGAGAGCGCGCAGCAGGGTGCCGCTCCGTCGCTCTCCCCCTCCCCTCTCCATAGAGCAGAACGGTGCTGTATGTACAGCACCGTTCATGCATCGTGTAGTCCTTTGTCGTTGGAAAGGATCGTGAAAGATCCTTTCCAACGACAAAAATTGCACGTGTGTATGCAACTTTAGGACTACATTTCTCAGGGCACAACAGTAGTAAAACTAACAGGTTTTCTGATGGAAAAAAAATTACAAACTTGGTAAAATATATATAGCAAATGGGACATAAGGAAACAAGTAAAGTTTTGTGCGTAATACATTTTTCAAACATCTCTGTTAAACTTTAAAATGCTGCTTTGAACAGTAACCGGCAACCCATCTGTGCCTTTGCTGCGAGACTGGCTTTTTATCTTGCTGGTCTCATCACTGTTTTTTTCTGTCTCAGGATGGTTGCAATTGATGGTCTTTCACTGTGTATTTTATCTTCAGTGCTGGTTTGGCCTTCTTTAATGTGAAACTAATGTTCCCCTTTAAAAAGTCACAAGCAGGTAATTTTTGCAGAAAGGGACAGGCGACATCTCTTCTGCAATAAACTCTCTTATCTGCCTGGTTGCTCTGGGTATCTGTATAAAAAGCTGAGCTGTGCATGTGGCATTTAGCTTTGTCTTCCAAGATACCCGGCAATCCCAGCTTCCCCTGCATGTGCCAAGCATAAATAACCAGGCAAGCTGGAGTTACATCTTATGTAAGTTACAATTATAATGGCTAAAGATCGTTTCCAGGAAAAGAATAAAGAAGATGGTGCCCTGCAATAGAACAGAGACAGGTGTGTGTTGCAGGTTTCATTCCGCTTTCAAATATTCATTAAACCATACACTTTGACCTTGCCAATATTATCATCAATTTAAACATTCTGTGTATGTTGGACAACCTGCACCCATCCTTCGTCAAGAATTTAATTAACGGCATGTTGCTTCTGATCTAATCTTTTTAGAAAAAAATGGTACATACAGGAAATCTATCATTATATGTTTACAAATAGTAACTACCAGATAATAAATGTCTCTAAACCCTTCTTGATATGGACAACTATGCAAGTTACAGAACATTTATATGTGTGTGTATACACACATAGTAAATAATAGATTACATTCATTACAGACTTAGATGATTGGGAAGATGAGAAACAATGTACATTTTGTATTGACATCGAGAAAGGGATGCAGACATGACTGAAAAAATGAGGAGGTGGGGTAAGGAAAGTAGAGACATAAAGGAATGTTTCAAGCTGCAAAGCCTGCAGAACAATCATTTAATTATTTTACAGTTTTTTTTTTTTTTTGTTTTTTTTTTTTTTCTTCAACAAAATGTATGGATCACCACTACTTCTTCTTTCCTGTATCAATTTCTGCCAGGTTGTGGTGTTGGTCCCTAGTTTTTTTTTTTTTTTGTTTTTTTTTTTTTAATCCTTTGTAGATTTTTTCACCGAAGGGGGTGTAAAGAGCTTTTAGAGTTACTACTTAGCTGAAACCTTTTTCCTAACTGATTTAAAGAGAAACATGACTTGGCTCTTGGTAAAAATAAGTGTGAAATTATTATGACTTGTGAAAAAATGGAGGCTAAATGTTTTAGATATATTTTATTGTCAGCTTTTACTTGATGTTGAAGCACTAACAGAAAAATAGTTCTTTGTTAAAAATATGTTGGGTTTCTGTTGGAGAGATTTCCCATCACTTATCTACCTAAATAGGGACTCGCATGACAATTTAAAGCTAACCCTTACCTGCTTTATCCAAAATAAAATACATTTTTGTTTGGTTAGGTTTAAAGTTGCAATTTCAGAGATCACAGCAGTAAAAATTTTGCTGTGACTTTATCTGTCAAGAAAAACCACCTGCATGAAAAGCTGCTGCTCTCCTTACTATATTTAGCTTACAAAGAAAAAGTGCTGGCTGACTAATGTCCCATGTGCCACTACATTTAGAAAAAAAGGTTTTATACTTGTCATCTGCTGGCTGATTAGAGAAACATCCCTATCTAGAATGCCTGTGTCAGAACATTTAGTAGGCGGAGGAGGAAAAGGGAGCAAACGAACAGCAGCAGGAGCCTCCTCCGTCTAAATACATCCGCTTCTTGAGTTCACTAGCTGCAGGAAGTTTTATAGTTGAGGAAAAATAACGGATCTGCGCAGTACTTGGGAAAGTTTTTTTTTTTTTTCCAAGCCGTTGTAGCTGTTACATTTGCCAAGAATGTTTGATATGTCTGCTTCATTTGGTAGGTGTCTGTTCTTTAACTTTTCACCGTGTTATTTGGTTAGTCAGGTAACAATCTCTGCAAAATGTTTTCCCTGTCTTTAATTCAGAATTTTGGGATTCATGAATCTTGTCTTTTGTTAGCAATGCATTTAATAAATGTAGGTGGAGAAGAGTTAAAATGAATACTTTGCATTGTGCAAGGCTGAATTTGTTTTTTGTTTACTGAAATTTATGATGTATTTTTTTGTCAAAATCGTAAACCAAAGTTTGGTAACGCTGCCTAAAATATGAAGTGCTGCAGAATTCGGTGTATTTCTTAGTACAGCAGGCTTTTAATGTAGCATAATATACAGGAATGTTTGTAATATTGAAAGTGGTATAATGTAAATCCTACTAAATGTGTAATAAAATGGTAGTAGTTCACGCAAGCATTTAGTCATTTTAAAAATGCACAAAACGTGCACTGCAAAAACATAATTTGTCAAGACAAAATTCTAGATGATTCTGGTTTTATTGTTGAGTTATTTATTAAAACAGAACATATTTAATTGTGCTGACAAAGATAGCTTTAGATTTTTTACTTCAGTCCTCAAGCATACAGACCAGGATTTTGATATACATCATTTTCTGACTGTTTTTAAACCATACTATACTAAATTTAGTGATATCTGATACATGAATAATGTCTGTGGATTTTGGCCCAGGAGGATTGAAGCATAAAGACATTGGACTTGATTGGAGAAAATAGACTATCATGTGAGAACCTGGGTGATCCAGCAAGCAGGGAATGTATCTGGTCAATGATTAAAACATTTTAAAAACAACTAATAGCAAATGATTAAAAAAAATCATTCCAGGTCTGCAAGATCACCAAGGTTCTCTCATAAAAGTCTATCTTCTTTATTTTTGGAGAGCTTTAATAAATCAGGTTCATTGACTGTGAGGGAGAAACACACACACCTTTATGAATTTCTTTTGGTATTGTGTAGTGAAAGAAGCCAAACAGGAAGGTACGGTAAGTGCATTAAGTAGGAAGGACTTATGATGTACAAGTAAGTTTTTACTGCATCATTCACTGAAGGGCACAGTGCTATATCAGAGACCTGTGGGTGTATGCTGCCTCTCGCAGGAGGAATTAACATTTTTTTAAATATATTTATTACCTCTGTGTAATTAATAAGCTAATAGAGACTTAAAAAAGATACTGTTTTTTTCATAAAGGGATAAGGGAAAAGGAAATTTTCCTTCAAACTCTCAATTTAGTTAAAATATCACCATTATTTATAGTTTTGTAATTTTTGCCAAACCTGAATTATCACTTTTGCCATCTCTTTGTCAAAAAAACAAACAAATTCAAATACAAAATAAATCAAATACAAATAAAAGCAAAAATAAATTTGGTATCTTTTAACCACGCTACAATAAAGATTTATAGTGGTTAATTTTACCACCTTTGCATAACTTTTTCTACTCATGAAAACGTTTAGATAGTGTTACTGCAGTAATGAAACATGGAGTTTTGATCACCATTCTGATGGTAATACTGTACTTATGATGTTCACTTTTAGAAGCATGTTTGTCAGGAAACAAAATAAAGTTGTAGGAATTAAATTTTAGCTCTAAGGTTCTGTATTCCAAAATTGTAAGCAGGCAGGATTTTTTTGCAGAAGGGTCAAGCGAAGTCACATTTGTTATAAAACATCACTTACCTGCTTGTCTGCAATAATACTTCTTTCCAGAAAAATCTACTCCTATATAAAGATTTTTCCATGCTTGTGATGGTTTGTTTTTCTGTACCCTGATTTGTGTCCCACATTCTTTGGTTAGGGGAATTGTAGCATCAGTCAACAAAATGTTTCATTTTTTCCCAACAAGTTTTTTTTTTTCCCTCCAATCTGTTTCCTTACAAAGATCAGAGGAATATCCGATGACTGTCAAAAGACATTTTTTCACTCCCCGTAGCGGTATTCCCTAGTGTGACTCGGGGTGGATTTTCCATGCAAAAAGTGGTAATCCTGAGTCACACTCTGGGTCACTAAAAATGTAAAAAACATTTTAAAAAAACACTTACCTTGTTCTGTTGTCATCCCCTGGCGTCCTGCTAGTTCCTGCAGCTCCTCGGGACACGTCGTCTTTCTTCGATCTTCAGCCGGCGACTGCAGAGACGTTCTCCCGGTGACGTTGGAGGAGCGGTGGGAAACTCAAATAATTTTGTATTGGATATATATAGATATAATTATATTATAATATATATATATATATATATATATATATATATATATATGCTGTATTTTTTGTGTTTTTTTTTATTTAAAGTTTGTTATTAAATTTTTTTAAATATTGGACATATTTCGGTGAAATACGGACAGAATTAGAACGCTAGGGGGTAAAGAACATTCTTGTCTTAGTACCAGTGGTAGAAAAGTTTAGGGGTTTTTGCCACAGTTACCAAGAGGGCTTGGCTTATTGCATCCTAGAGCTCAAGGTGCCTGAACACCTTTGTAACATTCAATATGAAGGTGATTCAGCCTTCTTCCTAAATCGAGGGTTGGGTTCCCAGGTTTTTAAGAAATTAGAGGTAGTACATCTCTATGTTTCCTGACTACAAATGTTTTGTGAAAATTGTGTTTGTTTATAGATTATGTTTTAGCCTTTAGCCTATTGTCTGCTCTTTGGATCTTCAAAAAGGTATTGGGCCTGATTTATTAAAGCTCTCAAAGGCTGGAGAGGATACACTTTCATCAGTGAAGCTGGGTGATCCAGCAAACCTGGAATGGATTTCCTAAAAGTCATTTGCTTGTTGTTATCAAATGTTTTTTATTCTGGACCAGATTCATTCCAGGTTTGCTGGATAACCCAGCTTCACTTGTGTATCCTCCCCAGCCTTGAAGAGCTTTAACCCCCTGAGCAGTAACCCTGAGTGTGACTCAGGGTGGAAAAAAGATGCTAAAAGAAGGTAGGAAAACCTATGGGAAAAAATAGTAAATCGAGTCTTACCTGATCCGTCGGTGTCCCGAGTCTTCTTTCGCGTCTTCTCTCTTCCTTGGCGTCTTTTTTCTTCTTCCTCTAGGGTCTTCTGCACTCGATGAGTCAGCAGGGACTTCCCGGTGATGTCGGTGCACGCCTCCATGTCTAGCATATCGGGTATTGCAAATGATTATTTTCAGGATGGAAAAAAACAGGCTGCATGGTCAAACAACTTTGGCCAGTCCATTTTTTTGTTGTTGTTGAATGAGGATTCGGAAACCTATAGTGGCTAATCATTTGTGTACAGTTATAAGAAAGAAATAGCAAAGAATAAGGAGACAGGGGAAATTCAAAATACAGGAGAGGGGGAACTTGTTATTGTTTTCTTTTTGTTAGTGGTGAAATGTTATGAGAAACCTTTTTAGTTTACTGGTATTGTAACTATTGTTTAAGAATGTGTTTGCTTTTTACAATAAAACCGTTGTAAGTTGTACTGACAAAAAGAAATTACCTTAACTATAATTATATTATTAGGATATCATTATTACGAAATAATTTGTACAGCAGATCTATTTTGTGTTTACAGGTAATAATAGGGAGTAGGAAGTTAGGAATTTGTAGTACCAGTATGATTGAATAAGTATAAAAGATACAAAGCTGCAGTGACTAGCAATCTATCCTTGCAGGATCGCAGGGGGTCACAGGTGTTTGGAATGGGGCAAGGAAATAAGTTTGAGCAGGGACTTTTTAGACAACATGAATCCCTGGACAAATGTAAAATGGAACCCCAAATGCATAGCATTTCATCTCCCTGCACACCCTGCTACTCTGTTAATTGAGGTTCTGGAGAGGGGTTGGGGCTCTGGCAATAGCCTAGTTTGCCCTACCCAAAAAACCAACCTCATTGTGAGTTTCACTTAAGGGGCAGTTAGTGCCATAACTGTTGACTTAAAGCACTGTATAATTTGTTACATGATTGATATATATATATATATATATATATATATATATATATATATATATATATACTAAATACAGATTTACATATGAAAAAATAATTTTAGAAATATTTGAAATATTTGTTTTTGCTTTAGAGAAACAGTATTGCAGTGAAGGCCTTCAAAGAGAATTACCTTCTGAGAGCATTGATAGGACAAACTCTGATTTTTTTATGACAGAACTGCAAAGATCTTCCTCACACAGGAATGATAATTTTTCAAGCAGAGAAGAAGGGTGAGTTTTTGTAAATAACATTTAGAGTTGTAAACCTAATCTTATGCATCTATTTTTTTTTCTAAACTTTATATTCCAAAATATTTTACATTCATTTCTTTTCTTAGTTTCTCTATAGTAATAGTTTGCATTTATGGTCACTTCTGACTGCAATTTAATTATCCACCACAAACACCTGGGGGAAGATCTTACCATTGACATGCCTAATAAATATAAAAAAAAACACATGCAGAGATCACAAAATACACTGCATCCATGCAAAATAATTTATTGCCAATCTTAGTTCTACAGATCCTGTACGTATGTTGTCAGTGAATACCCTTAATATAAACAGTGTTTAAAGAATAGTAATGCACATTTTTCCCTTTAAACAGAGTTTCAGAAGCTGAAAAAGTATGGATGGAACGTTCACTAAAGCCTTCAACCCCCTACCAATCTTCATTAAAGGAGAGGAATAGGGTTCCAGAAATCACCCAGGAACTGACTGTGTCTTTGAGCCCTGTAAATCTAAACAGTGGCATCACGTCAGGGATGCCGACCCTTGAAACAAGCAGTCTGGATTGTGTGGCTGCTGATGTACAGGAGATACCGCAAAGCAGAATTGTTCAGGGAAATTGCAATTTTGACAGATTTCTGAATGCTAACAATAACCCTACATTTAATGAAAAGCAGGTGCTATATTTCTCTAGTACAAATGCTTCTCCTAAAATACTAAGATCACAGTTTTCAGTAGACAATAACAACTCTCATTACCAAAGCAGTCCATTACTACAGAATGTAGAAAAAACTCAACATTCACAGCCACCACTTCCTGAGAAAAAACGAGTTTCTGAAAGTGAACGCTCATTTGGTTCCATTTCTCCTTCTTCAAGTGGCTTCTCCAGTCCACATAGTGGCAGTACAATTAGCATTCCATTTCCTAATTTTCTTCCTGATTTTTCAAAGTCTATTACTGATTCTTCACTCCCAGGTAAGAAAATGTTTTAACCTTGGGTGCACAACAATATGAGGCAAACTGATATGCTGTTTTATGTTTACCGCTTTATAAATTTACTATATGTATACAGAACTTTCAAGTGTACCCATACCCAGGCTATGCACTTTATGTATTCTGAAAAAGTAATAAAATCACCTAAAGGCATTTGAAAAAAAAACTTTTTTTTTAAAGGTAACAGTTATCTAAGAGTTACCCGTTTCAGCATTTTTTTAAGTAGAGGGTCATGGTTTTATTGCTGTCTTTGTCTCTATTACATAACTCCTGTCTTTACATAACTCCTGTCCTCCTGGATCCCCCCTTATATAGACAAAGTCAACAATAAAGACCCATCAAAGGTTCTATTTTTGCCCTCCCTGTTGGAGAAAACCTCACAAACACAATGAGAGGTTCACATGCTTTTTTAAACCTTCTCAAATCAAATAACAACAAAATAGATTGTCATTCTACAGATATTTGAGTCTATTTGATTTTGAAGGAGTATGTGTGAACTGAATGTGTATGTTAGGATAAAGAGTTAAAAAGCACTAAAGATACTGCAATCCTCAATACAGTTTTCAATTAGCAGATGTAATATTTTAAGGTGTAAACATAGAGGAGTTTTGGTGGTTCTCTCACTAAGAAACCTGGATAAAATCAAGGATATTGCTTTACAGTAGAAATAAAGAAATTGCTTTACAGTATAATAAAAGAAATACTTTTGTGGTCCTATTGTCATGCAGCCTTTATCTCATCCTGAGTTTCTGAGTTTTTTCATTCTGAAATTTACCTTATCTAAGACAGTGGTGGATGTTAATGCTTTTTTACCTACATTTGACATTTAACAATGACATTTTATTTTTAATCTTTCAGAACATTAAAGTTTGTCTAAAGGCAATTATATATATATATAAGGCTAGGCAAAGGCTAGAGTGCTAACCACTGGACCAACGTGTTGCCCATATGTGAAATCACGAAAATACTTGTAAAAATGTAAAATAAACTATCGCACAGCAGAGAGACTCAAAATGTTATGCATGTTTGTGATAGTGACACATTTTTTTTTAAACATACAACCTTAAAGAGGAACTTTCATGAAAAAAAAAATACCACTTTACTTTACACCTTTAATTCCGCAGAGCCCTTGATCCCTCCACCGCTGGCCTCAATTTGATCTCACACTGTCCTGAATTCTTCCTTATTCCTGGTGTGAAGAAAGCACCATGCACCACCATCTTTTTTCTTCCTCTTGCTACTCACCAGCTTGCACTGCACAAGCTCAAAATCGGGTGATGTATTTTCCTGTAAATGTAAAAAAAAAAAAAAAGAACAAACAGCTCAAAGCCTCCTGGGATATGTGACGTATGTATCCCAGAAGGCTTCTGCGCTCCCATTCAGTCTTTACTGCCGGAGCCTTCCCTTTTTTTTTGCTTTTAAAATTAACGTTTTTAAAATACTACCTGCAGTATTAAAATATACAGTAAGAAAATTGTACCAAAAACCTGCTTGGGAATTATTACTTAACTGTCAACCAATGCAAAGCAACATATTTTGGATAGCAAAAGTAACATATTGTGGCATTAAAATGACTGATCTTTACATATTGTCACTGTCTTCTAGATATTTCAACAGATATTAAGCACATGACAGTAAAGTTTGTTCAAGACACTTCCAAATTTTGGTATAAGCCTGAAATATCAAGAGAACAAGGTATTTGTCACTGAATGTTTTATTTCATTTTCTTGCGTGGTTCTTGACTTGGTAATGGTATATAACTAGATACACATACATCTTTCATTCTTTCTTATAAATAACTCCTAATTTTGTGTTCTGTACAATGTTCCTACTGTTTTCTTAAAAAATTGTCTACAGCAGTCTTAGATATTCCCTGAATTTTAGGAGCTGAAAATTATGAAGTTGACTTTTTCACATGCAGTGAGGTTATTGGCACAAATTCTACCAGATATATGTGGTGTGTAACAGATACTGATTATAATAATTTTCACAAAACCCAGGCTTCTTCGCATTTTAGTTTTAGGGGCCTGTTGCTAGTCATCATAAACAGGACATCACAATCATGGTTAAAAATTAATGAATGTGAAATTCACCAAACATTCACTCTATGTTAAAATAATTTTGGATGAATGCCACACTCATAACTTCCTAAATGTCTTTCAGAATGCCAACACCTATCTTAAGATGTTCATATAATCAACTTTATTTGTATATGAACAATATATTAAATATTTTAAAAAGAGATGATACATAAATATATTTTATATCAATTTTTCCTTCAGTGTAGTCTTTATACAAGTGGTCATATACACTGTATCTCTCCTATTATTCTTGATCTGTATTATTATAATATATAATGTGACCATATAATAAAGTAATTAAACAAAAACACTATGCTTACAAATTTTGGACTGCCTAATCTTTGGCTAGTGGCGTCAACAATTCTCCCAATGTTCTCAAAACTGCTTTTGAGCTGTTTGTTATACCTTAAAAAATTAAGTATAGTAAAAAAATGCAACCAACATTGTGTTGGAATGTTTTATGAAAGACCAGGTTAGTCACACACCTAAACCACCCCAAACAATACCCTTCGCTGCACCCACTTTGCTGTTCTATCCCTTAATGAAGGACAAAGGCAAAGCAAGTTCCAAGGAGATCCTTTAGTAAAGCCCTGACATGGGCATAAAACAAGAATTAAACAACATATCATCAGACTGCAATAGGAAATCTAGAATGGACAGAAATAATTTTCTGTGCAACAACCACATATCTCAAAGTGAATGGTCAAAACAAAAAACTCTCTTTGAAGAAGCAGTACAAAGTCCATAAGTGACGAGTCATGCAGATGCCTGGCCCAGGATCCATCCTAAAGGACGAGATTTACAGGCACTATTCCTCCTTACATCAACTATTCTCTTAAACAGAGCCAAAGCACCTCCCTACTGCAGTTCTACCTCTATCCAGTCTACCACCGACAAATGATGAATTAACTCCTAAAATACCCTTTAAAATTTAACATTACGTTTTGGCCAAGAATATTGTCCCTCACAATAATATCACAAAATAATAATATATATATATATAATAATAATAATATCAGAAAACATCATCACCTTAACATAAAAACCTTGGCCAAAATGTATGCCTTTTTTGTGCATTATACATTCATTTTCATACATAATTTCCATACTGCAAAAATGGTGCCTTGGTAATAACTGGGATCTGTGTACTATACCAAAACGTTTGGCTACAAAAAATATTCAATTTTAATAGGTTCACTTCATCTTAACATAAGCTTGACAGGGCTGCTGTTTCTCACACCTGATGTCACATTAGTTATTGAACTATAGAGCCCAATAATTAATCAGAACCCTCACATTACTAGGATAGAAATAATGGGGAACCACCCCAAACATTGCATGTTTGCTGACATAATCATAATATTAAACATACTATTTTACTTCTAGACCTCTCTCTTTTGCAGAATGATATCTTGAATAAAAAAAAAAAAAAAAGCTTTAAGTTTATCTAGGAATCAAATGAAACAAGGGCTGGCGAACAAACCCTATTCAGAAACAGATTACTGGGAGGCCTGGCAAATAACCATCAGGCTTCTCACGCTAAACTCTTACATGCACAAACATAAAAAATGCATAGAAATGTACAACTATGAGAAAAAGAAAGTAAAGTATTTGTTTATCCTAAGGTTTTGCGTATCAGGACATAATAAAAAAAAACTTTATTAGCTAATTATTAATTAGATAAATACAACCTCACATGAACAACAACACATGACACTATGTCATTTTTAATTTAGTCTGTATGGTAAATTAAATAAGCAGAAGTTGTGAGCGAAAAATTAGTTGTGCTAATCCAATGCCTTTGATTCACTTACCATTAACAAATGTGATCATCCCCATAAAGGCAAGAAGCATTCTAGTTGCAAATCTTTCCAGAAGTGGATGTTACATAAAATGAACCCCAAGGTCTGATCATGCAAAAATCCCAAGAGCTACATGTCAGACTTTGCAGGCCTCCATTTCATGTTGCATGTTAAAATTCATGATAGTACGGGCTGATAGGGACACATAGAACACATTTTCCGGGACTGACCCTTGATTCGGGACTTTAGGTCACTGGTCAACCAACTTCTCTCAGATGTTACTCATCATTACTTCCCGTTAGATCTTCTGACTCGCCTATTAGGGTTACCATTGGAGCAGTTACCCCTAATAACTTGAAAACTTACTTTTCAGATCCTGCTTGCAATGCGCACTCCTATTGCATCTAATTGGAAGCTGCATACGCTCTTTAAATCAGGATTCAGGATATCTGGCTAATTGAATATTTGACAGCAACTATTCAGGATAGGAACAATAAATTCTACAGGATTTGGGAGGCTTAAAACGCTATTTGGAAGTCTTACTTCTTTTAGCTGTCTGCATATTTGCTTTCCTTCATCTCATCTTATCCTTTTAATCCTTTCATTTCTTTCTCACTGTTTTCTCTTTGAGTTTGTTGTTGCCGGTTCATCTTCAGAATTTAGGAATGGTCCTATTGCTTTGCGTTTGACTCACTTGGACTCGATGCCACTGCTTGACACATGGACTCGATGCCACTGCTTTGCAGGATGTTCACTTAACAGATTTTCCATTAGCTAGCTTAGTTTGTTACTATGTTAATTAGTCTCTAACTTCCAAAACAGGTTCCAAATAACCATTATTTCCATTTAAAATACCCCTTATATATCCTCCTTTTCTTTGCTCTAAATTGTTTGTATGTCATTGATTTTGTTTAAAAAACTAAATAAAAATACAAATAAAAAAAAAAAAAATAAAATAACGATAGTACAACTAGATAAAAAAAGTGTAGTAAATGCATTCTTTTGGAATTGCAAGAAGCAATGGTCTGTACACACATGCTGTCAATTCCTGAATATAAAGCTGCCATTCTGATAAGGTCTTTACATTTGCAGTTTAATATTGCTTCTGATTCTTCCTTAATATTACACCCTGATTAAGTACCTTCCTCTGGAGATATTGAGCCTAGACAATCCAGATGCCTGAAAGATGCAACTATCAACAGTTTCCTGGATCTCTACCAATTAGAGAAGTTAATTTTTTTACAGTAAGACTGGTCCAAACCAAACAATGTGGTGTAACTAGAGTAGTCATAGACCTGTACCTGCGAGGTACGTCTACAAATAGAAAGTGTATTGAAAGCTTCCAATACAAAGAAGACATGTGAAGGGAGATGACACTGGTTCATATTTCTCCCTATATACAAGAACTGAAGAATCTGATTCTAAACCACCAGCACTTTTACACCAAATTTGACACCTCCCCATATTGATTACAGGCTCTCCCCTGTAACTTGAATAATACATTGGAAGTTTGTTGGCAACATATTATATTATTGAATTCTTATTATTATTGAAAAAAAATCCCTTTAAATACCAATATGAAATTAAATTGCTAAGGAGATATGGTATATTTATACAGTATTTTATATGCTGGATCACCCTTGCTTTTTATGATTGTTCAGCAGTAAATGAAAAATCCAATTTTTCCTCTTGTCTGATACATTTCGATTGATTCACTTCAGTTAAGGAACAATATCAAGTCACTGCTAGTTTTTTATGTGTAATATATTTTAGGTGATGTGACCTACTTTCACCTATATTTTTTCTTATAACAAGAAAAAAAGTAATTTTATGTACAAAATAATGGGAAAAGATAATTTCAGAAAAACTATTATTTTGCTCGGCTAAATATGCTGAGAAATGTCAAGTAAATCAACTCTTATTTTTAAAGCCTAAAAATGCCTAATTATGAAAGTAGATAAACATGTTTTCATGTTTGTGGTAATTTTTTTTTCATTTTAACGTAGCTATCGCAGTTCTTAAGGACAAAGAACCTGGTTCCTTTATTGTTAGAGATAGTCATTCGTTTCGAGGAGCCTATGGATTGGCTATGAAAGTTGCTACACCACCTCCATCTGTAATGCAGCTAAACAAAAAAGGTATGCCAGTGGCTTATAAGTGTTCTTATTGTGCTCTCCACACAGAAGCTAATTTCATTTGTGTTTATTAAATTTCATCATACCACAGGAATTTTCCTACCTGATAAAATTAAAACTAGAACACTCTTTCTTACTATAAGTTGTTATGAATAAAATGTTTCTAATTACATTTTTCAGCCTTTTTAGTGTGTGATTTGCAGTTAGAAATAATGACTAGTTGTCAAAAGTGACAATTTTGATATATTACGGTTTCATGTCCCCCTACCAAAAAATAGTTTAATAATTCTTGGAACAAAATTCCAGTAGAAATGAATCCTTAGAATGAAGGATAATTATGATCTTATGCTCCACATAAAAAAACCCTTTGTTTTTAGGACTTTATGGGGAAATATAGACCTAATGTCAGCTGTGACCCAAGCTCTAGACTTGTATACTTCAGAAAATATATGCTTCAGATTTATGCAAGTCTATGCTTCATACTGTTTGTGATACAGGGTTAAGCAAAAAAAACAAATGTATCTAAAAGTAAAATGCCTAAAAGAAACAAGATTTTGGCTCTGACTACATGAACCGTTTTTTAAAAGCTTATAAACGCCCAATCCACTTTTTAATCCATTTATAGGAGTTTATACAAGCGTTTTAAAGCAAGTCTAAAATGCCCATATTGCTTTAATTTGAGATTTTAGGCATTTTGGAAGTGTTTTTAAAAGCTTGTAAACAGTTGCAAATGTTCCTATTGGTTTCAGTTGAAGGTGTTATAGGAATTTACAAGCAGTTAAAAAATTTAAAAAGCAGCAAGCTTTAAATAATCAGGGTAAACATTGGGGACACTGTCCATGTAAACCAAGCCTTTAAATAATAAAAATATTAAACATATATTTAAAGAATGCTTGATAAACACAGATGACGTCACCTTATTCTAGGTCTAAAGCAGGGGTCGCAAAGTTTTAAGGCTACTAGACCATTTATGGGGTGGGCGGGAGCACACTAGGCCAGACCTCCTCCTCTGTATGCATTGCGAAGGAGAGGGATTTACCTTCAGGGAGCTTTCCCTATTTAACGCGACGGCAGAAATATCAACGGCGGCCGCAGTAACTAAGGGAACAACTGCAAGGGGGCGGCACCGGAGCTCCGGTAGTTCCTAACGCCCCCTGGTTGATATGCCGGCTCCGGCTTTAGGCCAAATTGGCCAGGGGGTCGTTAGGCCAGAACGAACTACCGGCTAGTCCGTATCTGTCCTAAAGGCCGGAGTTTGCCGACCCCTGGTCTAAAGCCTCAGTGATTTTTCAAGGATGTTTCATCACTCCTCTCACTTCTGTATGTTCCTGCTTGAGCTAGAATATTTTTAAAATGTATTTTTAGTCATGATCATATAAAATTAGGATACAAACATATGAAAAGACACTGTGCTATGAAGTATTCACTTTTTAACTTTTTTTTTTTTTTTTTAATCCCTGTTTATGATCTTAGTAGCCTGTCAAAAAAGCTGCTTACAGAAGTCTGATTTTGAATCCTATCTGTTTAATTTTTACATGCCTTATTGTTAAAGCGTATATATTGCTAAACTTTTTTTTTTTGGTTGTGGATAGAGTAGGCAAATGGAGATTTGCCCTACTTCCTGCCTGAGAAAGAAAAACACAAATGTGAACAATATTAATATATTTTTTTTTTTTGAGATTTGTCACTAGATCATGTGTATATGTTCAATTAATTGACTTGATTACAAATCATGCTCAAGTCCACAATGACAAAGTTTAAGTGTGAATTTAACCAGCAGGAACCCAGACCGCTATAAAAGAATGGCAGGGTTTTGTTGCTTTCCTTTGTTGCCCCTGGTGGAGGCTAACCAGGGGCTTCCACTGCTGCATATGCTGGATACACATTAGATTAAAAAAAGCCTCTGTGGTCTTTTGTTTTTGGTTGGTGTTTTTATTGAAAATTCATGAATGGTTCCACTTGATGATGCTTAGTACTAAATGTTTTCATCTTCAATGATCCAGAACTAATGTTTCACTTACTACTAAAGTATATTGCTTGATTTTTCAAAGGACAGAATACTGACAAATTGTCAAGTTTTAAGAGAGTATGTTACCCTTAACATTAACATAATTGGTGAGAGATCTTGGAACAATTATAAAAGTTAAGGACAAGTCCTTAACTCATTAAAAAAAAAAAATCAGAGTATTCATCTAGGTGGTATCTGATTGCCTCAGGGGATCAGGAAGGAATTTCAGTGGACTAAGTGTAGGATTTATTTTTTTGTGTGTTGCTCCGCCCACTTTTTGGCCAACCCAGTTACAGTTTACCACCACCGGGCTGAAAAAAATCTCTGAAGAGAACACTGTAAAAGATGTCAAATAGAACAGAAACTGAGGATCCAAGCATTGTTTAAACCGGAGGTTCTAACCTCTTTCCATGAATAATGAAAACTAAAAAATATTAGAGTTTGGCTTTAACTTGTTGGTGCCAGCTAGTGTTTACCACAGTATGTTACAAATCTATTCTTCTAAAAGCATATTTTAAAGTTTTGTGACACATGCAAACTATGCAGAACATTAACAGTAACTAAAATCATATACATATTTATAAATTAGGGTACTGAGGTAGCTTTTTTTTAGTTTACATGTCTATAAAAATTTTGGATAATCTGTAATCTGTACATGTCAGGGTTAGCATATCAGAAACCATATGTGCATGTGAATAAGCCCTGAATTGTACAGGTCTGGATTTCATATGTGGCTGCAAATTCACTGACATTATCTGGTAAGCATGTGTTTATATAAGGCAACCATATATATGTGTGTGTGTGCGTCAACATAAAGCACTACTTTACAGGGGAGTTTTCCTGTATTTTCTTCTTTCGTTTTTCTTGAGTTTGGTGTTTTCTTGCAGTGTTTTGACTTTATCTCCTTCTTAACTACAAATGAAAGTAATAATGTTTGCATTCAAGTAAGCTGTCTTTTGTTCAATCTGCATACACCATCATGTTCAGCTTGCACCAGGTAAACTCTGGGCAACTGATTTAAACGCATTCTTGTAAATCAGGGTAAAGAAGCATTATTCTCCATGTAATAATATTCTCCAATCCTGTTTGTAAAACAGATATAAAGTACTGTATATCACCTGAAAATATCTGATCTGATCAATTCTGTTGACTGTAATTAAAACGTATTCCTTGCTTATATAAATATTTTTTTTATCCTCTCTCTCTTAGTAAGTGACATGACAAATGAGTTGGTACGCCACTTCCTAATTGAATGTGTTCAGAAAGGAGTTCGACTAAAAGGATGTCCAAATGAGCCATATTTTGGTAAATATCACTTTACACAGATGTAACGATTGTATTAGATTAGTAAGGCACTGTAGAAAAACATATGTACATAATATCATTATTATATACTGTGCCACATTCTCTGAGGATCATTTAATTCAAACGCTTTTCTTTACAGCCTGCATTATTTTGAGCTTAACAATATAACAATTTCTGAAAATAATTATAAACAGCATGGGAACAATAGGAGAAAATGGAGAGGAAAGAGAATAACCACAGCTGGGGCAAGTGGAGGAATAAATAAAGTGGATATAAGGGGGTCATAATTGTAGGGATTAATTGGAGAAGAATAAAAGAGTGGATGAACACTGCTGGAAACCAAGCAGAATACACAGAGATTTCTTGACAGACTTAACCCCAGATACAAATGTCACATAAATGTCAGATGATTGTCACTGAAAACAATCATTTGTGATTATTTAATAGCTATTTATAAACCTTTTTCATTTAGTGCCAACATATTACACAGTGCTGTACATTAAATAGGGGTTGCAGGGGGCCTGTCGGGAAGATTGTTGCCTTCTGAGGGAGCTCTGTCCACGGCGCGGCTCTAATTACACCCAGCGACTCATTACATGACTCCATGAGCAATTGACCGGGCTCATTTCAGCCACGATTACACCGAGGAGATGACTAGAGGGAGGAAGTAGAAGACCGGACTGAGGAGATTGACTGAATTTTTTACCAAAACGGCGGGGAAGGAAATCAAAGATGGCGGTGGCGCTATTACTCCGCCACCTGTGAAAAGAGAGAAAAAACCTCTCGATCAACTTCTAAAAAGGCACCCATATCTTCTGTGATGCAAACTCCACTATCGCCTGGCAATCCTCCACTACATGAATCAGGTTAGCTGCCTAATTCTGAAGTTAACAATGAGAATCCATCGACTTGCGATTTCACTCAGTTGGGAGGCCCTCTATTGCAAAAGGATTCTCCACATGAGGTACTGATGGATCAATATATTGATGACTTTCCGACATCTGAGGCCCCTGTTGTAGACACAGTGCTTAAGGATATGTTATTATCTCTCAGGAAGTCACTACAAACTGACTTTTCCTCTTTGATTTCTACACCTGGAGGAGATGTGCAGATTTTAGAAGGTAGAATAAATCACATTGAAGGCAAAATGGGAGAAATCACTACGGCTCATAACAAGCTGGTTGACTCCCATAACTTAAATTTAAAGGAATAACCTTAATTTTTGCAGATTACTGAAAACTGTACCTTCTTTTGAGCTTACCACCTATCTACAACAGCTGATATCCACTGTATTACCAGAAGTTCTTCAAGGAGAACTGATGATTGACGGGGCTCCTAGAATTGCGAAACCTGCTCATTCACCAGCAAAAATCCCTAGAGATGTAATTGCCAGAAAACTTTTTTTCCATGTCAAGGAGAAATTGCTCCAAACTACCAGAAATATTGAAATTTTACCAGAACCGTATTCCCTTGTTACCATTTACGCGGATCTATCTCAAGCGACGATCCTGGCCAGGCGCAAGTTTTTACCGGTAATCAAGATGCTCCGACTGCATGGTATCTATCCCCCATCGGTGGGACTTCCCGCTGACGATTTTAAAGGCTTAATCTGGTTCTTGACATGTGATCTCCACCATTAGAGGAGGGTTTTACACTTCTTAGTGAGTAGGGCCTAGAAGTGGATGATTCCCCACTGCTTGCACAACGTTCACCAAGACTGCGGCAGGAGTTGCAGGAAGTTTATCGTAAAGCTGCAAGGTCACCAAAGTGATCGGTTTATGATGTCTGTTTACAGGTGCATCATATGGTTTTGTTCAGCAGTAATATGCTGGGTCTGTTTTGACTTTGGATTTACCTTTTTTTTTTTTATTAGTATGTCGTGTTATAACTTATACAGCAATATTTTAAGTATATAGAGCTCTTGTAGAGATTACATGGGTTTTCCCCTCTTCCAAGTACTCTTGACTTTGGGTCATGAAGTGCTATACCCATATTGGGGAAATTTTTTATTTTTTTCCTTTTTTTTCTATTATTGTTTTTTTTGTTTGTTTTTCTTTCAGTGGTAATGCTGTATTTTTACAAGTTGACTTTTTTTGTTCAACAGCGATTTGGTAACTCTCGGGATTTGATAGGCGTGTGTTTGGCGAATGTATAGCTTATTTTACTATTACTATTTTATGGTTAAAATATTAACCATCAATACTAAGGTCTATATAAGATCTGCTTTGTGGGCCACGGCAAAATATAACGGATGTGATTTTGTGTGCCCAGGAAACACATTTTATGGTAGCCAAACCGCTTAAATGTACCCATAAATTCTTTCCGCATATTTTCACAGCTAATGCGGGTAAAAAGCGTAAAGGGCTACTTATAGCTAATAAAAGCTTAGTGGCATTCCAGCTTTATGATAGTGTTTTTGACCTGAAGACCAAATATATTATCCTAATGTGTGCAATTAATGATGCACCCTTTACGATTGTAAATGTATACTCACCTAATGTGGGTCAAATCAAATTTTAAGATCTGTACTGAAAAAAGTTTGATCTATACAAAAAGGTCACTTACTTTTTTGTGGTGACTTTAATGCAGTATCTGATCCACAACTTGATTTCTGTATAACAAAACCCTACAAGAGAACCTCCTTGCAACTTTTTTTAAAAGAATCTATTTTATATGATGTCTGGCTTTGTTTATACGCCTCTGAAAAGGATTCTACGTACTATTCATCTTCACACAAATCCTACTCACCTACAGACATGTTTTTGACAGATTTGAGTTTCTTGGGAAAATTTTTTTGGATAGAAATAGATAGTATTACATGGTCAGATCATGTATCGGTAGTTTTTAGTGTTGAGGACCAATATCACACAATACCTTCTAGAATCTGAAGGGCTAATTCAAGAATATTCATGCATTTGGCATATTCTGCTCAAATCAGAGATACCATAAAATAACTTTTCAGATTTAACAACAATCAAGAAATAGACCCTTTTATATAATGGAATGCCCACAAGGCATATATTAGGGGTATTCTGATTCAGCTTGCGTCCAAAGATAGAGGAATGAGAGGACAACTATCAGCTACTCTTTCTGCCACCATCAAAACTTTGGAAACTCAACACAAAATGAGCCCTTCTACTACGTTAACTGAACAGCTTTTTAAATGTAGACAGGATTTGAGAACGCCTCTTTTGGCAAATCATGCTCACATTATTCAAAAGTTACAACTAAATTATTATACGCAGGGTAATCGAACTTTTAAACTTATGGCCGCTAAATTTAAGAGTAAACTACAGTGATCTAAAATCCTGTTTTTGTTTAAAGCTGGATCCAAAGTTCAAATTATTAATCCACTAGAAATAGCCTCAGAATTCTGTAACTACTATACTCAACTGTTTAATCTTAAGGACGATTCTCTAGTTTACCAACCTAAGGTTGAAGAGATTGAACGGTTTTAAAATGAGATTGAATTACCTATTTTGTCTACGACTACCGTTTAACTACTAAACCCGCCATTTTCAGTTGAGGAAATATAAAAAGTGATTCTCTTTCCACTAACAAAATGCCAGGGGCAGATGGCCTACCTGGTGAATATTACAATTTCAAGACCTATTGTCACCATATATGCTGCCTATTTTCCTTAAGGCAAGTCCAGCGCCTTTCCGTCAGAGATGGTACAGGCTACTATTGTAACTATTCCCAAACAAGGGAAAGATCTGGTTTCTTCTTCAAATTTCTGTCCAATTTCCCTGTTAAGTACAGACATTAAGATTTATGCTAAATTACTTGCTAATCGGTTATATATTTTTTTTTTTCCTATTTAGTTAAACCTGAACAAGTAGGTTTTGTACGGGGACGACAAGCACTGGATGGTACTTGTCGTATGTTAAATATCATGGGATTTGTCGAATTGCATAAGATTCCTTCTGTGGTTCTTGCATTAGACGCTGAAAAGGCATTCGACAGGATCCACTGGGGTTATTTGTTTAAGGTACTGTCTAAATTTGGGTTCAGAGACCCGATATTTCATGCTATAGCAGCGTTATATTCGAACCCAACTGCCAGGGTCCTTACATCGGTCGTATTGTTGCAACCCTTCCAGGTGACAAATGGTACTAGGCAGGGTTGCCCTTTGTCCCCTATCATTTTTGTTCTGGCTATGGAGTCATTGTCGGAACTAATCAGGTGTCATTCGGAGATGGGCATCCCTATAAACTCAATACAACACAAAATAGGTCTGTACGCGGAGGATGTGGTTCTGACTTTAGCAGAACTGGATCATTCCCTTCCTACGGCATATAGGGTTTTACAACAGTTGAGAAAGGTTTCATACTATAGGTTAAATGACCGGAAGACACAAGCTTTACCTATTGAACTATCACAATCTCAGGTGAATGTCTTTCAACAAATGAGATTTCTTATTTAGGGATAGCGTTAACATATCCTACTACTTTGATTTTTCAAAATAAATACTTAACACTTTTTTTTGAAACTGAAAGATTACCCAGGACTTATTTTAGGTCTCTACAGAGATTACTGAAACAATACATTTGGGCTAATGGTAAAGCCAGAAATGGGTATGCTGGTATGATAACGCATAAGAAAGCTGGGAGCCTTAGCCTTCCAGACTCATATGATTAATATAATTCTGTCTGGTCTGAAGTGGTTTCTAGGTCTCAGACAACTATTTTTTCTGCAGAAATACGATTGACACTTATTCCTATTTTATTCTTGATCTTAATATATTGGAAACAATTGAATCTTTTTTAACTTTTTGAGATTTACAAGCATGCCCACCTAATATGTCATTTCAGCAAAAAATAATTTATTTGGGATTACCTGTTACCGATGCTTATACTTTGTTGGATTCTTTACTTTCATAAAAACCAGCCTTATACACCGCTTTATTTGCAACCACAGATAGTGGGTTTTTTTACCGGGTCATCTCAAATTACTCGAGGTATTCTGATAATTTACCAAGCACTGCAAAGAAAACAAGTCTTTATCCAAGCAAATTTTGAAATGGGAGATTGAGCTGAATAATTCTTTTTCAGAAGAACAATGGAAAAGAGCCATTCATTCTGTCTTTAAATATACAAGATGTACTTCTCACTGGAAAATCCTACCTTAGGATTTTCCAATTAAAAAAAAAACATTGAAACACAAAGAAAGGAGGCTATGAGACTACCGAGTGACGATGTGTACCAAGAAAATAGAACAGGTCCAAGGACTGAACTTTGGGGCACACCAACAGGGAGGCAAGGAGGAATTATTATTACCATAGAAGATACATACAGTTTGCTTATTGTCAAATTAAGTATTGACACATTGTGGTTGTTTATTCAAATGACCTCATTAGGGTGGAAAATTATATGATGAATTTTAATATATCATCGATGTTGGTGTTTTAATTCATGTGGATACAATAAAATATGAAATGTTTTTAATAATTTGACTGGCTTTATTCATTGAAGATGCATGCCTAAAAAATACCCCACAAAAAGTGTTTTGTAAACATGAAAGTTTTTGTAAAAATTCAAGCTACCAGTCAATATGACCTACATGTGGTTGTGATAAAGTGTTATAGAGCGCAGGAACAAGGGACCCTGTTGCATATTTATGAGAATAAGGCACCCATAGTAGAACAGTTCCTAGGGTCCAGTGTAAATTATGAAAACTATCCGTAAAATTGCATGTAATGTCCACATTATTTTTGTGGGGCAAATTAATGCAACTTTTTTTATTGTTTTTGATTTGTTTTTTCTTTTTTTTTTGGTTTCACAAAGATGGCCCATACTGACATTATGTGTTGTGGGTTATCGTTTCCAATGTACAAAAGCATGTAGGAGTGTGCATTGGATTTCTGTTGATTATCTGCAGAATACTAAAAGATACCAAATACAATTTTTGGTTCTGATTTCTCCCTCCAAATGATGTACCGCCAGGCCAACTTTTCTCTGCCTTTTTAATGCACAAATTCCAATAGGGATGCCTGCTTTATTGCACTTGTTATGCAGTCTTCCCTAGTATTGTGAGAAGCACTATCTCCTCTTTTTTAAAACTGGCCACTAACACAGGCTCAGATGGATCATCACCAGACAGGTATCATTTCCTAATAGTAGTACACAACTGATGCATACATTTCAGTAGGATCTGAAATGTATGCATCAGAGCTGACATTGTTCTCTATGAAGAGGAATAGCAAAGTGAAACAATTTTCCCAGAACAAAGATGTTGGTCCCAGGTATCAGAAACAGTATTTTTGACAGCATAGCGTAGGATGAGGAGCAATAAAGATGCACTTTCAAGGTAAAGGATAAAGTTCCATACTTCATAAGCTCACTAAAGTGTTTAGGGTCTGAAATTTTAGGTTCCATGAAGCAGCTTTTCTGCAGCTGGCTTTTTTCCCAGCCTCCTTGCATGTGACAGCTGGCAACAGTAAGCTATACTAGAATTTATTCCTTACCAGTTGCATTGCCAAGATGCATAGTATACATAGTTCTCCCCAGAGGTTTTTAGCCGGTTGCTCCGCCCGGCTGATTTGAATACCCCGCCCAGCTCTCGGCAGCTCTCGTCCTCGCATGCACAGATCTCAGGCTGCTCTGTATCATCCGTTCAGAGGATTGCACACAGCTCAGCCTTCATGTGAAGGGGACACAGGCAGCCCTGCCCCCATCTCATAGCACGAGCTCTGTCTGTGAAGTGTATCCATCTCTATCTTCTGCATCCTCACAGCTCTGTGTACAAACCTCCATATCCCCTAATTTGGATGTCACAATGACCTGTAATTCTCAGGGTGTACAGGGGACCCTCATAGATACTAGTTATTACAATTTCAGCCCCCCAGCTTTAAAGAATTTCAAGATATGGAGGTCACAAATGTAAAAAGTTATGAAAATTGAACTTTGGG